>NC_082676.1:87492271-87807271 GCF_025265405.1 Mesoplodon densirostris | reverse complement strand
CGTCCTGTCCCCCCTCCGCCGGGGGCACTCCCCCCAGGTGGTCCAGACGGAGCTCCTGGGCAGGGAACCGCCAGGGCCTGCAGAGTCGCGACGTGAGTAAGGAGGGGGGAGCCTTGGGGCAAGAAGCTCCGCGCCGGGGAGGATGGGGCGCAGGGACCCCTCAGGCCCTCCTCTCTTGGTCCTCTCTTCCTGCCCTCGCCGCAGGTCTTGACTTTCCCGAGATCTCCCGGAGCCTGGTGCCCCTCACCAGCCTCTGGCTCCCTTCTCTCCGGCCGCCGAGCACTCTGCGCTCCCCTCCTCGGCTTTCCTGAGCCGGGATCGTCCTCCCCAGGAAGGGAGCGGGCCACTGCCGTGTGTGGGTGTTGCAGTAATGAAAAATCAGAGCAGTTAAATCGTAAAATTTGGATTAAGAAGCTTGAATTTAATACACACGCACCACATTTATTAAAGCATTAGAATAATTGAAATTTGCTGCTGCAGCCGTCCAATCTGTTTAAATAATTCTATGGGTGTCTTGTTGTGATAAAAGATTATCTAGAATTCTATTAAAGGCGCAGGAGCCTGCTTTGTAAATCCTATTTGGGGACTTTCAATAACTATCGATAATCTCATCTGCACAGAACCCCCGCCTCTCCGCGTTATCGGAAACTTTGCAGCGTTTCCCGAGCAGCACCGGGAAGGCCAGACAGGCAGTGGACCCGGCACCTGCCGCTCGGCCCGGGGTTAGGGCGCACCTGGGGTGGGGAGCGCCGGCGCCTGGGGGTCCAGCCCTCCGGCTCTGGCCGAGGCGCGGGGCAGGGCCCCCACGGGTCGCGCCTGGCGGGCCGGCCGGGAGGCCTTTGTTCACCGCCCGGAGCCCCCGGGCTCCAAACCACGCGCCGGGCTGCTGGGGAGCGAGCGTGGGCGCCGCCGCTAATTGCTGCTGATTTTGTTTCATTAACTTTATTTACTCTTGAACCCCTTAATTGTTTTCCATTTATTTTTAGTAATTTTATAATGCACTAATAATCCCCCTCGGTCTGCGGACGCCTCCGCCCCCGCCTCCTCCCCTCCCTCCCTCCCCGGCTCGCTCCCCCTCCCTCCGCGCGGCCTCCCGGCTCCGCGGCCGCGGGGCCGCAGGCGTGGCCGGGCGCACCGGAGCCGGGGTGAGCGGGAGCCTGGCGAGGCCGTGGCCTCCCGTGGGTCCTACCCCCGGAGTTCTGTGGAGAGGGTAGCCGGCCAGGACAAAGGCTGGACTCTGCGTCCGAGCCAGAATGGATCTGATTTGAGCTGCTTCTCCGATAGGAGGGAGCGCAGAGGCCCAGAGAGGGGAAGGGACTTGCCTAAGGTCACACAGCGTTCGGTGTCCGCTCTGGGCCGGGCCGGGGTGGGGTGGACCCGACTAGGCCCTCGCGGCTCGCGCTCCTCCCGGCTCCTCTAGCGGCCTGAGCGGGTTTGCAGAGCGCCCGAGCTCAGGGCTGGGCCGGGCAAGGACTCGACTCACCACCGATCAGCCCCTTCCCTGGGGAGCCGGTGTCCCCGAGGCCCCCCTCTCCCCGCCCCCAGGACCCAGCCCCTTGCCTTGCTGGTTATTAGACAGCTCGAGGAACTGTCTGCGGGCCGCCTCTTTCCTGCTAATTATCACCTTATGAAAAGTGTTTCATTAAGAAACTCTGCTTTTGATTAATTATCGACAGAATGCTGACCAGAAAGAAATGAAATTAATCTCTGACCCCGTCTGGGTAACACTGGAAATTCATCACATATCCTTTTAATATTGAAACACAGCGCAGAATTTTAATAGAAAATATTGTTTTTCCAAACCTCCAGTCTTTATTAATGCCCCTGGGCAGGGAATGATATTGCTGGCAATATAGCAGTCTTTGTTCATTTTAAATTTATTAAACATAATGCACTTCATTTTCAAACATTTTACTGTTTCTTTTTAATTTCACTCAGTGTAAGTACAGAATAAAACCTTTTTAAACATTTAAGATATTGAAAACCCATATACGGACATATAATGGGAACGCTCCGGCCATCAAATAAATTTAAGTAGAAGCAATTGTAATTTTAAGCTTCCAAGTATTATCCCCTTCAGACATTAAGGCAGCATCAGTCACCATCATGTGAAAGTGTGAGGAGAAGGGGCCATGAGGCCCCCTGGCCCCCGGAAGGAGACCTGCCTGAGGGACGGCCCAGCCAAGCAGGACCCAGCAGCACCTCCAGGCCTCTGGAGCTGCAGGGCGGGCACCAAACACCGCCCCCCACCCCCGCCATTTCGTGGTCCAAGCAAAGTCACTCTTGGAGGTCAGAGTGCTCCTCAAGTGGTAGCCCACCTACCTCCCCTGGCCACTCCACCAAGGACCCCACCCCCACCCCGGACTGGACACGGGGCTTTCCTGAATGGGAGGCGGTTCCTTCCTTCCCAAGTCCCTCTCCCCTCACCCACTGCAGCCAAAGTGCTTTCAGGTCTGCCCTGCTGAGGTGGGCACCCAGCAAGTTCCCAAGCCTTGGGGAGGGGGCTCCCCTGAGATCACGCCCAGCCCCCTCCTTCTGGGCCAGAGGAGCTGGGCTGAGGCTCCAACCCTCCATGCCAAACCACCCGCCTGCCCCCCCATAACTCCCGCCTGCCCACATCCCCTTTTCCCGAGGAATCCAAGCCCCGAGTTTAATGAGTCGTGAAGTGTGAGAACTTCCTGAGAGTGCTGCACCCCTGATGCCAATTCCAGATGTGTGTGCGGCGGGCGGGAGGGGCTGGGCCTCTGGCCTCGAGGACGAGCCACCCTGGTCTGTCCAAAGTGTCCAGGTTCCAGCCATCCGGGCCCTGAATTGGAAACAGGCAGCCTCTCCACTGAGAAATTATTCTTTTTATTTCTTGTAGCGCTCCTGGTACCCTATTTCACGGCAACGACGAACGGAATATTACTTTTAAAACACTATGAAATACCAGGTCCTGTCCTCCATGCTGTTTCGGGGGAATTTAGTTTTCGCTGACTGGTGAGAAGCCCCAGCGTTTCTTTTGGAGGCTGATGGGTGCCGCGTGGTAGGAAGAGGATAATTCTCAGGGACTGTCTTGGCGTCCTGGAGCCCACTGGTGTCCAGGTCACTTTACCACCTGCCTCCCCCCCCACCCGCAGGAAAGGTGTCTTGGATGGGACCGTCCAGTGCACAGCACGTTGTCCCAGGCTGCTTCTGCACGTTCATTAGCATTCTTTATTACTCAGCAGCTCGAAGCCTGGCCTAGGGAGTGACTATTTACAAGGGTGTCTCTTACCTGTGATCTGACCACCTGCAGGATGCCGCCCCCACCCCGTGAGTCCCCCAACCCCACACAGTCCTGTTTGGTGCGGATCTCCTGGAGAAGTTACTCCGACCTGCTGGAAACAAAGTTTGCCTCTCCCTTTCCTCTCCCCTCCTTCTGGTGAGTGTACCTTCGGCCAGACCTCCCAGCAGACAACTTTGTTTTCAGGTGCTCGTGGTCACGGCTGGGGAAGGCTCTGGAAGAGGGCTTCTTCTGGACAATTTTCAGCCCTCAGTTTGAGCTGAGACCACTGCCCCCTCTGGCTTCTAACCAGTGCGGTAGACAAGAACAGACAGCTGGGAACAAGAAGAGGGCCCTGGCCCTGAGTTCTGGAGCTGCCCACCTGCCCTGGCTGTACACAACTGCCCAAGCTGCCATCCGCAGATGCTGGGAACCACCAGCAGTGGCGAGGGTCGGGGGGAACCCAAGTGAGCCCCAGGGAGGTCTGTAGGGGCCACACTAGTCTGGGGATACTTAGCGGGTATGTGGGGTGGGGAGAGGTGAGGCCTTCCCCACGTCCATGAACAAGAAAGAAGCTGGGCTCTAGGAACCTGGAAATCACATTAGGTTCCCCACTGCTCCCCCCTCACAGTCTTCTGTCTCCCCAGGCTGTTGCCCAGGGCCGCTCTTGGAAGAGGGGAAGGGAGGTGCTGGTGTGACTGCAAAGGCCCAGCTTAGCTTTCTGATGCCACACCCAGGGGCTGGCCTCCGTCTCACCAGGGCAGAGTCCAGGAAAGAACCGCTAGTGAGAGGGTTTTTTTTTTTTTTCCTGATTCACTTAAACTAAAAACAAACAAGTAAAACAAAACAGGGGCTCTGGTGGGAGGTGCCCAGGCTCCACCCCACGTCCAGGCAGCCCTGGGGACCTGCTTGGCCTTCTGCAGGCGTTGAACTGCAGTAGAGGGTCTCCACGCAGGACCACACCTCGGATTTTGATTTTCGTGGATTTGGGATCCAAGGCCTCCCGGCTTCTGAACCAGGAAACCCTCCCTCCAGGATCTCCACCTGGGCCCACACCATGTAAAACCCTCTCATCGTGGAGTTTCCTGTAAACAACTGCTCACTAGAGTTAAGACTCTCAAAAAAAAAAAAAGATAAAGCGATTTAAAGATAATTAATTGCATTAAACTATTGACTAACTACCTTGCTCAATAGTAATTCATTTAGAGAATATTAAAATCGGAGGAACAATAATAAAATTGACACCAATTCCCACAGGGAGGGAGATGGCCAGCAAATTGGATACTTTTCTTAATCTGGCGTAAATAATAACATGTCTGCTCCCCTTCTCTCTCAGGCCAATTCCCCTATCATTTATTCCAGACTCTAAAGCCGGGTTTCATAATTGATATCAGTTACTCAGTGAGTGCTTTTCCATTTGTTCTTGTTATCCATGATAATTGCAAAGTTCAGCCTCTTTCCGCTGAGTTGAGATTCGGGCTCCATGGTTGAGGCCTGCCTGTCTTCTCCAGCGCAGCGCCCGCAGCAGGGCTGGAAGGTGGGGGGCTCTGGCTGCCCCCGGGATGGCGTTTTCTCCTTCATGACAGTTTGTCACAGGTCTCCAGCCCGTCCTGGGACGGCGGTTCGGGCACCTGACGGCAGTGTCTGGACAGTGCCTGGGCCTTCCTCTGACCACCCAGAGCCGGGCCGCCATCCGCTATCCGAGAAGACTCATTCAGCGGCAAACCCAGGGTTGAGAGTCACAGCGACAATCCATTTTTGTTTGAAAATTGGTGGGTGGAAGTGATGAACCCCAGACAACACCTGGGAAAAAAATCCTGTGGAGCCAGGAGGAAAATTTGGGAGTTAGAGGGAAGGGGGGCTGAGGAGGGATGCTTGACTGAGGGGGGCCTGGTGGGGGAAGGGGGGACATATCGGCTCTCAACCCACCTCTTAAACCTCTAGGCCTCGGCACCGGAGGGACACAGACCCCGGCCGGAGCCCTGACAGCCGGTCTGGTCCCTGAGATGACTATTTCGTTATTTATTCACTTATTTATTCATTTATAAGGTGTTTACTTAGCTCCGTGCAGCTGTAACATCTCATTTACAGCGTGGCCTCCGGGCATAGAAACAATTGGCAACAAAAGAGTAACTCCGGAGAATTAGAGGAAAACACACACACACAACAACAACACGAGATGGGGGTGGGGAGGAGAGTGCGAGCGAGGAGCCGAGCAGACCGCTGGACAGACGGGTGGACACGGGGAAGACCCCGAGAGATCCCCGGGCAAGGGGGGCAGCCGGTGCCGTGCTGAGGGTGGGGCTTGCAGGGGGAGCGTCGTTGGGGGCCCACCCGGAACTGTTTGCGCCCTGGGGTTGCGCACTCGTGCGGGGTTGGCCGGCCGGCCGAGACTGGGGGCGTCTTTGGAGAGGATGGGACCTGGAGGCGGCGGTGGCCAAGTGGGATCGGACCGCCAGCTGTCCCCGGCCTCCGACACGGCGGTCGCAGAGGGCACTCAGTCCTGCTTCACTGTCCCTGGCGGGGCTCCAGCCCGACCTCTCCCAGCCGGTTCCCAGGAGGCCCTTCGCGTCCCGCGTGCCGGCGTGGAGGTCGATGTGGCGCAGACCTCGGACTCCGCGGCCTCCCCGCTGCGCCAACGGCCCGGCCTGAGCCCCTCGCGGGTCCTCGCGGGTCCTCGCGGCCGCGGGCGGCAGGGAAACTGAGGCCCGCAGCGCGGAGATGCGCGCCAGGCTGCGAGCGCCGAGACCGCGATGGGCCGAGCGGCCGGGAAGGGGCGTAGGGGGAGCGCACGGCGCCGGCAGCAAGCGGCGAGGGGCAGCGAGCGGCGAGGGGGCAGATGTGCGGGGCCCTCGGTCCAGGACGGCGTGCACCGCGCTGCCCGGGCGTCTCCACGGTGGGGGTCAGTCCGGTCGCCGCACAGAAGGGGCTGCAGCGGGGTCCCCGCCCCCGCGCAGCCGTCAGGGCACGGACAGGAGGCAGCTGTGACTGTTTAACTGGGAGCCGGTTGCCTGGCAACCCGAGGCTGCTCATTACCGCGGCCACAGTGATTAACCAAAAAAGAAAAAAAAAAAATTGAGACAGAGAGAGGGAGACAGAGAGAAAAGAAGAGAAAAACGGGGGGGGGGGAAAGGAAGGAAAAATAGAGGGAAAGCAGGACTGTGAAAGTAAAATGGATTATTTAATTATCTAATTGATAATCAACTTCTTTTTAATTATTCACTTAATTTTAAAAAAGTGTAACTACAACACTGCCCTCACCGAGCCATTGACGCACTGGCAGGGTTTTCAAAGCCGCCTCCCCCTCCCCCCCCCCCTCCAGCGCCAGGCAACTTCTTCTCCCTCTGGCGGCATCCCCAGGAGGGGGGGACTGAGAAATAGTCTCCCACTGCCAGGACGACAGCACCAACCGAGGTCCCCGAACTATCCAGAAGAGCCCTGGGTGCTCTTCCTTCGGCGCCTTCCCTATGCCTCCTCCGCAGCCTCGGCTCCCCACGTTCAGGCCCTGGGTTAGGCGCTGAGGGGTGCCGGACGGCTGTCCCTGCCTCTGTCCACCTGGTGCTCTAGGGCGACAGGCAGGCAGGAACGCTGTGGACGGACAGGCCCTAAGGAGTGGACGGCGCCTGGGATGATAACAGCAGGGGACGTCTGCTGGGGACTCTGTTCATCACCTCGGCCTCGCTGGCTGTGGGCAGGTGTCCCCGCCGCCGTCTTCATTTTAAGGAGAGGAAAGGGAGGCCGACTTCACAGGGCAATTCGAGGCGCAGCCGAGAGTGCGGGGATCGGGGGATGGGGAAGCGGGCGCAGGCGGCCGGGAGGGGGCGTGGCCTGAGGCAAGTGGCTGCCGCCTCCCGGGCTGGGAGGCCCAACAAGGGAGGTCTTGATCCGACTTGAATCTCAAGAGACTGGCCGAAGACTAGGAAGGATGTTGGAGGGTCCCTGCCGCCCTTCAGCACGTGCTTCACCCACCCAACTCCCACGACTGCTGGGACCCGCAGCCCAGGCCCTCCCGCAGCATGGCTCCCGGCCGGAGGGAGCTGCCCCAAAGACACGCTCCTTTCCTGGGGGCTCCACACCAAGGACAGCTTCACCGCCCGGGCCTGCGCTGGGACACTCTGACGGAGAACAGCTGAGGCCTCTCCCTCACCCACCCCATCTCCCCCTGCCTCCCCACCAAGCCTCCAAACGCAGGCTCCGATTTTGCTTACCTGGTCCCAGGGCAGCCGCCCAGGTGGAGGTGTGAGAGGGGCCGAGCAGACAGGACCTGCTGATGAGCTGGGCTGTGCAGGGCAGGCATCGAGGAGGATGGGCTGCTGGGTCTCCGGAGCCGGGGCACCGCGGGGCAGGCGCTTCCCAGATCCTGACCTCGTCTCCCGGTCCTTTCTTCCTGGGGCCCTTCTTCCCTCAGATTCTACTCTCTCCCTCTCCCTTCCTTCCCGCCTCCCTCTCAGGCCCTGAGTCTCGGTCCAGCCTCTCTGGGATTCCTTCTCACTCCGGAAAAGCCCGTAGCAGCCGCTTCACTGGGGGCGGGAAGGGCGGGCTAAAGGGAAGGCAGCCCCCGCCCCAGAAGACTCTGTCTTGACCTTGCCCTTTGCTCTCTGGGGGCTGGTGATAGTAGAAGGGCTGCTGCTGGGCTTGGGGGACACCAGCTGGGAGCCCTGGCCCCATGGCCACTGAGACCCGCGGACCCGGGCAGGATCGAGGCCCGGCCTGAGGCAGGAGGGGCACCTGGTTAGCCTCCCCCCTCCGCTTCCTCCCACCTCCACTGCCCCAGGGAGAGTAGAGGGACCAAAGGAAGCCTTGGAAGAGCGTGACCAAACCTAAGGGGTCCTTATGGGTCCTTGCAGGTTCACTGGAGCAACTAGGCTTCCAGGGAGCAAGGCTTTAACTAGAACTTGCGGGGAGGGAATGAGGGAGAGCACGGCAGTAATATTGGGGTCTGCTTCTAGCCTTGGGCGAGAAGGCCGGGATTGGAATGCGCTGCCCTTAACTCCACCCTCCTCTCTTGAGACAGGCAGGGCGAGACCCAGGAGGGGCGTGACCAGGGAGGGGGCGGGTCCCTGGAGGGGCGTGTCCCAGGAGCCTCTGGGGCAGGGGGAGGGGCTTGGCTGGTTCACAGACACCCAAACCCCTTCATCTCTGTTAGTTGTGCGTCTGCGGTTCTGAGAGTCACTTCCAGCTATCAAAGCTGTCCTGTCTGCGAGAACATCTTAGTCAGCTTTGCAGAGGCTAGCTCATCGTGGACTTAGAGTTTCAGGGGTGGGAATTCCTCCTTCTCCACTCGATTCCATTCTATCCACCCATGCTTTTGTGCCCAGAGGCCCACTCCGCAACCATCTTCAGACTGCAGGAGACACTGAGAACTGGTCAGAGAGGAGTGTTAAAATGTACCCGGGGTGGGGGGGGCTTCTCTGGTGGCGCACTGCTTGAGAGTCCGCCTGTCGATGCAGGGGACGCTGGTTCGTGCCCCGGTCCGGGAGGATCCCACGTGCCGCAGAGCGGCTGGGCCCGTGAGCCATGGCCGCTGAGCCTGCGCGTCCGCAGCCTGTGCTCTGCAACGGGAGAGGCCACAACAGTGAGAGGCCCGCGTACCGCAAAAAAAAAAAAAAAATGTACCCGGGGTACTTCCCTAGTGGTCCAGTGGCTCAGACTCTGTGCTCCCAGTGCAGGGGGCCCGGGTTTGATCCCTGGTCAGGGAACTAGGTCCCACATGCTGCAACTAAGAGTTCGCATGCTGCAACTAAAGATCCCGCATGCCCCAACAAAGACCCGGTGCAGCCAAATAAATAAACAAATAGATAAATATTTTTTAAAATGTACCCAGTATTTAGTTAGGAATGCTAAGACGTTGGGACACAGAAAGGACTGTCATGAGAGAAGTTTATACATGGATCCCTACAAACAGGGGGCTGGCACACCACGCAGGGCCAGGTGGGGAAGCACCAGGGAGGGGTGGTAGGCGGCAAGGTGGGGGGGGAGAGCATGACCCAGAGCCTTTATTGGGGTTTCCCAGGGAAGGAATGGGCGACATAGAGTAGACAAGTTTGAGCAAGCTTAGGACTGGCTAGTTTGAATACTATGGGCTACGGGGCTGTCCCTAGCTGTCTGTACCGGCCCTGGGTGATGGGGGCAGAGGAATCCTGTGAGCTGGAGGGGAGGTGGTGGAGTGCAGGCTCTGGATGGCTGCGCTTGCCTTTGAAAGGCAAGGCCCTGGGGTGAGTCGTTTTCTGGCTCTGGGATGGGCAGTGTTTCCCAGTCAGGCCCCAGATGCCAGAGCGTCAGGAACACAGGAAATAAGAAAACACCTTTTGTGTACATGGCCCCGCCCTCCTGGGACTCTGGTTGGGGAGGGAGGCCAATGGTTCAAACCTCTTTACCACCCACTGGGCCAAACACAGGGAAGGATGAGGGCCAGGCAGGAGCCCAGGACTGGACAGCCCAGCTGGGGACACAATGTGTGAGGTGGACCTGAGCGCCAGCTGGGCTGCTCAGAGCCATGACTTTGACACACGGGCAACGGGTGTATGGCTGAGCGCTTCTCAGAACCTGTCCTCAGCTGTCCCAGGAGCGGGGCCCTGCCCAGTGCCCTGCCTGCTCCCTGCGTGAGATCCTAGGATGTCCTCACGGTGGCTCAGGGGGCTGGTGAGGGCAGCCACCCAGGGTCGCTTTGCCCAGGGGGCAGCGGCAGCTCAGAGGTTAGTGGAACTCAGGTGGGGCTCAGTGCTTTCTGGGCAGTAGCCTGGCCCGGTGAGGGGAGGGGCGGGGGGGTATGGAGCCATGGTGGTGGGAGCCGCCTGTGAAGCAGCTGGGGGTCTGCTCCCCTCCTCTGCAAGGGGCAACCTCAGGTCCCCACCAATCACCAGGGTGTCCCCACCTCTGTTCCCTGGCCTTGTCAGAGCCCCTCAGGGCTGAGTCCTCCTGGAGAAAGCTGGAGGAGGCTCAGATTTGACTTCCCACCACCCGACGTCACCTCCCTCTGAGCTGGATTCTGGGCTGTGACTCGTGCTGGGTACTAGGTGCCTCCTCTGAGAGCCAAGAGGTGGGGGCTGAGCAGCATGGGAAGGCCCCAGCCTGGCTTCCTTGGGCAGATTAACCTCTCGGATTCCTCCTGGGGTGGTGAGGATTTAGGGTGAAAATGTATGTTATGGCCTGAATTGTCCCCTCAAAATTCACATGTTGAAGCCCTAACCCCCGGCACCTCAGAAAGTGACTGAATTTGGAAGTGGGGTCTTTAAAGAGGTGACTAAGGTAAAATGGGGTCACTAGGGTGGGCCCTACTCCGATAGGACTGACATCCTTGTAAGAAGAGGAGATTAGGACGCAGACACGCACAGAGAGACGACCACATGAGGACACGGGGAAGACGGCCATCTGCACACCAAGGAGCGAGGCCTCAGGAAGAACCAGCCCTGCTGATACTTTGATCTCGGGCTTCTGGCCTCTAGAACTGAGATACGATACATTTCTGCTGTTTAAGCCCCACCCAGCCTGGGATATTTGTCACAGCAGCCCTAGCAGACTAATACATCTTATAGTACAGGGAGGGCACAGGCCTGACATAAAGGAAGTGCCCACTCTTGGCAGCTGTGACGATGAGTCTCACTGGGCCCTGGGTGACTTTGGGGCAGGGATTCTGACATCCCCCCGCCTCAGCATCCTCACTGGGGAAGTTGCTCCCTCAGGGCTTCTCCAAGGTCTGGGGACAAATCTGTTCGCCCAGGATACTAATGCCAGGGCAACCCTTAGCCTGCCCTGGGATTGAGCAGCCCAGTACAGAGGAGGGGTCTCCCTCCCCATGTTTCCTGGGGAGGAGCCCAGGGGCTCTGGGCAGGGCTCTGGGCTGGGCTGTCAGGAAGCCCGAAGACAGCTCCATCCAGGAAATGCTCCTGCTGCTTGGGGCAGGAGGAGAGCCTTGGCGTGGCCTTGGCCGTGGTTTCTGCAGAGGGAGGCTGGCATGTGAGACGGAGGGCCGCTCCCAGCTTTTAGCTGCAGATTTATGTAAATATGGATTATGGAATTTGGCCCCAATTCTGATTCCCCGTTCCTTCATCCCTGCCCTGGAGCATACTGGGCATTGGCGCCCGTTGGCGGGTGGATTTCTGTGGCCTGTCAATGAGCAGCACTTAATTCTCGGGCAAATGTCTACTTATCTCACTGTGCGGTGGGCTTAGGCATTGGCAGTGACCGCCCGGCTTAGCCTGGAGGGGGTGGAACGGAAGGGGTGTAGCCAGGGCACAGAGGGGAGCATCCTGAGCCTCACCTGCGGTTTCTAGGGCTTCATGGGAACAGTCCCACACAGCCCCTAGGGCAGCCAGGTCGGCCTTTCCCTGCCCTGTGACTCTGAGTGGGTCCCTTTGACTTCTGTTCCAGCTTCCCCATCTGAGGAGACAGGGACAGGGGCCTGTCCCGCAGGGTGGGGACAAGGCTAGTGAGCCTGTCAGCTGGAACCGGCCTGTATCACCTCTGTTTTAGAAAGACACAGGAGACGGGTGTGCATTAAGCTAAAACTCAGGCGACGAGCCTGGTCAAGCCTCCTGCACCCCCTCTTCCCCAACAAGCAAGGAGCTGGCCTGCTGGGAAGGCTCTGGTCTGAGCAGGCTGCCAGCACGAGGGTGGGGAGTGGGCCTCCACGGCCTCCGCGCCTCCTCAGGGCTGGAAGTTTCCGTCTAACCAGCCCCGCCAGGTTTGCCTTGTTGTCGGCTCTGATCCCGTGTCCCGAGCGCTCGTTCCGTGGCCGAGCCCAGCCTGCCCAGCACCTGCGAGACCCAAGCTCTGTTCTGCCCCCCGAGGCCTGAGGTCCTCCAAGGGGTAGGTGATCACTGTACCCTTGTCTTCTGTCTTCCCCATCCGTCCCCTTCTCCTTCCGGTTTCAGAGCCACAAGAACTACGAAATTAGTTCTAAAAAAATTGCCCCTTCATGTCACTAATCCCTCCCTCTCTTAATTAAGTCAATGGTAGCCTAAATTGTTCTAAACATCTTGGGGGGATTATATATTTTAATCATCATTATCCAATGAATATTTGATTATACAGTCATCATATAATCAAGAGTAAAAATTATAATCCAAAAAAGGCATTTAATAACACTTTAAGTGACTGGGTGTTTGATAAAGGGCATCAGAGGATTAGGTGCCGGATTGAAGGACGGGGCGGAGCTCCCAGTCAAGGACTTGTGCTGTCGGTCTACTTTGAAAAATAAGACCCCAATTTGAAGAAAAAGGAAAAAGAACCCAGCTGTTGTGTTTTCCCCAACCACGCCTGTTTCTTGACTAACAAGTCACCTTATTTGAACAGCTGCTTTGGAAATGATTTCTACAAATATCGTCAGGGTTTGGGTTTCAGCAGAGTTTTGTGGGAGCCCTTGGTTGGCTGATGAGATGCTGCAAGATCTTCTGGCCAGTCTGTTAGGATTGGATGGTGACGGGCCTCAGGGGTGGCTGCCCCGGTCCCGGTTCCTGCCCGTGAGGCCCCACCCACTGCCAAGTGTAACGGAGCACCTTGCAACTCCCAGGGAGCCCAGGGGTGGAGGGCAGGCAGCAGCTTGCTGCTTGCCAGCTGTGTGACTTAAGGCGGATCGTTTAACCTCTCTGTGCCTGGGTTTCCACATCTGTGAAATGGAGAGGATAGAAGGACCCGGTAGGTTTGTGGAGCATTAAGTGTGACAGTGCTAAGAAGTGCATGGACAGCTCCTGGCCCGTGTTTAGCCCTCGGCGAGCATGAGCTGCTATAAATGGTTTGAAGGGGGCATTAGAGCTGTCCCCCCACCCCGTGATCTAAAAGGCACTCAGGTGCAACTTCCCGGGGCACTCAGGGGTGTCTCCCTGTCAGTCTGCCTTCCTCAGGGTCACAGAATCCCATGTGACTGCAGGGGGGTCTCCCAGTAGGAGTGGAAGGGGGTCTTCCAGGTCACTGAGGGCAGCCTTCTCCATTTAAAGAAGGGGAAACTGAGGCCGGGAGGTGGGTTCGGGAGCAAATCGGGGCTAGAAACTCACATCTCTAGGCTCCAAGTCGACTTTCTGGTGGGCGCCCCCCGAAAGCTTAATTCACACCTGGGAGCTGTTTGCTGCATGACATTTCGGGCGGTGGGAAGGAAGAGGGAGTGCCCAACAGGGTGCCAGCCTCGGGGCACCAGCCCTGCCCCAGGGGAGCTGGACAGATCGGTCCAGAGCCCACCTCCTCCCACGGGACCGGCTGGGAGGGTGGTGGGAGGCGGGGCAGGCGGCAGCTCCTGCGGGCAGCGGGGAGGAGGACTCAGGGTTAGAGCTTGGAGGCCACTCACAGACGATACTTTCCACCTTCGTTCCCCTCCAGTCGTTTCTCACATTTGTTTTTTTCTGATAAGTAAACAAATCTGTCTGTGTGCATTATAAGAAATCTGGAAAGTGCAAATATGGAACAATAAAAACCGAAAAAAATCCACCCGTAACTTTCTGAGTTGTAGATCCGACTTGGTTTAAAATCCTTTGTCTAAAATCCATCCGTGGGTTCCTGATCACTATAGGATAAGGACTGGGCATTCAAGGCCCCTTTATGCACTGAGCTCCAGAGGCCCTTCTGCACCCCTGTCCCACAGGCATCTGGCCATGTTAAGTCATGCCCCCCAGGTCACGTTTGCTGCCTTGGAAGCTCTTCCTCCTTTCCCTGCCTGCCTGGCAAACTCCTATTCATCTTCTAAGGCCCCATGCAAGTGCCCTCTCTTCCAGGAAGCCCTCTTGATCCCCTCAGGCAGGACCGCTGTCTTCGTTATCAGTCCCTATGGCTATGATTGCACCTGTCACGGGGTTCAGGCCAACCCTGCACCCACACACAGCCAGCGTTCCACACCTGATGTTGCCCAACAAGCCCATCTTACAGATGAGGACACCGAGGTCTGAAGGAAGGGCATCCACGGGCAAGTCAGCCTGGCTGGACCCCTGGCCTCTGGCTGCCCTGGCTCAGCCGCCTTCCCGCACATCCTGAGCTCTGTGACCAGCATCCTTGGGGCTGGCTGCTCAAGGTGACCTCGGCCAGCCCCTGCCGCTGGGCTGGGCCCATGTCCATCACCACTTACATGTTCTGGGACGCCTCTCCCTGCCTGGCCAGTGCCCCTGGGCACCTGGTCCTTAGCTGCTCCCAGAGCCACCCTGGGAGGCCCTGCCTAGCCCTCAGCCTCCTACTGTGTCACCAGAGGGGCCAGCAAGATGTCCTGAGTCCCCTCCACCCACGTCTGCTGGAATCATTCGAGACAAAGTTACTGCGCAGGTGTTGAGCCAATTTTCCGAGTGAAACGTCTGTCATTTAACTCGATGACACTGTGGGGACAGCACTTCAGAACAGTCTCATTGTGTTGAATTTATTTCCTTCCAGAGTCTGCAGCGAGAGGGGCAAGATGCTAGGTGTTCCACGTGCTGAAACGGGGCTCCTGCCGCGTGAGGAAGCCCTCGCCCCAATGGGAGAACAGGCCCACCCTCCGAGTGACCCTCCCGGGGGCTCCCATCTGCAGGTGGATTTGCCCCTCTTCAGAGCAGCCTGGGGCCACCGTGGGAACGCTGTGGACCACCTTCCTCCGCCCCCGGTGCCCCAGGCCCCAGTGACAAAGGGCTGGCCGGGGTCAGGGGAGATTCGCTCATCCCCCAGCCGGGGCCTCTGCTCACCCATGTCTTTTACCCCTGTCCTCCCAGCACCCAGAGCCTGAACCTCCCCCCAGGCTGGTCCTCTGGGAGCCATGCACCCCTCCTCCAGAGTGAGGACTCTGCTGAGGGAGTGCTTGTCCGGGCGTCTGTCCCCAACCCCGGGGTGACAGTGAACCCACCTTTAGGGACTCTGGCACATTTAAAAGCCCTTTCCAGGCCTCATGTCTCAGTACCCCTGAGAGCCTGATAGAGGGGGAAGCAGAGACTCAGAGAGGTTCAGACACTTGCTGCAGGACACACAGCTGGGCAGCGGCTGAGCAGGAGCTGAGGGCAGATGGCTGTGATTCTGTGGCTAGACCCTTCTCACTCTGCCTGCCTGGTACCGAGGGGCCTTTACAGGCCGTGGAGGAGGGGCTGGACAAGGCTGCAGGGTGAAGGGGTCCCTGAGCCAGGCCCTCACCCTCATCCGTCTTGCCTCTGGCAGGGGCAGCTCTGCTCATCTGAAATAACAAGCTCCTGTCCTCCCGGCTACCTGAGAGCCGCCAGTCAGCCCCGGGGACCACTTTTATGGGGACCAGTGTGACACAGAGAGAGAGAGAGAGAGAGAGGTCAACCTTCCCCCACGCTCCCTGCTCACAGCCAGGCTGCTGGGGACCCCGAAGGCCCTGCCGTCTGCCTGAGGCCCTGAGGAGCACCCCTGGGTGCCCCCCGGCCTCACCTGGGCTCTGGTGAGGCTGAGCCCTCGAAGGGGTCACCGGATCAACGCTTCCCACTCTGGGGGTGAGGCCCGGAGGCCCGGGGAGTCTGGGGGTGCTGAAGGCAGCTCACATCAGCTCCTGAGAGCCACGTGCCCCCTCCAGCGCCCCCCGCAGGGACATCCCATCACGGCTTGCAGTCGGCCACAGGGGTGATTGCACCAAAGTCTGGGCTTCGCTGTCCCCTCCGCCCCCGCCCGGTCACCCTGACACGAGCTCTTTGTTACACATTCGCCCCCACCCGGCTGCCCAGCGGATGGTGACAAGGGCAGCGGTCCCCAGTCCACCGCCCAGCCCCGTGAGGTGGCACAGGTACCCTACCCCATTCACAGATGAGCCCTGAGGCTCCTGTGGGGTGGAGTCTGCAGGGGCGGGGCTTACCCGAGTCTGCCCAGGCCAGAGACCTGGGGTCCCGGAGTCGCAGCCGTGGGCTTGGGGCCACGGTGTTTGGGGCTGCTGGGGGTCCCGGGCAGTCCTGTGACAGGGGTGCCTGCACATCGGGGGCAGTAGAGAGACGCATGTGGGGGTGAGGGTGCAGGCCAGCCCCCCGCAGGTCCCCTGAGCTCCTGTCTCTCGGGCTGGGCTCAGCACACCTGCAGGCCAGGGGCTCATCCTGGATGGCCCAGGATGGTGGGGAGGGAACTTCTTCCCATCCTGGCTTTGCCACTAACTTTCGTGGGGTCAGAGGTTAAGTCCTGCACCCGATTAGAGCCTCAGTTTCCCCGTCTTATGTCTCTTCTGCGTGTGTGGACGCACAGTTCTGGGATTTCCCCCGTTGCTGTGGAAACCCCTCTCCCTTCTCCCCTGGGACTCTTGGACCCAAGACTGTGCTGGACCAGCCTGTAGAACCTCCCTGTGGCCCCAGCCGCAGAAGCCCCCAGGCCTGGGACCTGCCAGGGGGTGAGGCACTGGCCCGTGCAGGAGATGAAGCCGCTGGAGATGGTGGGGCGGAAGTAGGGGGGCAGTGAGGGGCGCCAGGCCTGCTGGGACATAGGGGAAGGAGCACAGGTGTGCATCCGGGACCCCATGGCCTCACCTGGATGCGCCCACTGCCCCCTCTGCTCTGTCTTGGCATTTCTTTTCTGAGACCCCCTCCTGGGAAGGCAGGGGTGGGGCAGCTGGAATCACACCCCTGATGTCACCCAGCGCATGCCTTGTACCCAGTAACTGTTTGTTGCATCAAATTGGAAGGGAGTCATGTGGGGGGGCATTAGGACAGGAGAGGCACTGGGTGTAGGGCCGGGTGAACTTTAACCCTTCCCCACCTTCTTCTGACAAAGACCTGGGCTTTGTGGGAGGGGCCCCCTTACCTCTCCTGGGCGCCCTCTGGAGGGGCCCTCTCCCAAGGGCCGGGGTGAAGAAGGGAGGCCCACCTGGGGTCTATCCGACAGCGGAGCCCAGACGCCTTCTGAGAGGGTCAGGTCAAGGTGCAGGAGAGCGGAGCTGCCGGGCCCCGGACGAGCCGGGCTTCCCTTCCCGGTCTCCCCAAGCTCAGCGTCCGGCCGGCCACAGGCGGGCGAGATGGACGCGGGGCAGGCGGGAGCCACGCGGGCAAGCTGTTTCCTCCTGGCCGCTTATGTTTGATTGGAAGGATTGGTCTCAGCCTGGCTGAGCCGGCCCAGGGCCCAGGCCCCTCCCGGCATCGTCTCCCATCAAGCGGCATGAATAATTTAGTCTCTGATTAAAAGTGAGGTCAAGCCATGAAAAATGTCCGGTGGCACCGTGATGCACTAAATTGCTGGCAGATCCGAGGTGGGCGGGGCCTCCAGTTTACACACCAAACTTTCCAGGCCTTGGCTCACCGGGCAGGCAGCGGGGTCCACCCTCCGGGAGAGACGCTGTGGGCTACCCACAGAGCCACCCCCAGCCCCAGGGTCAGCCCCGCTCCCTGATCCCACCTCCACCATTGTCCCCTGAGGGGCCCCCTTCTCTCCAGCCCCCCACCCTGCGTTCCCCAAACACACCAGCTCCGTCCTCCTGTGGGTCTGCATGTTCTTTCTGGAACATTCTTCCCCCAGATATCTGCCTGGCTTGCTGCCTCACTTTCCTCACTCCATTCAGGCCTCAGGTCAGATGTCACCTTGCCTGTCCCTCTGCCCACCAACCCCCAGCCCATTCGCTCTGTACCGCCTTCCTGCCCCTGGTTTCTCGGTAGCACGCTTAGTGTAACAGTTTATATTCAGTCGATGGCTCAGTCGTTTTGTCTATGTCTCCAACTAGAATATCAGGGTGGGGGCTTTGCCTGGGTCTCCGGTAACCCCAGCATTAAGGACAGTGCCTGGCACACAGTGGCAGTGCGGTGGCGCTGGTCACCTGGGGACAGGGAGGTGCTGGCCAGCTCCATCTCCCTCTCTCCTCCCGCTCAGCAGACCCAGAAGACAGGCCTGTGGCCCCTCCCCTTCAAAGTCACGTCTGATGCCGGGCGCCGCCCCTCCGCCCCAGGACAGTGAGAGGCCTTTGTCTCCCAGCTGCAGACAGCACCATTGCCAGTGGCTGCCACAGGGGAGCCCAGCCCCTGTCTGTAGGCACCCACGTTCCTGATGGGTCAAGGTTGATGGAACAGCTGATGGCTGGGCAGCGCTGCCCGGGGGGCCACCGGCTGGGGCACAGTATGGAGGGGCAGAGGCTGTGGGGGGGCCTAGATCCTGACACCCCCCCATGCCCTCCTTGGGAGGACAGCAGTCCTAGCTGCCGACCCCAGGAGGCGCTGCTCTGTCCTCATGTCCCAGCAGGCCAGACCCCTCCCTGGGGGACACTCACATCCCCACACCCTCGCCTGGGAGTCCTCACTGAGGGTGCCCAAGCTGTGAAGCACTCACTGACCACCCCCGCCAACCCTGTGGTGGCACCAGGAACGTTCCCACTTTCCAGAGGGGAAAACTGAGGCCCAGAGAGGTTGGCTTCCTTGCGCAAGGGCCCCCAGCCGGTCAGGGGCCAGGAGCTGGTGTGGGCGGGGTGGCCCCTCCCCAAGTGGCCGTGGGAGTGTGGCCAGTGCTAGGCCCCCCTGAGCCTCAGGGGCCTCTTCTGCAGAGCAGGCAAGCTGCAGCTCAGGCCTGAGACCACCGCGCTCCTGTCAGGCCCCAGCCCACCCTGCTGGAGGTTCCAGAGTCCAGGGTGGTGTTTGACTCAGACATACCTCCCACCTTGGGGCTGCCGGTGCTCAGGGCCGTGGAGGCTGGGGGCCTGGCTGGGACAAACCTGCCCTAGCGCAGGAGACCAGGCAGCGAGCCCGCCCTCCACAGGGGGTGAGTGGCGTGTCCCAGCTGTGCCACCGACTAGCCCGGCGCCCTCCCTACCAGCAGATCTCTGGCTCCCAGGTTGGATCGTGGTTTGTCTTTTCCGAGTGGAACCGGTGAGGGGAGGGGGGCACCGTTGGCCCTTGGGTAGCAGATTAAAGATGGATATTTTGTTTGTTACAATCAAGACCTCTGATTTCAGTTTTATAAATTTTTAAAATATTAATTATATTTTGGAAAGTGTGCTGAGGTGAATGCATTAGCCGCTGCTCCCCGCTTAGATGGCAACTCTGCTGTTTGGCCCAGATTAGCTGCTGAGGAGGAGGTTGGGGCATTTTAATCCACCTTGTTAAGTTATTAAATTTTCTTTATTTACATACGGATCCCACTTTCATTAGCATTGTAACAGGTACTCATTAACAATTCATCATCTGGCGGAGGGACACAACAGCAAGAGACACATTGCTACAAAGTTGACTCTTAATTACAAGGAAGCCGGCTTTGAGGGCAAAACGAGGCCACCTCTTCCCCACCTTCCCACCCTTCCCAGCCTTCCCCTCCCCCTCATCCCCCCAGAGCCTTCCAGAAGCTCAGGGTCTGCTGGCTCTGGTCAACCTGAGCTTCCAGAGGAGCAGCCTGTGGATGTGCAGCTTGGTCTGTGCACTGGGGCAGGCGCTTGACCCCCGGGCCGTGGCCCCCCAAGCCCCTGAGGGGTGGAAGGAGCAGGGCCCAGAGCCAGCCAGGGCCCCCATTTCCCACCCAGCAATGACTTAACCTCTAGAAGCCTCCTTGGCCTCTCCTCTAGGGTCTGACCCATGGAAGGGTTGTCTGCGGGATGGCAAAACGCCTGCTCATTCGGGGTGGGGCGGGGGGGCCCGGAGACGAGCTGGACCCCACGCCTGCCTTCCGGGAGGGCTCAGGGGAGCCGTGGGCTACAGGAGGGGCTGGGGGTGCAGTGCCCTCTGCAAAGGGAAGACGTGGCGGTCCTCTCACCCTTCCCACGGCCCCTGAAGGGGGCCCAGGGAGGCCGTGCACGTGAACTGGGCGTGGTGTGAGGGCTTGAGGGGCCCTTGGCCTGTGGCTGCCCTGGCTGTTGGTCCGGCTTTGCCCAGCACCTCCTCGGGATCCCCTGGGGGGCATGCCATTAGCAGGCTGGTTTTCGGAGCCCTCAGACTCTGACTGTCACAATTTTTAATGCCCCTGAAAGCAGGGACCCACGTCCTTCTTCTCACAGTGGCCAATGTGAGGGCAACGTGTGTGCCACCCCCTCCTGATGCCCTGTCCCCCAGCCAGGTACCGGGGTGCTGGTGAGGGGTCTGGAGGGTCCCTCGTCAGGAAGGACACAGTGGGCTGGAGGGAGGAGACTTGTGGCCAGCTCGTGGCCAGCCCTGTAGGAGGTCAGGCGGGGCGTGGGGTGGGCAGCGCGGTACTGGGAGTCTGCTCAGCTGCAGGCGCCGGGTTCGGGAGGGGTTGGGTGCTGGCGGTGGCCTCCTGGGAGACCAGGAGCCCACAGCCCCCCGGGGCCAGGCCTTGGCTCTTCCTACCTGCCTCTCCCCGTCCCCTCTGCTTCCTCTGTGTCCCCAGGGGCTGGCTTGAGGGAGCCAATGGCCAATGTTGCCCGGCAGAGCCTGGTCCACCTCCTCCCCGCACAGGGGCTGGTGGAAATTAGCCCTTGTTCTCAGCAGCAACGTGGCTGTGCCCACACCTGGGCGAGAGGGCCGGCCCAGCGCCTCTGGCTGCACCTGCCCCCCCCAGGTGTGACAGTGACGCCCACCCCCAGCCACCTGCCGATTTCCCGGAGTCTGATCGCAGGGCAGGGGCTTCTGCGGGCCGGGCGGCCCCGCCTCTCCAGCCGCCTTAGGTAATCGCCCTCATAACCGCCTTCCCTCACGCTGCTCCTTTAAAGCATACTTCCAGGGTGTTTTCAGGGACAGGGCTTTTCATCTCCTCTCAGTACTGACGGTGTCTCCTGCCCTGTGACGGGAGCCGCCATCTGTGCTTCTTTGTATCTTTGGACACTCAGTTTATTCGGAGCCACTTAAAGCCTCAAAAGTGATTCTCTTTTATAATTTGAGAAGTTTCATGGGCTGAACATCAAAGTGATTGCCGGGACTGTTTCCCTGCTTCCTGTGCTCCTTCCCTCTGCCGCCCTTGACAGGTCCCCCTGCCACTCTCAGGGGCCACCCCAGCCTGGCTGAACCCCAGCTTTGTCCCGGGATGGGTTCGTTTCGTTTAGAGTTCCGGACGGTGGTGAGGACAGGGGAGGGGCTCTCGGCTCAGAGGTTCAGGCCTGTGCTGATTGCTGCCCCATCTCCAGCCCACGAGGCCCATCTAGGGCCTCAGTTTTGTCATCTTTAAAATGGGTGTCTTGGCTCAGAGCAGGGCCATCGCTCGGGTGCCCACAGGTATCAGGCCAGTCTGAGGGGTGGGGCTGGCTGAGTGTGTCTGCCCACAGAGACGGCAGTCCACTCGCAGCACTGACTGAGCACCTACTACATGCCAGGCGCTGTCCTAGGGGCTGGAGTGCAGCAGGCACCAAACAGGCCAAAACCCCATCCTGGTGAGTTTCATTCATGTGGACGATACTTCTTTTGGTGACAGAGAAACACAGGGCCTGGGGGAAGGGTGGGGACCTGAGAGCAGTTCTAAAGGGTACAACTGCCCTTAGGGGCCCCTTGCCTCCTTCTGGGAGGCTGCCCAAGGTCACCCAGCAGGTAAGTGTTCGGGCTGGGGCTGGACTTGCTGCAGGGACATCCCGGATTCCCTCTGGGTCCCCAGGGGCTGGCACCAGGGAGCCGATAGCCGGCCTGGCCCAGACTGACCCTGGTCACCACCTCTCTGCTGGATGGGGCTTGGGTGGAGGGGGGCGGTTTTGCTGAGTAGAGGCTCACAGTTGCCAGAGTTTGGGCTTTCCAGAGAAGCCAGAAATCTAGATTAGCTGATGAAGTCTCCCGATTTCCAAATGTTGGCAACTATTTCCAAAATGTTAAGAAAACAATACCACATAGGCCAAATATCTGTTGGCCACGTTCAGCCTATAGGCTCAGTTTTACAAGCTCTGGTCTTGACGAAGAAATTGTTGTGTTTTCACTCTTTCATGAGCAAGTGTCTTTGGACATCATTAACCACAGATTGGTCTGACAAGAACGTGCCTGTCGCTGTTATTTGTTGTGTCAGCCGGGCTCACTGTGAGGCTGTTGGGTTTCCCCATGAGCGCCCTGGTAGGGCACCAGGGTGGGGAGGGCCCAAGACCGTCCAGCCCCAGATGGCAGGACGCTCCCCGCTGTCATTTCCTCCCTGCACCCCTGCATGCATGGGGGCTGTGCCCCCTTACGCCTGACGGCACCCACTTCTCCACATGCTGCCACCGCCCTGGTGGGATTTTATAATGTTTGCACTTTCAGCTGCAGCAAGATAGATGGGCACAATTATCTGGTTCCCATACTGGGGACATGTGGCCTGGCATATGGGGGCCAGCCTACACAGAAAGCCACAGGTTCCTCCCCAGGCAGCAAGCCTGCCCACCCGAATTCCACTTCGAATGGGGCCTACCGTTCCTGCACAGACAGCTGGTGAAGTATCACATGCGTTACAATATTTTTACTTATAATAGAGGAAGTAATAAAAATACACATTTGAGTAGCATATTGCTGTTCTAAAGGGGCTGGGGAAACCTCGGGAGAGACTTGAGCTTTTCTATAAATTCAGAGCCAAAATGAAGCCCAGGCCGGGGCTGTGGCTGGTGGCTACAGCCCAGTGGGCGGGCACCTGGGGCCGATGCCACCACACCAGAGCCACGTGTGGCCAGCAGGCTTGGGCCCTGTTTATAGGTGACTACGGCAAGTCTGGTCCTTAGTACGTCTGACCTCAGTTTTCCCATCTGTGAAGTGGGATCACCTGCTTCCTGATCTTTAGGGGTCTTCTGTGGGATGCAGCCCTCGGAGGCTGGAGACCCCTTAGGGAACCTGGTGAGAGCTGAGGACCCTGGCTCCCGAGATGTGACAAGGGACATTTTGAGACAACATCAGGGTGTTCTTGAGGCCCCGGATGTGACGTAATCACGCACGAGGGCGCCCTGGTGAGCTCTAGGACTTTATCTCACTGGCTACGGCCGTTACCTGGCTTGCACCTGTTCTGTGGATGAGCAGCTGAGGCTTCCTGGGGAGAGGGATTGTCTGAGGCCCCACAGAGTCAGGGCACGGCCGGCATTCCTGCCTCCGGTCTCTCCGAGTCCCAGCATCCCAGACCCTGAGGCTGGTCAGCACCCCCGTGGGTGCCGTG
This sequence comes from Mesoplodon densirostris, assembly GCF_025265405.1. NCBI lineage: Eukaryota > Metazoa > Chordata > Mammalia > Artiodactyla > Ziphiidae > Mesoplodon > Mesoplodon densirostris. The sequence continues at coordinate 87,784,143 of NC_082676.1, read as the reverse complement.
GAAGAGCTCTGAGGACCCCGCCGTCCTTTCCTGCAGTCTTTGCTGGGACTTTGGGGATCGCTGGAGGATTTGGATGAACCTCCCAGGTATTGACCAGATTGGCATTTTCTGATCTCCCAGGAGGAACGTGCTGGCAGAGGGATACCAGTCCCCTGGTCCCAGCCCCACCCCACCCTGCCAGCCCAGCAGCACCCAGACCGAGGCAGAGGGGACGTTTCTTCATGTGCAGGTGAAGCAGCTGAGGCTCAGAAGGGTTATGTAACGCAGACATCATGAGATCTGGGGAGAAACCGTCCAGGCAGGGCTGGCAGCACGTGCAAAGGCCTTGGGGCTGGACTGGGCCTGGAGTGGGCGGCAGCAGCAGGAGGCCTGTGTGGCTGGAGGGTGGTGAGAAGGGGCGACGGTGGGAGTGTGGTTGGGAGGGTCACATCGTGTGGGGTCTGGGGTCTCCTTCCCGGGGCGGTGGGAAGCTGCTAGAGGGCTTATAGCAGGGGTGACACATGGCCTGGGGCCCCTGGGTGATGCTGGTCGGAGCCAAGGATTGGACTCAGAGCCTGGAGAGGAGATGGGCCCAGGGTTTCCCAAGCTGCGGGCCTCCACGTGGGGCAGTGTGTACACTCCTCTCGAGGCCCCTGTGGATGGTCACTGTGGCCCCCATGTGAAGGAGAGCCTGAGTGGGGGGCAGGTCTTAGGAGTGGCCCAGACACCATCCCTGGGTCCTGGCTCTCAGGCTCTGGAAGGCCCCATGTGACATGGGTCCTGTGGGGAGTCCCTCCCTGGAGCCTCCAAAGGGCTCCCCGGATCGCAGGTCCCTGAGTTGGACGGGCTCCAGCAGGCCATGGTGCAGCCCAGGGAGCCCAGTCCAGGGAGCCACTCCTGCCCCACCCCACCCCCTCCCCCTCCTGCCTTGGAGAGGCCCCGACGCAGGGGGCACCTAAACTGGGGGTGGGGCAGGAGCCAGCCCCCCCCCACCCCCGCAGGCGGAGTGGAAGGAACCCTGAGCTGAATGCAGGGCTTCAGGACAGTTCGCGTCTGCGAAGAGACGGGGTTTGGGGGTTCACAGTGATTCTTCTACCTGGTGTGGCCTGAGATGTCCCCGAAGCAGAGGAGACCCTGAAGAGTCCGCTGGTTCCCTGCCTGACCCTGGAGCCTCGCGCCCTCAGAGGGCCTTCTTCCCAGGGATGCCCTGACTCTCAGGGGGAGAGCTGGCTTCAGGGGAGCGGTGGGGGGGCCCTGAGGCCAAGACCGAAGGGCGGTCAGGAGATGGCCCGCCTCCTCGGCCGCCTTGGCCGCAGTCCTGTGCACTCCTCCAGGCAGCGAAGAGAGGGTGGGTGTTGGGGTCCCCGGGGGGCCAGGAGCAGCCCTGTCTGGGGGTGACAGGGAGGGAGCTGTCACCAGGGAGATGGGCGGCAGTGCAGGGCGGGGCTCAGGCGCACTGCTGCTGGTGAGAGGCTGAAGCATGGGGCAGCCTGGGCGGAGGCCAGGACCCCAGAGGTTGGTCTCAGAGAAGACAGCCTGGCCCCAGGGCCTTAGGGAACACCTGCCTGGTTTACGGAGGAGAAACTGAGGCTGGCACAGAGACTGTGACCGGTCTGGAGTCCTTCCCCAGTCTCTCCCCTGCCTCCAAAGGGCCTCTTGAGATGCCGCACCACCCTGTTCCAGCCTCCACAGCCTCGGGCCACCCGCAGGCCTGGTCTTGGTGGGGCATGGCCCCTCTGCGGCCACACCAGCCCCCACTAGCTGCCCGCTGGCGCCACGGGGGACGTGGCGGGCCGCCTTGATGGTGTCGATGGGAGATGATTTTCAAGGTGAAATTTCTAGTTCAGTTGAGTCACTTTCGTTCAAGGCGGCGCACAAAATGTCATCCCCGCCCTGTTCTGCGTGCAATGCGCTGCTCTCCGGTTGCATTTAAATTTACCCCACTTTCCCTCCCTGACACCTGTTTAAATCAATATCTTCCTCTGCAGGTCGCGGGGAGAATGTGCCCGGCTCTCCACACAGCGCTTCTCAAATCCACTAAAATCAACACAATAATTGAAATATTTTCAAGCTGATTACACCGCAGCCTGAGGCTAGCCTGGTTGCTAAGGGTGAGCTCCGCGGTTGCTAGGGGGAGTAAATCATCTTGCATTATTTGATTTTTGTTATAGATATGAAACCGCTACTCCCGCGATTAAATGTCTCTCAGCCTAACACCTATGGGACCTGGGGAGAGGGAAGAGAAAGGCACCAACCTTGACCCTGTCAAATAAATATCTCTAACTTTTCCTGTCCTCGGGCCTCCCAGCCAAACCTGTCTGTGGGTTTTTTTCTTCCCTTAACCTGACTTTAAATAACAAAGCTGTGGGGACCGGGAGATGAAGAGAGGGAGGCTGTCTGCTCCGTTATCGGTGCGGGGACCTGCCATGCATCCCCAGCCCGCCCAGCAGCCTCTGGATGCTGGCTGCCCACCCACTCGCCTCTGTCTGGCCCCGAGCTCGGGCTGGCCGGCCCGGGTGGGCTCAGGGGACCAAGCACTCCTGCGGGGCTCCCTGGCCCACGGAGGTTGGCGTGCAAAGGACTCGTGACCCCCTACCCCTGCTCACTTCTGATCTCCTTCTCCCTCGGCAAATTTGACCCAGACCCCGGCTTTGGCCTGGCTTTGACCCGGGGGTCTCAGAGTGAGGCCAATGTCACCAAGCCCCAGGATGTGGGGACCGCGGTGAACAGGGTCACTGTTCCCCTGACCCCGGGGCGGCAAGATGGAGGCCCAGAGGGTGGGGGGCCCAGGGACTGGCGGGAGACTCTCACTGCTGGAAGCACAGCTGTGGGGCATCCTCACCTGCTTCCGCTCCCCTGGCTCGTCCCGGGGACGTGGCCCTCCCTCTGCAAGCCTCCCCTCCCCCAGTCGTCAGACACCCCACAGCCTGCCCTGGCCAGCACCCTTGGGAAAGTGAGGGTGTCCCTGGCTGACCGAGGTTGCGCCTGCTGAGCCGTAAGTACCTCTGCCCCGAGCCGGCTGTCGGTGGCAGGTGGGCTCTGAGGCTGCCCTGCTGGGACCCAGCCAGCTGTTCCCATGAATGAATCTGAGTAAATTAACAAACAGCACACAAACCTGTCAGCTGAATCATTCTTGATGACTCTAAGTGCCGGGCCGGATGCGCGGAGCCTCACCTCTGCCCAGGACAGCAGGGGACAGTCCTGCGTGGTACCACTGGCCCGGCCCAGACCCCGGCAGCCCCTGGCCCTCCGCCTGTCCCTGGGGTGTCCCCGGCTCCCAGCTCTGTAGGGCAGCACCCCGTCTGTCTCAGTGCCCGAGGCCCGGGCACCCCGAACATCCCGGGGCCGCCTGAGCCCTGCTCGCCACCCCTGAGCGTCTGGCTTTTCGGGACTCAGGCCGGTCACTTTTTCCTGGAAGCCCTCACTGACCGCTGTAGCTGCCCCTCCCCAGCCTCCCACCAGCTTACGCCCCGGGATCACTGTGCTTTCTCGGGTGCGTTCAGAGCTCGACAGTTTGCCCTCTCAGTCCCAGGGGAGGAGGTCAGCCACCGTTTTGCGGTCGGTGCAGAGGCCAGGGTGATAGAAGGCCTCCCGGCTCACCTGGCAGGAGACCAGAGTGGAGCCTGACCCCCGTCTTGGGGCCCAGGACCACCTCACAGACCCAGAGTGCTCACCGCCCCTGGCAAGCCCTGCCTGGTCGTACTGGACCCCACGTGCGCCCTCCCTTGAGGTCGTGTGATGTGAATGGCTACGGGGACAGCGGGTGGGAAAGGCTGGTGGGGGGGAGGGGGTGGGGAGGAGGCTTCAGCTGGGTCAGGGTTGGCCTTGGTTGGGCGGTGGGGTCCGTGAAACCACCCTCTGTGGAAACCCAGGCCAGGCCAGCCCAGCCAGGCCCTCGGGTTGGACACAGGGAGGACCCGGAAGCAGCGGGGTCCCCTTTCTGAGGGCCTGTGACATGCCCACAATTCACTTTCTTAGCTAACCTCAGAGAAGCAGGCACTTGAGCCACCCTCATTTTACAGGTGAGGAAACAGGTTCAGAAAGGTTCACCCACCTGCTCAAGGGGTGAACGGGGCCGAGGTTGGGGACGGAGCGGAGGGGGTAGGCTTTGCACCATCATAGCTGTGGATTCTGGATGGGCCCCGGGGTCCCGCACCTCCTGGGATCCCTTCCCCCATCTGCAGAGCAGGGTCAGCATGTTCTAGACCTGGGGAGCTGGCCTCTGCCACCCTCCCCCTCGGGTAGCAGGTGGCAGGGGCCTCACATTCCTCCACCGAGTGCCCTTGAGTGGAGGGCCCTATGGCCTCAGCCTCCTTGTAAAGGGCCGCGTGGTTGAGAGAGGGGCCGGCACGCAGTGGCCCCGGTAACGGTGTGATTACTCTGGTCCCGCGGCACGGACCAGGGGTTCTTTGCCCCTCGTGGGCCTCTGTCCAAGGCTGTCACAGCCCTTCTTGTGGTGTGACCTCCGCTTGGGGTGCCCTTCCCAAGCCCTCAGTCCCTGAGCTCCTACTCACCCCTCGAGGCCCGCCCTGTTACCTCCTCTCCTGGAAAGCCTTTCCTGTCCCCCAGCCAGCGGGGCGTGCTTCCACGACGGCGCGCGTGACAGTTCAGGGACCTGCACTGCCCTTAAGGGCAGGGGCCTCGTCTGATTCATGGTGCGTCCCCAGCCCAGAGCCGGCGAATCCTTGCCAGAAGCGGGAGCACCCTCTCTGGTTCCTCTGACTCAGCACTGGGCCCAAGATGACTTCTCTGTCACCTGGCCCAGCCGCTCCAGCTGGGTGGGGGTGGGCTGGCCCAGTGGCCTGGATGGCCCTGGGGTGGCCTGGGGGCGGGCTCCCCTCTGCTGTGGCTGAGGCCGGGGGGTGTCGGGGCGTCGGCCAGAGGCACCTTAACTCTAGAAGGAGTCTCCAGATGTAGCATCGATGGGGAGCTCTGATCCCAGCAGACACCCATGTCCGGGGGAGCCTTTCATGGGGTCAGCATGTTTTAGAACAGCTCAGGCCTTGGCAAAGAGGCCTGGGGTGGGGGCGGGGCTGAGGGGCCCACAGGGTGACTGGGGTCCTACCTGGAGGCCCAGGCCCTGGGTGGGGGTGAGATGCAGCTGAGGGTGTTGGGACAGGGCTGGCGGCAGGGTCAGGACAGGGGTGAGAGAGGCCCCAGGGCTGAGACGCCAACCGGTCTGGTCTCTAGGAGGAGCCTGGGGCTCTGGCTGTGAACAGCCAGTGTGTCGTCCGCGGGGTGAGGGCTAAGGAGCCCTGCCCCTCCAGCCCAGATGCTCGGGCCTGCCTGGCTCTCCCCGGGCCTTGGGGTGGCTTAGAGCCCAGGATCCTGGCCCCCTGCCCTCCCCCTCCACCGCCTCCTCTTCCTCTAGCACCTGCATCCGCACCCCAGCCGTGGGCACTCTGCGTTTTCTAGAACCCTCCGGCCACCCTGGCTCTGGACCTGGAGGATCGGCTCCCAGTGCCTCTCTGGGCCCAGGGAGCCCCTCCTGTTTACCAGGCTGCCACCTCCTGCCCCGCCAGGCCACCGGGACCCTCCTCTGCCGATCAGCGGAGCCATCTGCCGCCAGAGCTGCGAGTCTCCGGGCAGAAACCGCGGTGACAGGCGGGGATGTCCATGCAGTTATCAGCAGAAGCAACATCAGCCTCCCTGCCGGCGTCGACAGCCGAGGCCAGTTAGTCTGTCCCTCCCCTCCCTTTAGCTGCAGACAACAGCTCCCTGTATTATATTTTCTCACTCAATTAGCACTATCATCCTGCTGAAATAGAGGCCAATTTACCTATAATGACATCATTGTTAGGGAGGCCGGGCGGGGCAGCCGGGCTGTGGAGACAGGTCCGTCTCTCTCCACTAACCCTGCCGGGACGGACGGCCATGCGGGGAGGCACGGGGCGCCTGGGCGGCCTATCGGCGGCCACCCCGTCACCTCCGACCACAGACATTGTTTCCGACAGTTCTCAGGAGCAGTGTGGCGGAAAATTGAGTCCAGATTCATTAGGTTTTTCAGTGTGCCGCTCAAGTCAGTTAAATTGATACATTTCCTAACGAAATTGAAGTGCTTTGTGCTGCCAGCGGAAAGCCGGGTGACCGGCCTCGGCCCGCTGAGCAGGGGAACGAGCTGACGGATCCATTAGGCCGCGCGGGCGCCGGCCCCCTCTCCCTCCACTCCCGGCCCGCGCTGTAAATCTCCGCCAATTTCGGGCCTAATCATCATTATAAACCCTTCCCCTGCCCGCTCCCTCGCTCGCCCGTCTGTCCGCCCCTCGCTCACAAAACAGCCTGCGACGTGCTAATCGGGCCGGCCTGCGGGGTCAGCGTCCCTGCTGGCTCGTCGGGGCCTGGGGGCTGAGGACCCCGAGGTGCAGGGGCTCCAGCCTGGAGGAGGGGGCAGCCTTCAGAGGCAGCAGTGGGGCTTCGGAGTGGACGGGGTGCCCACTCGACAGGTGGGGAGACTGAGGGCAGGGGGTGCAGACCTAGAACGTCAGCGTTCAAGGGACCCCGGAGACCTTCGTCTCTAACTTGACTCTTTCCTCTCTACACTGAAATCCATAGGGAGAGTCCACAACGGTCCCGAGAACGGCGTGATTCGTTCTTACGTATGTAGTTCGTACGCCAGTGCCCCCTCCCAGTCATGGCACCCCAGCAGGGTAACCACTGTTCTGATTTTGAGCTTCATGTACATGGGATCGTACAGTGTATCCTTTGTGCGTGGGGGTTTGGGGGCCGAGTCACCGTGCTTAGCTCTTTTTTATTGCTGTGTAGTATTCCGTGGTGTGAGGTTCCACATTCCACCGACATTGCCGGCTTGGGGCTACGTGAGTCAATCTACCGTGAGCATTTCTCACGTGTGACTTTGGTGCCATGAGCACTCATCTCACGAATCTTCTGCCTACCCCCCGATCCCCCCACCCATCCATCGTCCACAGAGCTGTGAGTTTTGGAAATGCAGCTGAGGGTCGTACTTCCCCCCTCCCCTCCCCTCCCCCTTTCGTTCTTCCCCTCCCCCTCCCCTCCAGTTCCCCACCCCCATCCCTCCTAGTGGGAAGGCAGCCAGGTCTCCCCTGTGAGGAGAGTGTCCAAGTGAGGTTGGGAGATTGGCTATGTTGTCGAGATAGTAGGACTGGGTTTCTCATTTTCAAACAAGGGCGACACAGAATGGTTGGGGAAGCTGGTACTCGCTCCGTGTTGTTGGGTTGGAATTTGTTTCGTTACACGTAGACGGATGAGGAAATAAACACGAACGCCCGTGCACGTGTGCAGTGTTCCTCGCTCTGTGTGTCACCCCAGGGAGGTCTGGATACAGCAGCATCTCAGCAGCAATGAGCACACCTCCTGCCCGGATCTTGGTTCCTCACCACCATCCTCTACTGGAAGGAGAGGTGGCTTGGCCGAGTCTAGGGCTGGGGCGGGAAAGAGGCTGAGCCGGGCACATCTGTTCAGAAAGTAGGGGAGTACATCCAGGGGACCTGGGTGCCAGCTCCAAGGGGTGCCTGCTGGTCAAACAGGGACAATTCAAGCATCAAATAAATAACAGGGTTATAACCCGTGGAATGAAATAGCAACCACACATCCACAGCGATGCAGATAAATAGATAAGCACACGGGGAGAAGGGAGGATGGGGTTTGAAAATAGCCATTTGTCAACCATCACGGCAATAACCAGTGATGGATGTTAAAACTGGTGGGTGATGTTTGATGAGAAGGGGGATTTTACGTAGTTTCAAAGTATCTCCACAGCAGATCCTTGTGTGTTGCACACAGGGGAAGGGTGATTTCATGGCGGGAAACCAGGCTGATCACAGGGAGCCTCACCGTGTGCCCTCACGTGACACGGCATCACCCTGCGGTGTTCCTGCCAAAGTGCCTGTCCTTGGGCTAATCATGAGGAAACGCCCATCAAACCCAAGTGGAGGGAGGTTGTGGGAAACAACAGGCCTGCAGTCTCCGGGGTGTCAAAGTTTTGAACATCAAGGAGAACCCGGGAGATGGGGTTCCCGACACCCAGATGCAGTACGTGATCCTGTAACTAGATCCTTTGCTGTGAGGCCAACTGATAAAACCCGAATCTTCTGGGCCAAGCTCATGTTCTGGGTTCCTTGTATGATTCTTGCAATTTCCGTCTAAATTTGAAATTCTCCCAAAATAAAAAGTTAAAAATAAAAAGCTATAGAAAACATGCTGCTCAGGGAAAGAAGGCAGACACAAGAGGCCACATAGCGTGTGATTCCATTTATGTGAAATGTCTGGAACAGGCAAACCCACAGAGACAGAAAGCAGATTGGGGGGTGCCAGGGGCTGGGGCACTGGGGAGGGGGAACGGGGAGTGACCGCTAATGGGCACCAGGCCCCCTTCCGGGCGAAGGAAGTGGTTCTGAGCCGGACGGGGGCGGTGGTTGCACAATACGGTGAATGTACTAGCGGGTCTGATCACTTCCTTTTAAAACAGTGAATTTTGTGTGACGTGAAATTAAAATCAAAAGCTGCAGGACGGTGAGAATAGAAATATTTCCCTGTCCCTCCCTGGTTGAAAGGCTTCGGGACCCTCAGGTCTGGGCTGTCCCACCGACCCTTCCCCCTCCCCACGCCCCCGTCACCTGCCGGTCTCCTGAGGGGGCCAATCCCGCTTGCGCCCCTGGGCCTTTGCGAGTGCGGCCCTTCTGATGTCAGTGTCAGGGCCGCTCCTTCCGAGGCCTCTCCTCTCCCCAGTCATGTGCCTTACACAGTAATGCACTGTGACACTTTGTTCAGTCTTTGTCACCCCGGCGGCTAGCTCTGTCCTGCCCTGGACCACGTCATGCTCACGTGGGGCCCCAGACAGTGGGTGTTGGTGTGGCTCGCAAATGATGACCTCGAGCTGGAGAAGGGAGGGTCCCACAGTGGGTGGAAAGGCAGGACCAGAGCCCCGGCCCAGCTCCTGGGGTGCAGGCACAGGTGGAGGCAGTGGGAACTCTCAGCACCTGGGCCCTGTGTCCACCGTCGCGGCCGTGGGGCCGGCGGGACAGTGACCCTGCCCAGGTGCTGACGGTGGTCTGAGCAGCTCCGGCCTCCAGGCCAGCGGGGGAGGTGCTGGGCCCTGGGCGGACAGGGGCTGATGCTCAGTGCCCTAACGCCCCCCCCACCCCGTCTGTGCCCACCTTGCTCCCAGCCACAGCCTGCCAGGATGTGTGGAATCCTGGAAGAGGTTACACGGCCTTCTAGAATCCCCCTGAAGATGGAGAAGGGCAGGATGGTGGGCTCCCCTGCCTGACACTCATGGGAGCCTGACGACAGAAAGCCCACCAAGTGACCTCAGAACCAACAGGAGTGTCAAAGGGACAGCGTGGTCACCCAGTACAGTGACCACTGGCCACCTGTGGTTACACAGCACCCAAAATGTGGCCAACGCAAATCTAGGCACCCAGGAAGGGTCACATACACACCCGACCCACAACTTTGTATCAGTGCAAACAGTTCTGTTAATACTTGTGTCTTGATCACATGTTGAAATGGTTGTGTTATTGGTGTTTTTTTCTTTTCTCTCTTTTTTTCTTATTTTTAATTTTTTTTTGCAGCCGTGCTGCGCGGCATGCGAGATTTTAGCTCCCTGGCCAGGGATCGAACCCATGCCCCCTGCAGTGGAAGCTCAGAGCCCTAACCACTGGACCGCCAGGGAACTCCCTATTTTTGGTGCTTTAAGTGTATTATTTAAGTTAATGTCGCCTATCTTGATGTTTCTACCATGGCCACTAGAAAATTAGAAATCACTTATGAGGGTGCACTTGTGTTTCTTTAGGGCGGTGCTGCTCTAGAAAATGCAGAAACAGACTCCAAGAGACAAGGTTAAGGCCCTCGCCCACGCCGACTTCAGAGTCGTCTCCAGCTGGATTAAAGTTGGGGTTTTTGTTTAAACTGAGGTGAAGTTCACGTCATATAAAAGCCACCAGTTGAACCGTTTTGAGGTGTCCAGTCCAGCTGGATTTAGCAGTTCACGGTGTCGTGCCACCATCACCTGGATCTAGTTCCTGGGCATCTTCTACCCCAGGAGGAGAGCCCGTGCCCTGAGCACCCACTCCTGCCCCGGCCCCTGGACCACCACACCCATCCTTCTGTCTCTGTGATTTGCCTGCTCTGGACGTTTCTTCTATATCGTCTTTTATGACTGGCTCCTTCACTGAGATGTTTTCCAGGTTTATCCACGTTGTTGCGTGTTTTAGAGCTACATCCCTTTTGGGGCCCAATCCTGCTGCCCTGTGCGGACGGACCACGTTTTATCTGTCACAGACACTAGGATGTGTCCACCTTTCGGCTGCTGGGAACAGAGGTGCTGTGGACGCTGTCCATGTTTTCGTTTGTGCGCCTGTCTTCAGTGATTTACTGAAGTTTCAGGTATATAAAATACCTTTATGAAAAACAGAGCCCGGGGCTTCCCTGGTGGCTCAGTGGTTGAGAGTCCGCCTGCCGATGCAGGGGACACGGGTTCTTGCCCCGGTCCAGGAAGATCCCACATGCTGCGGAGCGGCTGGGCCCGTGAGCCACGGCCGCTGAGCCTGCGACAGAGCCTGGGCTCCGTCTCCAGCCCTGTGGCCTCTTCACTCTGTCCTTGGCTGGACGTCCCTCTCCGACCCATCCGGACAGAAAAGCAGCCACATGCCCTACCCCGCCGGGGGGCTGCCTTGGGCCGGGGGGTCGGGAGATGTGGTTGGGGCCATGGGGTCACACAGGGCTCCCCTGCCCTGATCCTGGACGCAGCAAGGGGCAAGGCTCTGTGAGGGCTGGGGGGCCCTCGCGAGGAGGACTGAGTTCTGGGACCCCGGGTCTGGGGATTCTGGAACGTCCTCGGGGCTAGTGGTCACTTGGGGCGTAGGATGGGACACCCCGGGAGCTCCTTCAGGGGGCCCTGGCGGCATCTTGTTGGCAGTGCTGTGTGTCACCCTCAGCCTGGCCTGGCCTGGCGGGGCCGCGCTCAGTGGAGGCCCAGGTGTCGGGCGGGCCCAGGGCGGGGCTGCTGCGGGATTTGGGCGGCCTGGGAGCAGCTGGGCTGGGCTGGGGAGCAGGTTCCCGGCCTGGCCACCCTCCGACCTCCTCTCTGCACTGAAGGTTGTGTGCATCTGGGGGGTCCCCACCCTCCAGTCTGGCCTCCGGAGAACCCCGGACTCTGTCCCTCCCCTCAGGAGCCTCTTCTTACTCTGGGGCATGGACCCCAGAACAGGCATGAGCTGAGGGTCAGGGTGTGGGGTAGGGGTGCAGCCCAGGGAGAGGCCTCCTGGACCTGGGGGTCAGGGAGGCCCCGTGGGAGCGTCTTAGAGGTGGTGGGTCCAGGTGACAAGGTGCCCGGTGCCCGGTGAGAGCACAGCTGGTGGGAAAGCTCCGGGCTGGGGTGTCTAAGGGTGGCTCGGGCTGCAGCGATTGTCACGTCGCCCGGCCAGGAGCCCCTCCATGGGGTTTGGGGCCTGATTCAGTGCTGGCTGTAGCTCTGAACAGCCAGCTACAGGCTGGCTGTGTCCCCCGGTCACTCCCTGGTTGGCTCTACTCGGGGGAGTCCGGGGTCTCTGGAGGGATGCTGAGGGTCTGACACTGGGGCCTCGGGCGTGGACTGGGGCTGTTGGGGGGAGTGGTCTTCTCCGGGCTGGCAGCACCGGCAGGCCCGGCCCAGACGAGCCATCAGGCCGTTAGCCTGCCCCCCGCCCAGCTCCCACACGGGGCTGCAGAGAGGCCCAGGTGGAAATTCACAGTGTTGAGGAGAGAGCCTCTCGCCCAGGGTTCTGGCCGGACGCGGTGAGAGGACAGTATTTCCCGTAGAAGGAAACGCAGACGCTCTTAACAAATCGATAGCTGCCTTCGGTCAATAAACCGTGGAGCTCGTCCCCCTTCTCGAGGGCGGGGGTCCCATGGGCAGCCTCCGCCGAGGAATCAGGGGCTGTGGTGGGCACAGTGAGGGCGGCAGGGGCCCATGACCCGCTTTCTTCTCCGGGCCTGGGTGGGGGTCGGGGGCAGGATGCTTGGATGTCAGGCCGGCTGAGCATTGTGGCCCAGGGGTCCCCGGTCTTCCCCAGCCTTAGCTTCCTCTCCGTCTGGTGGGCATCAAGGCACACTGGAGGGCTCGTGAGAAGCCAGGGAGACACGGGATGCTGGCCCGTTTGCAAACTGTAGAGTGCTGTGCAGGGCCACGCGCATGTGCCCGCTGGCGGGTCCGTCCAGACCGAGGCTTCCTCCACCCCTTCCCTCGCCGGGACAGAGTGGTGGGCTGCCTGCCCAGCTGGCCTCGGGGGACACCACGTGGCCGGGACGTGGTGCTCAGACTCTGCTTTCCATCTGGTGTGACTTGTCTCTCTCTGGACGTGCCCACCTTCCATGGTTCCCGCCCACCCCCCCTCGCCAGCACCATGGTGCCCAGGCAACGGTGGACTCAAGCCTGGGGATCGGCCCACGACCCTGCTTGTACATCTGGGGTCACACACTGGCCACCCAGAGGCCCCAGAGGAACCAGGTGGGGGTCTGTGCATGCAGCACTTCCTTGCCCCAGTGGGCAAGGACCCCAGAATACCCGGCCCCCGAGGCCTAGGCGTTGAGGGGCTGAAACCCAGGCTGTGGAGAAGCGGAGGGCAGACAAGGGCAAGCTCCTTTGGGACATTGGTAGGTCCGTGCCAGCCCCCCCTGGGGGTCTTGCAGGCCAGTGGCCGTCATTCTGTGGCACTCCTGGGGCCCGTGAGCCATCGAGATGGCAGCTGTGCTGAGTTCTCTGCACTCCCCGCCGAGGCCCCAGAAAGAGAGGCCTCTCTGTTTGGTGAGGCCGGCTGGCTCCCAGCAGGGTCCAGGGAGGGCTCCTCCCACTGGCAGGAATCAAGCCCCTGCCATCCACAGCCCAAACCTCACCCGCCCCCCCCCCATCATTAGGCGGGTGCAGAAACCAGAGCCCAGAGAGGGGAGGGAAGGGCTCAGGGTCACACAGCATGTTGGAGGCCGCACTTCTCAGCTCTATTTTATCCCTGTTTCACAGATAAGAAAACGGAGGCTCCCAAGCCCAGGCTGTGCCCTGGAGCAGCGAGCACCTCCTGGGGGCCTGCAGCCCTGCCAGCCAGGCCAGGCCAGGCCCGTGCCAAGAAGCCTCGGCGCCTGGAAACCGGAGAAGCCAGGCGGCTTGTCTGCTCGTTGCCCTGGAGATGCGAGGGGAGCTGCCTCCTTGTCTCAGTGCCAGGACCTCGCCGGCCCCTCTACGGCCGCCTCCAGCCAGACCCGGCTCCGGTCATTAAATAGGGCAATTGTGGTGCCGGCTCCACGGACCCCATCCTGGACCAGGCTGGTAAGAAACCATGGATCCTGTGGGCACGGCCCCAAGACCTGGGTGTCTGCTCTGCCTGCAAGGAGGGGGGCACACAGGGCCTCCCTGAGCGTCCTCGCCCCCTGAGCTCGGCAGGAGCCTCTGTCCGTGCAGAGCCTGCGAGCTCCTGCCCAGACCCGAGTCCGGGAGGCAGGCCCCTGGGCAGCTCTCCGTTTGTGGCGGAAGCCGAGCGCACCCAAGGACGTCCTCCTGGCTAGATTAGCCGTGCCCTGCTCCTGAAGACACTAAATCTGCAAGCTGGCAGAGAGCAGGGCAAGGCCAGGATACTCCTTCAGCTTTGGGCCTCCGTCCAATTAGCCCCGATAGCTGCGCCCTAATTCTCCCGAACACTGGGAAGTTCTCCGGCCGGCATCACCGCCCCTTCCCGGCTCCTCCACCCCTCCAGACGCAGAGATGACTTCCCCTATCAAAATGTGCAATAAAGGCAGCAAGGCCCATTTCTTTTTTCTATTTTGAATTCTGTTAACTGACAATTTAACCTAAAATCCTCTGTATTTCCAGCTTGTACAGCTGTAAATAGAGACTGACAGTTTATTTTCACGTCCCAGCTTGCGGGGGGCGGCGGGGGGTAACCCATTTGAAATAAATACTTGCAGGTCCCTGACAGACTCCAGACGGGGCGTCGATGCGGCTGGCAATCTCTGGGACCTGTCACACTCTGTGATCCGTCTTTTTGCAAACACAAACGCTGCTGATTTCTTATCAAATGTAAAACCGGCCCAGCTCTTTCTTAAATGGTTACCACGAGCATGAAATTGACATTGTGAATCACATGTGACACTGGCTTGTCTGCGCTGTAATTGATCGGTGCTTAGGACCAGGCGCGGGGCTGCCCCAGCCCCCCGCCGGCCTGGCCGTGCCCCGCCCTCCCCCCCCCCCCCCGCCGCTCGCAGGCAGAGCCCTGGCCCCCGCGAGCGTCGTCAGTGGGAGAAAACTCTAAGAAAATTCCAGATTCATGTTCGCCGTGGCCTCCCCCCTCCGCGATCCTCCGAGGTGTCAATTCCAATTTCCACGGCTTCATCATTACGCACATCAAACGGCTGACGGCTGTAATTGGCTGCTACAGAAATTTATCCTCCAAAAGGAGAGTGGGGGCAGCGGAGGAGGGAGCTTCGGAGGAGGACGGAAACGGCGGCGGTAATGAGATTTTGGAAGCCGTGGTGCCACCCCTGAGGTTGGCAGGGAGAGGAGGAGAGGCTGGCGAGCACGAGCTCCCTTTCGCGCTGCCTAACAAAACGCCGTTTGAAAACAAGTCTGGCAGAGTGTGGGTGTCACACAACAGTCGCAAACACACAGCACCGTTCCAGGAACAGCCGGCCGTCTTTCACTGCCGCGTCGTCACGGTGACCGCGGGCCACACCCGCAGGCTCCCTCCCCCGACCCCACAGTTTGCACAGCTGGAGGCGCCCTTCCCGTCCTGCCATCCAGACACTGGGGTGATGATCGCTGCTCTGCAGAAGGGGGAACCAAGGCCCAGAGAGGGGGTGGGGTTTGCCCAGGGTCCCAAACCCAGAGCACTGGGCCTCCTCCGTTAGGGCTTTGCCTCCAAACACCACTTGGGGCCCCTCTGCCGTGCCGTGACCCCCAACGGTGCGTCTGCCTCCTGCCGGACTCCCCCACCCCCGAGGCTGCCCACCCTTTGTCTGGCAGGGACGGCCCACGCCCGGGCTACCCGTGAAATCTGAATTGGTTTTTCAGGCCATGGATTTTCTGGGGCCTCCTGGGGAGCGAGCCCGTCTGTGAAGAGAGCAAAGGCCCCCGCAGGGCCCCCCCAGGCTCTCTCCTGCCTGGATGGCTGCTCAGAACTTGGCCGCCCCCTTCTCTGCCTCTCCCCAGCCCCCAGGACCTGCCAGCCTGGGCTCAGCCTAACCTGGCCCCGGGGACCAGCAGTCCCCACGGCTGAGCGGGGCCCACACTCCCCCCTCTGGGCCCACGCATGGTCCAGCAGCTCCCTGGGCGAGGGTGTTTATGTGTCTGTTTTTCCATTTGGATTTTGTGACTGATGAAACAATGATACTAAATTACAGGCGCAGCGATCGTGCCTTGCGGCAGGTGGGCGGTAGGCTTCCTGGACCGCGGCTTCGCCAGCCTCCTGCAGCCCCTCGACAGGCCCTCCCCAGCTCTCACCACGCCAGGAAGCAGGAAGCACCGCCCATTTTCTGATGGGGAAACTGACACACCAGCCGTTTCCCCGTTGAGCCTGCGACCTAGGTGTTCAGGCTAGCATCCATACCACAGCACCACACACCTGCAGGGGCTGCCTGAAGCATCTCAGGAAATCCATTTGTGGCACGATGGCTGGAAGCCTCTCAGGCCTCCTGAATGGGAAAGCCTTGTTCCTCCTGGTTGCCTGGCTTATTTTTCTTGCATGGGCAGTGCCTTGGGTACATTGCAATGGAGTGTTTCCCTTTTTGCCTTGGCCCCTAGGAAGCCCAGAGTCAAACCATCATCTGTTTTTAGCTGTATGGCACCATGGTACACACGTCTGAATCCTGACCTTCTGAATCCTGGCTTCTCTCCATATTTACTCAGTTGGGTGTTATTTTGTTCTTACTATTTCAAATCCTTTGGGGAATGATGTGACTGAAGTTCAGAGAAGGGGGGTGAATCTAGTGTTACTGGGCCTCTGTGGGGCCCACTTGCTAAATGCCATCCCTAGGGCTCTGTGCAGGGTCCATCGGGGGCTGGCACCAGGGTGGGTACTTTGACAGGAGGGGTGCTTGGTGGTGCTGGTGATGGTGGGGGACCCACTCTGTGGCTTGATTCACGGCAGTTCCCAGGGGAACCACAGAGAAACTGTGGGGTGATTACGTCCAGGGTCGGCAAACAGGTTTCATTTATTTTGCCATTTTTGATGGAGAACAGCCTCCTGGAGCACTGTGTTAAGAAGGATTCTGTGGTCCTGTCTGTGAAGGAGTGACGTGCTCGCTTAGTGCTGTCTGCCTGCTATTTGCCACCCGGGGTTGTTGGTCCTACTCGAAGCTGGGATCACCGGCCACCACCTCTCCAGCCACTGTTCTTCCCTTCACTTGTTCAGCGAGTGGTCCTTGGGCGCTGCCAGCAGGGCCCAGAGAGGCCTGCCCTCCAGTTCTGTCTGGGGAAGCCACCTGTGCAAGGTTCGGCAGCCAGGTCTACCGGGTTTCTGTTGCAGGCCCTGAAGGCTGGGCAGCTGAGGCCACCTGTGAGCAGGAGCGCATCCCCAGAGATGGGGACAGCCTGTGTCCTGAGAACACCAGGCGTGAGAGGCCGCCAGAGCAGTGCGGGTGGGACAGAGCTGGGCTCTGGGGGGCCCTGCGAGGTCCATGGGGAAGAGGCACGGCATGGGGCTACCCAGGGGGCTCGGGTCCCAAAAGGGATGGGCTGATGGGGGAGGATGAGCTGTCATGGGATCTGGGGCAAGTGAGTGGGCCTCTGAGAGCCTCAGCTGTGAATCCTGGGGGCCACCAGGGCCCCGGGCTCCTCCTCTGCTCCTGGAGGGCAGCTCCCGGCCTCCGCGTCCACGGGCAGGAGAAGGCCGCCTGGTCAGGCCCTGGCCCGGGGTGGAGGGGCCCTCTGCCAGGGCTGCCCCACGCCAGGGTGGCTCAGGTAGGCAGGACACGCATGTCCTTACCTTACCTGGGTCTGCTCAGACACCAGAGCCCCGTGAGGTTTTCATACTCAGGCCAGAACAGAGGCGATGTAAACGGGGACCAACCGAGGTACACGGCGAGTGAGCCTTTCCCCATCTGCTCAGCCTGGTGGAGGGAGGCTGGGCCCGGCCCGGCCTGGGCGGAGAGGCTGCTGGGGTCTCCAACTCTTCCCAAAGTCCCTCCCCATCCCCAGAGACTCAGAATGCCGGGGTGAAGTGCAGGCCTCACAGAGCTGTGCCAGCCTGGCCTGAAGATGGCCCAGTCCTGGCTCCCGGCAGAGGTGGAGGCCAGAGGGGGGCGGGACCTGCCATGGCAAGCCCAGTGAGAGCGGTCTGGACGCCTCCGGGGCAGGCGAGGGGGGACGTGGGGCCGATGGGTGGCGGGCCCCGGGGCCGGGCACGTTCTGGAGCCGTCCTCTGGACGTGCCAGTCCTTGGGGGCCGGCCTCTCCCTGGCTACCTCCTCTTCCCTCCCCCACCCTCAGCAGTGTGGCTGAGACCACAGACCGGGGGCCAGCGGGCTCTGCAGCAAACGTCTCCTGCAGCCCCTCCCCTCCTTCCCAGGCTATGGGCCGGGCATGCAACCGCCCCCGGCTTCCTGCCCCCCATGCCAGCCCTCCGTGCTGCCCCTCCTCCCGGTGGCTGCCTGGCGAGGCCCTGGGATGCCCAGACACTGTGCCCAGCAGTGGTGGGATGCCCAGACCCTGGGGTGGCGGGGTCCTCCAACCGGGCTGGCCAGTCCTCTCCTTGCCTCACCGTGGAGCCGACCTGGGCCGGGCAAGGCCAGGCTGGCATCTCTGAGTGAGTGGGGAAGGGATGGGGAAAGCCAAAACTTTAAGGTATATGAACTGTGAAATTAAATCGAAATACTCAAATAAGGAATCGCAGAACAACATAAGCAAAGATGTTTACCAGGCCTTGAAGTTAAATACAGATTTTTTCATAAACCCAAACACAAAATGCAATAAAGTTCTGTGGAATGTTAAATATAATTTACAGTGGAAAGAATGTTCCTTACTGTCATAAACCTGCATGCATGGTGTCACTATCCGGGTGCTGGGAAGCTGAGTTCCCCTGGCTGCACTGCTGGGCCTGGTGCAGGCGGGGGCACCCATGGCCTGCCAAGGGGCTGCCGGGCCTGGGGACCCAAGGGGCGGTGGCTGCTCACTGCAGGCACGGCCAGCGCTCCCCTCCCGGGTGGAAGGTGTCACCGGCGGGTCCAGAGATGACTGTGGTTGCCAGATTTGCCCTGCGTTTGGGTATTGCTGTAAAGCTCAGGTCAGGCAGACCTCAGGGGAGGAAATCTCTCCAGAGAAGCAGGCAGTGAGTGGCCACCCAGGTGCTGACTGGTTCCTGGTCCCACCTGGTCTTGGTCCTGGGGCCCCGCCCACCAACCGGGGCCAGGTGCAATGCAGGCCTGGAGAGCTCCCACCCAGAGACGCCAGCCCCAGGCCAGGGGATGGGGGCCAAGGCAGCCAGCTTCCTTTGCCTGTCCCCTCCTGCAGTCAAATCCCTTCACAGGAAGATAGTCCTTTACACTGTAGTGAGAAGGAGCCCCTTTATTGTGCTCCCTCCCCAGTACAGTTGTGTTCTCTCTGGCTGTGGAGTCTTTGTTGACCCTGGAAATCCACTGGCACAGAAAGGCTTGAAAGGGGCAGGGAGCGGCCCAGAGCCACACACCTGGTTCCAGCTGAGTTCTGATTGGAGCTCACCTTCCGGGCCTCTGGGCAGCGCAGACGAGCTCAGTCCGAGTTCTGGGCAAATGTATCGAGAGCAGCAGCCTCACAGGCCAGACTCACAGCCTGCATTTCAAGTGTGTGTGGGTGCGTGTAGGTGAGGATGCCCATGGGTGTTGAACAGGGCCCGAGTGTGTCCATGTGTCTGTGTGAACGTAAGTACCCCTGTGTGTCGCTTGGGGGTGGCAGGGCTCAGTGTGTGCCGGGAGTGGCCACGGCCCCTGCACCCCTGGACTGTGGGGTAGCCCTTGCCCAGGCAGGCAGCCCCGGAGGTTGTGGGCTGGAGGGGACACGCCCCCCGGCACCCTGCACCCAGGGCTACTGAAGGCGGACGGAGCGGCCTGGTACCACGCACTCCTGCAACCCCCTACCCCGGCCCCGGCCTGTCCAGGAGCCTGTGTGTGAGGGCTTCAAGCCATGGGGAGTGCAGTGTGCAGGATCCCTACTCCCTGTGTTCAGCTCAGTGTGAAATGAGGCCCCCGCCCCTCCCCCCAGGCCAGCCTTGGCCAGGGATATTGGACACAAAAGCTGAGCCTGGAGAGGCCAGATGGGCTGCCTTCACCTGGATGGGTGGGTGGGCCGGGATGGTGGGGAGGGTCCCCAGTTGCCAGCAGCATGCCCGGCACGTGGGCCAAGGCTGGGCTGTCCTCCCAGGCCCAGGTCCACCTGGGTGCCCAGTGGGTGGGTTCAGAGGGGACGGCCAGTGTCCCCGTCCACAGGGGCCAGGCTGTGTGCCGCAGTGCTGCCCTCAACGTCTCCTCCAGCCCCACCTCGGGGGAGGGGCACTGGCAGAGGGGCACTGGCAGGCCCAGATCCCAGCCCAGGCTGCTCTTCTCTGAACGGTGCCCCCTCCACTCCAAGCCCTCCCCCAGTGCACACAGGTAGGCATCCATAAGCCTGTTTACCAAGCTTGTATTGTGTGCCCACTGCCTACCAGGCCCCGAGCTGGGAGCTGGGACCCCAGCGCCAGATGTGGCCCTTGCCCTCTGGGGCCCCCATCTTGGGGGTGGGACAGGAGCAGCAGTCACGGCTGTGTGGCCAATCGATTTCTGGCCTCGTCAGCCAGGCCCTGGGGAGGGGCTGGGCCCAAGATGGGCCACCTGGGTCCCCAGGCCTCGGGGGGTCCCCAGGGCAGCCCTGTCAGGGTCCTTGGTGTCCCGGCCCAGGGCAGCTGCCCCTAGGGGCATCCTGCCTCCTGCCATGCCTCCCAGGCTGTGCCCTCTGCCCGCCCACAGTTGCCTGCTCACTCTTACATTTGCAGGAGGCCGGTGGCATTTCTCCAGACTCCCAGCCTCCCTAATTTCTGTGCTGCTGCTACAGGGAGTATTTTCTTTAAAAACAGGATGGATGTGAGAAAAACAACAATGCTCCAAAACCACACTTACTGGGTGGGTCGGGCTGGCTCGTTAGCACCGAATAATCAACTGAGCTTCAACCTCATGGCTGGGAAACAAAAATAAACAACCCACCCGGGGCACGCTGGGGACAGGGGCTTCCACATTCAGCCCCCAGTGCCTGGGTCCTGGGTCTCAGGACAGCGGCAGGAGGGCTCCCGGTCAGCAGGGGCACGGGCACCTCCATGGGGACTGCCTCCCTCCGCCGCCCTTGCCGGGCACCCACCCTGGGAAAGGTCACTTGGAGGTGGTGCTCCTGGCGGGAAGAGAAGGGGACAGACCTCCCAGCCCCTCCCAGGGACGAAACCTTTGTGGCAACCGAAATCCTGCTCGGTAATTTAAGCTTGCTTCCCCCTGCTCCATCCTCACTGAAGAAGGAGAACAGCTGGCCTTGTCTCTTTTTCTAATAAATCCCATCCGACTGCACTGCCGGGGAGGGACCTGCCAGCTCAGCTGTCCGGCCCAAGGAGAAGGGCCAGATCTCCATCAGCCCTGGGCTCTGGAAATCGGACGGGGAGACCCAAGCGGTGACCCCTGCCCCGGGCAGCCCTCCACTCGCGCCGCCTTTGTCTGAGTGGGTGGGGTGCGCCGTGCCGGCGGGAGGGCCGGGGTCCGGGGGGACGGCAGCCACTCATTTGTGCAGCCGAGTTCCAGGCGCATTGTGTACTGGGCCGAACTTTAGCTCACAATTTGGGATTAGAGCAAATCCGAGTATTTTTCTGCATGCCTGCCCGCTCCCGGGCACCCAGAGCCTGCTGGGTAACTGCCTATTATCCGCCGGTTCCACTCCAGTGCCCTCCCCAATAAAACTTTTCATATCCTTATAAACGAACTCGATTGCCGTGTTATAAACATTTACACTATGCTAACAGATCATCTCCGCACATCAGAATTGGCTAAATTCCCTTTTCCAGATGAATATATTGAAGGAGATTAGAGATATGATAGCTTTTCAGATTGCTGAACCCAGAGAAATTAGTTTAGTGAGCATTTACAGAGGCTAAATTGGAACCATTAAATAGTGGATTAAATTGATGGCACTTTCATTGTCTGTCCTTCGGTACTGCTGTAAAATCAATTAGCCGTCACCAGCCCATTCTCCATATAGTGACACTGTCACCCTCCCTGGAAGCTGATGCAAAACCTCCCAGCGGTGGCGAGGGGTGTGAAAACACACCTATTAGGTGGTGTGGCATGCAATAGCATCAGGGACCCCGGCTGCCCGGGGAAGGCCCCGCCCGCTGCCCTGGCCTCCCTGCATCCCCAGCCTCTGCTGGGCAGCTCCCCCCTCCCCGGAGGCGACGGGGACAGGCAAGGGGGGTGCCTGTGGGCATGGCTGGCCCCCCCGCCGAAGATGGTGTATGTCTGCAGGGAAGCAGCAGTCTCAGAGGGTGCTCAGGGGCTGCCTGGAGGGTAGCTTTCAGGTCGTGACCGAGCGTGTGACTCTTGCTGTCACAAGCCTGTGCTGGGAGCTTACTGAGCATCAGCCGCAGATGAGTGGGGAGCCCACTGAACCCTCCCCACGGCCCTGGGGGGGGGCAGGTGCTCTTCTTGTACCCATTTCACGGAGGAGGAAACTGAGGCTCAGCTGGTCCGGCAGCTGGCCCCAGGCAAGCACTGCAGCCTTGAGCAGCTGTCCTGGGCAAGAACCCTCGGGCCATGCCCAGTTCTGGAAGGAGAGTGGGGCCTACCTCACCCACCAAAGTTCAGGATTGAGTGACCCTCTGGGCAGAGAAGCAAGTCTGGGGATGAGTGGATGGTCCAAGCGAGCTCTGGAGGATGGGCCAAGGTGAGGGGCACCTTGGGGAATGGGGTGGGGGCAGGGAACACCCATCTTGGGCCAGCACCCTCATCTGTCCCTGCAGAATTCAAATGATCAGCACAGGACCCTGGGTTGTACTGATGGGGAAACTAATGCCCAGAGGCGGTAGGTCCGAGTCACACAGCAGGTGGCAGCCGGGTGGACAGTCACCCTGTTTAGTAAACCTGGTTTGTGATCAGTCCGATTTGACTCAACCAGCACTGGGGACCTGAAGGAACTTCCCCCAAACACCACACTCTGGACACACTTTGTTTTTTTGGGGGTTTTTTGGCCATGCTGCACAACTTCAGGGATCTCAGTTCCCCAGCCAGGGATTGAACCTGGGCCACGGCAGTGAAAGCCTGGAACCCTAACCACTAGGCCAGCAGGGAACTCCTCGGACACACATTTTAGATGCAGGAAGACAGGGTCGTGCGTGGGAGACGGTGGGCAGAGGGCACTCGGGGTCTGGACTGGGGGTTGGGGCAGTGGGGCCGGAGACTGGGTGGCACGCAGGATCTGGTGATGGCCTTTGCCCTGCTGTGTGCTCTGCTGGGAGCCCTCGTTCCCACTCCTGAGCTCAGCTCAGAAGTCACCTGCTCCGGGGCTTCCCTGGTGGCGCAGTGGTTGAGAGTCCGCCTGCTGATGCAGGGGACACCGGTTCGTGCCCCGGTCCGGGAGGATCCCACATGCCGCGGAGCGGCTGGGCCCATGAGCCATGGCCGCTGAGCCTGCACGTCCGGAGCCTGTGCTCCGCAATGGGAGAGGCCGCAACAGTGAGAGGCCCGCACACCGCAAAAAGAAAAGAAAAAAAAAAAAAAAAAAAGAAGTCACCTGCTCCGGGAAGGCTTCTCTGACCCCGCCGCCCCCTCCATCAGGCCAGGAACCCCCCTACCCGGCTCCCACGGGCTGTTGGGCTTCCCCACGTCATGGCGGTCATGACACTAGGTAGGAAATGCTGGCCTGCGAGGAGCCCGCCTCCCCATCTGCTCCGGGGCCCGTGGGTCCAGCCCGTCTTTGAAGAGTGGTGGGGGGATGGGTCCAGGTGTGCGGATGGCCTGGCCACCAGGCAGGTCAATGAGAACGTGAACAGGATGCAGCATCCAGGGGAGCCCCGGGCTTTCCTTGGCCCAAGTGCAGGGGAGGGGAGGCCTGCCCTGGGAGCTGACTGGCTGCAGAACGGCCGCGCTACCAGTGGCCGGAACACGCACGGGGTCTCGTGGCCGTGAGGAGGTGGCTCCCTCCCTTCTCAGGCAAGAGCCTTTCCTCAAACATTCTGGCAGCCCCCACAGTCCACAGAGCACTTCTCTCCCGTGAGCCTGGGACGGCCATCGGCTCCATCCCAGACAGGAAGCAGGAGAGTCTGGGGGTAGGCAAGCTCGCCCAGCCCGGCAGAGGGGAGCTGGGCTCCACTGAGGGACCCCGTGCCCCCGGCCCACTCCCGTGGGGACCCTGGCCTGAGCTGAGCCCTGGGGTGCACGGCCATCAGGACCCCACCCAGTGGCTCGGTGCTCCATAGCCCTTCCCCATCCCCGCTCTGGGCCCCGCAGGATGGAGGAGGCTGGCGGACCAGCCCTTCTGTGCAACTTTTCAGAGACCAGCCTGCAGCCAAGATGTGGACAATCCTGTGTACGGGCTGAGCCCCTCCAGGCTGGGCTGGGCCTTCGGCCGAGGTCTGTGTGTATGCGTGGAGGCCACAAGGACCCAGAGGGAAGGTGGAATGGAGGGGGCCTGTGGGGGCCTGGGCAGGACCCGCCCAGATGTCCATTCCTGGCTGAGGGGCCCTTAGCCGTCTCCTTTGGAAGGTGACGGGGACGAGCTGCTGGGCGGGGTGCTGAGCGGCCTGTCCTGGGAAGAGTGCAAGGCCCGCTGTGGGGGGAGGGCAGCGGGCAGAGCTGGGCCTGGAGCCTGGAGGTGTGAGGTGCCCTCCCTGGGGATGGGGTGCCCGGCGGCCCCACGCACAGTGCTGGGCACACACTGGCAGAGTCTCAGGGCTTGGGGCCCCCAGACCCCTGCCCGGGTCCCTGCAGAGCCCCAGCACCGCCCCGTCCTCACCTTCCTGACGGCTGACCTCCGGCTGCTCTGAGAACTGGCCACCCCCAGGCTGGTTGAGAGGCCCCTGTTCCAGCAGATTAGCCCCCCCGCAAGAAAAACACACCGCGGGTTTCATCTGAACCCAGCAGGTGGGCGGGAGGCCTCACAACAGAGGAGCCCAGACAGGTGGGGAGGGGCTGCGGGGAGCACTGCACAGGTCAGGTGACGCCCGGGCATGGAGATGAGGGGTCTGCAGCCCGGTGGGAAGTCCGGGTCAGAGACCCCCGTGCAGGGCAGAAACTGTGCACCCAGCGAGGACTGTGGGTGGGGTCAGGCTGGGATGGGTCCCCTGGGGTCTGCCCGACACCTTGACTAACTCCTGGGTCTCCCTGCTACCCAGAGGCCCTGAAAGGACTCCTCATCCCATCTTATAGATGAGGAAACTGAGGCTGGGGAAGAGAGAGGTGGCCCCTCTGGGACTGGGACCCCAGGCAGCCTGCACTTGCTCATCAGAACTGCAGACCCCTGGGCCACACCCTCATTTTTCACATGGGGGAACCGTGGCCCAGAGAGGGACAGGAGCCCGCCAAGGTCACACAGGATGCCGGCCTCCTGTTCCGGCCTGGGCCCCTCTGCTGGGGTGTGCAGCCCCTCCCCACACCCAGTCCATACCCCGGGCCAGGAGGCAGCCCTCTGGGTGGAGGCTAGGTGGATAAGGTTTCTGGCAGCTGGCGGGGGTGGGCACGGTGGGTCTGGTGCAAGGGGGGGTAGTGGGGGAGGGCCACAGAGGCAGGTGAGAACGGCGGCCACGGGAAGTTCTCACGGACAAACGGGGTGAACCGGCCGCCCCCGCTAGCCCCTGACAACTGATGTTAAAGTAGAGGGCAGTC
Source organism: Mesoplodon densirostris (assembly GCF_025265405.1). Lineage (NCBI taxonomy): Eukaryota > Metazoa > Chordata > Mammalia > Artiodactyla > Ziphiidae > Mesoplodon > Mesoplodon densirostris. The sequence goes on along the minus strand of NC_082676.1, from coordinate 87,759,364 downwards.
TGGCCGCACGTGGCCCTGCACGGGAAGGGGCTGGAGACCCTCCTGCTCGCTGGCTCTGTGCTCGGCGCTCCCAGCTCTCTGCACGCTGGGTGGTGGGCCACGTCTCTGGGCGCCCCATCCCGAGCTTCCAGGCCGGGATTCTGGGGGTCCCTCCATTCGCCCCCCAGGGGACACTCCAGGGATTGGCCGGCTGTCTGGGAGGAGGACCCAGAGGGGCTGTGTGGACTCTGCCACTGAGTCACTGGTAAGTGCCTCTGCCTCCTGGGCCTCAGTTTCTCCCCCTGGACGGCCGGGGCCCCTCCCCCTCCCCTCTCTCTCTCCCCGCTCTCTCCCCTCCCCCTCCCCTCTCTCTCCCGCTCTCTCCCCTCCCCCTCCCCTCCCCCTCCCCTCTCTCTCCCCTCTCTCTCCCCTCCCCCTCCCCTCTCTCCCCGCTCTCTCCCCTCCCCCTCCCCTCCCCCTCCCCTCTCTCTCCCCTCTCTCTCCCCTCCCCCTCCCCTCTCTCCCCGCTCTCTCCCCTCCCCCTCCCCTCTCTCTCCCGCTCTCTCCCCTCCCCTCCCCTCTCTCTCCCCGCTCTCTCCCCTCCCCTCCCCTCCCCCTCCCCTCCCCCCCCCCCCCCCATCCCGGGGGCCGCCGGAAGGAGAGTGAGCCAGGGTCCCGCCGGCGAAGATGAGACCACAAGGTGTGTTATGGTTGTCACGCTTGTCACAGGCAGAGTTTCACGCTCGGCCCCTGGGGACCGTGAGGGCCTGTGGGGCGGGGGCCAGGGACGCGGGGCCTTTCATCACCTGGGCCGCCGGCTCCCCGTTTGGGACAGTCTTCATCTGGCCGTGATGAATGGCTGCAGCTCCGCTCGGAAGGCCTGGGAGAGGAGCCAGAGAAGCTGGGCAGAGGCTCTAAGACGTGGAGGTGAAGGGGGCGCGGCGCCGGGAGGGCCACTGGTCCATCTGTCCAGGCCGCTGTCCTCCGCCCTAGAACGAGAGCAGGAGGGGCTGGAGCACGGGGTGGGGGCGTTTCTAAGCACACTTTCTGGAACGTTTGGATGCATGGGAGGGAACCCAGGCTGGGCCACCACGGACGGGCACCCGCGCGTGCCCTAAGCCCAGAGGTGCCCTGAGGCTCCGGGCAGCCCCTGAGATGCGGCCGAGTCCAGGTGCTGCAGGACTGTGGAGGCGAGACCAGAGGTCCAGCTTTGTGGCCCCTTCCTCCCCCTTTCAGTTAGAGGACACGAGCCAGGCTGGGGCAGCTTGCCCACCAGGGACACACGCCTGGCCGTGTCATGGGAGCTGCACTGCCCACCTGCTCAGGGGGACCAAGGCAGTGTGGGGTGGAGTGCCTGCCCTGTGGCCACTGTCCACTGCACTTTGCCGCTCTGGGTCCTGCGTCGCCATCGTGGGGCACGTCCTCAGGGTTAAAGCCACTTGGCTCTCTGGCTTCGGGGAGAAAGAAGCAGGTTGGCATCGAGATGTCCTCGAAAACAGGTGGTGTAAGAGTCACAATGGACGCGAAAGTTAGTGGACAAAAGGGAGATGAGACATAGGAACCCACACTCTTCCATGTACCTCCCCGGAGAGACACTTATTAAACTTTCTGGACTTTTTTTTTGTGTGTGGGGGGGGTGTAAAATATACATAACATTTACCATCTTAACCCCTTTTCAGTGTCCAGTTCAGGGGCATTAAGCACATTCACACAGTTGTGCAGCCGTCACCTCCAGAATATTTCCATCTTCCCTAACTGAGACTCTGACCCCATTACACACACTCCCCTCCCCCTCCTCCAGCCCTGGGCCCCCACCTCCTACTTTCTGTCTCTGTGACCCTGACTCCCCTAGGGTCCTCACGTGAGTAGAATCACAGTGTCTTGTCCTTCTGTCTGGCTTATTTTACTGAGCAGCATGTCCTCAAAGTCCAGCCACATCGTAGCAGGCATCAGTACTTCATTCCTTTCTAAGCCTGGATCTACTGATTAATTACAAAGAGAAAACTAGTAACTTCACATGGGAGAAAGCCAATAGGCACCAGCAGGTGATCAAGGTAGCATCACCCGGGCCGGGACAAACATCCCAGGCTCTCTTGACCTGAGGCCCCGGGGAGACACGGCATCATTTTTGGGATGTTCCTGCCCCGAACACATAGCTCAAACATGCCCGGTCATGAGGAGACCCGACAAAGCCACACGGAGGAGCGTCTGACAAAGCAGCTGGCCGGCACTCTTGACAAAACGTCAGTGTCGCAAAAAAGACTGAGGCGCTGTCCCAGAATGACCGTGACGACGGTGACGTGACAGCTACGTGCAACGCAAGGTCATGGGACAGGACATGGGCGTCAGCAGGACGACTGGTGACCCTTGAAAAAGACTTGTATCAGGAACCCCATCTATACCCAGGACCCTGGCGGGAATCAACTGTTAAATAGTCAGGAATTTTGCAAACCAACTGTAAATTATTCAGATTGGCCGTGGTGGCACTATTTATACCATAGAGATAGGCTAGCGGCACAAAGCAGGACTTTTGGGGGGAGGGGGAGACCTCACACGCACACCACTGGTTCTGTAAGATGTGACATTAGGGGAAGCTGGGTGAGGGTAACTGGAATCCTGTTCACGATTTTTCAGCATTTTTGCAACTCTGAAATTACTTCAAAATAAAAAGTTTTAAAAAGTTTAAAAAAGTTCTGGGGCTTCCCTGGTGGCACAGTGGTTGAGAGTCCGCCTGCCGATGCAGGGGACACGGGTTCGTGCCCTGGTCCGGGAGGACCCACGTGCCGCGGAGCGGCTGGGCCCGTGAGCCATGGCCGCTGGGCCTGCGCGTCCGGAGCCTGTGCTCCGCAACGGGAGAGGCCACAACAGTGAGAGGCCCATGTACCGCAAAAAAAAAAAAAAAAAAAAAAAAAAAAAAAAAGTTCTACAATCAGAGACTCAGCTCCTGGCAAACCAATCCCCTTCCTGTGTCCTTCAGAGGCGTCAGTCGCCACCCAAGCCTGACACACTCTTTCCTCAGCCCCTGGGTAACCACACACCCCCGGCCTCCTTCTTTTCCTCAGTCCCTTTCAGTCTTTTAAAATAGGCTCTAATTTCTTTCTTTCATTCATCTACTCATCCCTCCGCCCACCCATCCATTCAGCCATCCATCTGTCATCCATCTATCCATCCATGACCTACCCATCCACCTATATACATCCTCCCCTCTATCCCTCCATCCATCCATTTACTGTTTTTCTTTTTGATAAATTTATTTACGTATTTATTTTTGGTTGCGCTGGGTCTTCGTTGCTATGCGTGGGCTTTCTCTAGTTGTGGCGAGCGGGGGCTACTCTTCGTTGCGGTGCACGGGCTTCTCATTGTGGTGGCTTCTCTTGTTGCAGAGCACGGGCTCTAGGCACACGGGCTTCAGTAGTTGAGGCACGTGGGCTCAGTAGTTGTGCCTCACGGGCTCTAGAGCACAGGCTCAGCAGTTGTGGCGCACGGGCTTAGCTACTGTGTGGCATGTGGGATCTTCCCGGACCAGGGCTCGAACCCGTGTCCCCTGCATTGGCAGGTGGATTCTTAACCACTGCGCCACCAGGGAAGCCCCCATTTACTATTTTTAGAGCCACTTAAATGCAGGGCCCTGCTCTCGTTTATTTTTCAGTGCTGAGCAAAAGAGATGAAGCCCCTGACCTCACGAAGTTCATACACCAATGGCGAGAAAAGCAAGCCCACAAGAAAAGAACTCTGTAAATTAAACACGAAGGAAGGGATGAGGTATCATGGGGGATGGGGGTGGGAGATATAACACTGGGAACTGTGGGTGCACAGCCACTCTGCCCTCTCCCAGCACGTCCCAGGGGCCATGATCTTACTCCCCTCCCCAGCTCCACCATGAACTCCAAGCCTGCAACCTTCTCACCATTTGATCCAGGCACACAGGAAGAGTCCAAGTGAGTTGGATGGTGTTTGATGCGGCCCCATGTGGGGTTGGACTCCAACGTCCGACCCAGGCAAGCCCTTGAAACCGGGAATCCCCCGTTTGCGGAGGCGCAGGGAGACAGGGACCCCTGGCCAACGGTGCTGGAAGCCGGGCCGGCCCTGGAAAGGCATTTGGCAACGTGAACTCAGCACCGTGGAAATGCTCGACATCTTTGACCCAGTAATGCCACGTGTGGGAGGCTCTTCCAAGGAAATTACCCAAAATATGGGGAGAGCGTTAGGCCCAAAGATATTCACTGTAACATTATTTTTAACGACCAAAAAAAACAAAAACAAAAACAAAATTGGAAGCAGCTGAAATGTCCAACAATCAGGGAGTAGTTTAGTAAATTATAGTCCACAGACTCGATGGAATACTAGGCAGTCATTAAAAGTGATAATTACAAAGACTGAGCGGTAAAATGCAGACGCGTCTGTGTGTAACGCTGAAGGGAAAGCAGCGTATAGAATTATGTGTACATTAGGGGTGTAATGATGTAAGAAACATATGCAGCAGGAAAAAGCCTGGGAGGGGATGGAGCGGCAGAGGATGGTGTGGTGAGCTGGGGAAGCGGAGAGCAGCTGCTCTTTTCTGTTTTCTGACTTTTCTATAAAATAGGATATCTTTAGTAATTTAAGATACAGGCACCCCTCGCTTTACTGCGCTTCACAGATACTGCATTTTCCACAAATTGAAGGTCTGTGGGGACCCAAGTCTATCGGCGCCATTTTCCCAAGAGCGTCTGCTCGCTTCGTGTCTCTGTGTCACATTTTGGTAATTCTTGAAATATTTCAAACCCTCCGCCAGCCAAAAGATTACAACTCAAAGGCTCAGATGATGGTTAGCATTTTTTAGTGATAATGTATTTTTCATTAAGGTAGGTCCGTTGTTTTTTAGACATAAGGTTATTGCATACTTAATAGACTACAGTGTAGGGCAAACACAACTTTTTTTTTTTTTTTTTGCGGTATGCGGGCCTCTCACTGCTGTGGCCTCCCCCGTTGCGGAGCACAGGCTCCGGACGCGCAGGCTCCGGACGCGCAGGCCCAGCGGCCATGGCTCACGGGCCCAGCCGCTCCGCGGCACATGGGATCCTCCCAGACCGGGGCACGAACCCGTATCCCCTGCATCGGCAGGCGGACTCTCAACCACTTGCGCCACCAGGGAGGCCCCAAACACAACTTTTATCTGCACTGGGAAACCGAGAAGTTGGTGTGAGCGGCTTTACCGCGATTCTCTCTTCTTTGCGATGGTCTGGAGCCAAACCCGTGACATCTCCAACCTGTGCCTGTACTTAATAAACAGAGTTATTGCAGGATGTCAGGATTGTGGTAAGTTTTGTTTTCTCTTTGTGCTTTTCTGGATTTTCAAAATGTTCTCCTATGAAGAGGATCGCTCTGGTCCTGTGATGGGAAGAGGTTAGGGTGGGGCCGGAGTGGGGGTGCCACCCTTTGTGGGCACATTGGCACAGGGACACCCTTCCTGCCCTCAGAAGGGCCGTCCGGGTGGAGGAGCAGGTGTGCCCACAGGGTCCTGAGGGGGGACTGGCCCCTCGGCGGGCATCACGGGCTACCCTGAAGGAAGCGCTGGGTGTCCTGGTGACGGGGGGACGCTCCCCATTACCAGGAGGCTTCAGGCCGGGGCACTGGGGTGTTATGGAGGGACATCTACAAGGAGAACAGGGTGGTCAGAGACCTGCGAGGCGCACTCTAGGGGAAGAGGGGAATCAGCCGGAGGTTGTTCTGCACGCACTCTGCCCAGGCGTCACCTGCACCAACTCATTCATGTCTCAGAAACAGCCGTGAGAAACAAGCTTGTTTGTCAGAGGAGGAAATGGAGGCTTGAAGGCCTCAAGTAACTTGCCCAGAGTCATGAAGCTGGTAAGTGGGTGAGCACCCCAGAAATGGCTCTCCTAGGATTGTGCAGTGTACAACTTACACTACTGTCCAGGGCCTGCATCAGGGTTCAGACCCAGGTCAACCCGAATTCAGAGTCTGGGCTTTCCCACATGGCCCCAGGCCCTGTGCCAGAAACACAAAAATAAGAAGTTGTCCTAGTCCTCAGGGAGCTCAGAAACCATGGAGAGAGGAGGACACGGGAAAGAAAACCGTAAAGATGGTGATGATGGTGATGGTGCTGCAGGTGATAAAGGCATTGATGATCCTGGCGATGAAGGTGATGGTGGTGACAGTGACCGTCATTTATTCAGTGCTCTTTATGTACCAGGCACTGTGCTAAGTCTTTCAGATAAAGTATTTGGGTGGTCGGTACTATCCTGCCTATTTGGTCTTTCAGCCCATGAAGGGAAGGGCTGATATTTTCACCTAAGTCCACATGATTCCTGGGTCTGGGCTGGACAAAGGCCCGAGGGAGGCTGGGTGTAAGGGGCTAGGACTGAGGTCAATGCAGAGGGAGTCTCCCCCCTCCCCCTCCAGCAGAGGGAGGGGAAACATGATGAGCAGAGCTGATCCACATTGTGGGGGGGGGGCCCAGATACGGCCCCTGCCTGGAGGGTTGATGCCAGGCCAGCAGTGAGGGGACCAACAGCCCTGGGACAGAAAGCCCTAGGGGTGCAGATGCCTGGGGTTGAGCGGGGGGGCATCAACCTGCTCACGTTCCTTTTTTTTTTTTTGCGGTACGCAGGCCTCTCACTGTTGTGGCCTCTCCCGTTGTGGAGCACAGGCTCCGGACGCGCAGGCTCAGCGGCCACAGCTCACGGGCCCAGCTGCTCCGCGGCATGTGGGATCTTCCCGGACCGAGGCACGAACCCGCGTCCCCTGCATCGGCAGGCGGACTCTCAACCACTGCGCCACCAGGGAAGCCCTCACGTTCCTTTTTTGAAGATGGAGGTTGAGCGCTGCAGAGGGGCAGGCGTATCCGCCATGGTTTTGATTTTCTGTATTTTATGACACTTTGACGTCTCAGGGGCCCTGCTGGCCAGGAAGAAAGTGCCCCCTGCCCCAGGGTTAGCTGGTCTGAGAGGTAGCAGATACTCCCATGAGCGCGCCTACCGTACGGAACCGCCAACACAGAGCGCACCCCTCCTCTCTCAGGCTCCCACGCTCCCAAGGCAGTGTTTCCTGCCCTCAGTCACCCAGGGCCAGGAAGCAGACAGCTGGAGACGCCCCCCAGCCCAGAGCCTGCGCCAGCTCTTCAATCCATCCCACCATAAGCCAGTGCACTGCTGACCCCGCCTCACCCGTTTCATCCCCTGAAAACTGCAGGAACGGCTCTGGGCCCTGCTCCCCCCAGGTTCCTTCTGCCTCTGGACCGACCCGCGGCTGCCCCGTGTGGCCCTGCATGGCCTGCCCCCTCCTCTGGGGAGCTGTGAGCGATGAACTCTTCCTCCAAGGCAGTGGTCTCCACGTCTGTCACCTTATATACCTGATTAAAATACGTCATGGGTGCAAATCTCAAGATGGCAGGGGTGGCCTTGGGCTGCATGGCAGATCCAAGTGCAGACACAGGCTGTCTGGCTGGCCCGTCACGGAGCTGCTGAGGTGGGGTGAGCAGGGGTCCAGAGGGGCCACGGTTGTCCTGTGTGGTGGGTGGCCACAGGGCAGTGGGAGGGGACGTGCCTTCTGAATTCTGCTCATCTCCCGCTGCTGGGTGACTGGGGCGGGTCTCCACCTCTCTGTGGGCCTCATCTGTGGACTGGAGACCTGGGCCTGGGAGCTGCCGGCCGGCCGGGAGGGTGCGGTCCAAGCCATGCAGGGGGCTGCTGAGCTGAGGGCCAGGTGGGCATGGGGCCGTCACCCCCCCTGCCACCACCCTGCCCAGGACCCGCTTGGCAGCCCCTGTAGGCAGCAGAGGGCAGGCAGGGCCCAAAGCCGGGCTGGGGTGTAGGGGGAGGGCGGTAGCCGGCGGGGCCCCGGCCACCTCACCCCGCCTCACGCCTCACCCCTGTGCCTGCTGGTCGGCATCTGGCCCCAGCCCAGCTCCCCTTCCTCCGGGCCCGGCGCTCTCCTTCCACTGGCCGCCTCCCCAGGGGTGTCAGGCCCAGTGCACGGCCACAGCCAGCCTGGCCAGCCCATCATTGAAGCCTCCCTCCCGTAATTGGCAATTTTGTCATATTTATTCACAACAGATCGGATTGCCAGGAGCTTGCTGGGGCTCTCCGGAGGCCCGCCGTGAAATCGGTTTGAAATGGTGTGTCAGGTTTTTCTCTCCCTGCTGAAGCGACCATCTGGCTGCCGGGCCGGGGCTGGGCTGATACACTGACCCGGGGAATCGTGGCTAAGCCGCTCCCGGGGGCCCGCACACCCGCACGCCGCTCCAGCCTCCCCCGTGGGCTCGGCTGCAGGGGGAGACCTGGGCGGGGCCGGGGGGCAGGAGGCCGAGAGCTCCCGGGCACCACGCTGGCCATCCAGGCACTGCCAGGTTGGCACCTCTCCCACAGCCCTACCCCGGGTGGCCAGGATCTCAGCAGCTGAGCAGAATCAAAGGGTGAGTTCATTTTTTTTTTTAAATTATTTTAAAAACTTATTTAGTTTTGGCTGCGTTGGGTCTTTGTTGCTGCGCACGGGATGTCTCTAGTTGCGGTGAGCGGGGGCTACTCTTCGTTGTGGTGCGCGGGCTTCTCATTGTGGTGGCTTCTCTTGCTGCGGAGCACGGGCTCTAGGCGCACGGGCTCAGTAGTTGTGGCTCGCGGGCTCTAGAGCGCAGGCTCAGTAGTTGTGGCACACAGGCTTAGCTGCTCCACAGCGTGTGGGATCTTCCCGGACCAGGGCTCCAACCCGTGTCCCCTGTACTGGCAGGCGGATTCTCAACCACTGTGCCACCAGGGCAGCCCCACGGGTGAGTTCTCGATCCTGTGGCAGTTCTGTCTGGGTCGACGGGGGCTCCGGTCCTGGTGGACCCACCACAGTGCGTGGCCCTGTGAGCACCTGGTGTCACTCAGCTGGGGGGCGGGGGCAGCTCCCAGGAAGGCCCCGAGCTGGACGTGATCAGGTGGCCCCACTGGATGCCAGGAGGGCTGTGAAGTGTCATATCCAGGGGAAGAAATGGGCTGGGAGCCCGTGAAGCAGACCCTCAATAAAGCAGGGGCACCAAAACCTTTTTTCTAAGAAATATTTTATTTCAAAAATCAAATGGGGGGGCTTCCCTGGTGGCGCAGTGGTTGAGAATCTGCCTGCCAATGCAAGGGACATGGGTTCGAGCCCTGGTCTGGGAAGATCCCACATGCCACGGAGCAGCTAGGGCCGTGAGCCACAATTACTGAGCCTGCGCTTCTGGAGCCTGTGCTCCGCAACAAGAGAGGCTGCGATAGTGAGAGGCCCACGCACTGCGATGAAGGGTGGCCCCCACTTGCTGCAACTAGAGAAAGCCCTCGCACAGAAACGAAGACCCAGCACAGCCATAAATAAATAAAGAAAAAAAATTTAAAAAAAAATCAAATGGGGCCGCTTCACACCTATTAGGATGAAGTATATATTTTTAATATAATAATATTATATATATTTCTACAGAAAATAGTAAACATTGGCAAGGATGTGGAGAAATTGGAACGCTTGCACCCTGTTGGTGGGAGTGTAAATTGGTACTACCATGGTGGAAAACAGTACAGAGTTTCCCCCCAAAAGTAAAAATAGAACTGCCATATGATCCAGCAATCTCACTTCTGGGTCTGCACCCAAAAGAATCGGAAGCAGGACACAAAGAGATATGTGTACACCCACATTCACAGCAGCATTACTCACAGCAGCCAAAAGGGTGGAAGACACCCAAGTGTCCATCGACGGATGACGAATGAACACCATGTGGTCCATCCACACAACGGAACATCACTCAGCCTTCAAAAAGGAGGAAACTCTGACGCCTGCTACAACGTGGATGGACCTTGAGGACATGCTGCTCAGTGAAATAAGCCAGACACAAAAAGACAGATACTGTGATTCCACTCCTATGGGGTCCCTGGAGGAGCCGGGGTCACAGAGACAGAAAGTAGGGGGTGGGGCGAGGGGCTGGGGAGGGGGAGGGGCATCCGTGTGGAACGGGGACAGAGTCTCAGTTTGGGAAAAATGGAAAGTTCTGGAGATGGACGATGGTGATGGCTGTCCAACGTGACCACACTGTGTATGTACTTAATGCCCCTGAACTGGACATAAAAATGGTTAAGAGGATAAATTTTGTTATGCATATTTTAGCACAATAAGAAAATCAAAAGGAGCCACCACCTTTGGGGAGACTGGCGTGTCCCGTGTGGCTTGTTTCTGGACAGAGGGTGGGTCCGGTGCCCCTTTGGGCTCTGGTTCTGGGCTCTGGCTGCCCTGTTCCTCTGCAGGGGAATAGGGAGGGGATGGGCTGCCCACGGCCATGCCGGGGCCCTTGGGGCCATGTGGAGCCAGGGAGGCCAGACTGTGGGGCTGGAGCCGCACACCAGGCCAGGACTCGGGTACTGGGACGGGCCCGGGCAGGGGTGGCCTGCTGGGGACACCTGCTTATTTTTAATGCTGACGCCACATCAGGAATGCCAGTTAGGCAGTGGTGGTGAGAAATTGATTGGTTTTGGAGCAAAGACCAAAACCCAGAGCTCAGGAGGTTGTGGGAACGACAGGGGGGAAGGTCTAGTTGGCCCTCCCGTCCCGTGTGTGTCTGTCTGTTGTCCCTTGGAGGAGCCGGGCGAGGGGCAGGGTCCGGGCGCCCCAGCCTGCCACCACGGCCACCTGCTGGGTCTGCAAGAGTAACACTGGATGCACAGAGGCTGGGCTGGGGTCTGTCTTGGAACCCCCATGGTGGGGGCATGGTTCCTCCGCTGGGAAGCTGGCCGGGGGCCCCTCCAGCCCACACCTGCCCCACCATCATCTCCCACCTGGGCCAGAGCGGGGCCCAGGCTGGACTGCTGCCAGATGGGCTCCCTGAGGCCTCCCTGCCCCTCACCCAGCCCCCACCCTCCCTGGGTTCCACCCACACCTGGGTTCTGGTCTCAGCATCTCTGCTCACTGGCCACTGACACTGGGCAGCTAAAGCCCCGTCTGGCCCTCAGCTCTTTCCTCTGTAAAAGGGGGTGGAGGGCGTTGCCCTCCCCTCCCACCCCTTCTGCATCAAACTGGACGTCTGCTCTGAAGCCTCCAGGACGGACGGGGGCCCTGGGCACTGCCTGGAAGGCGTCATCAGGAGGAGCCCTGCCGGCCGCAGCCCACAGCCTGGCCCATGCATCCGTGCAGTGGGAGCCCAGGGACCCAGGAGAAGCCCTCCCCCGCCGGAGGTGGAGCTCGGGCAAGGGGCTCGCTCCTGATCGTCATGCTAAGTGGGTGTTTGCGAGGCTGACTCGCCGACTGGGTCTGCTATTTTCCTAAGGATTAGGGGCGGCCCAGCGCTTGACACAGCACAGCCCTCGGCTGAGCCTCACCAGGCACCCACCATGCAGGCCCTCAGGGGTGGGCAAGGCGGGGGTCGGGGGCTGCCCGCACTCTGGTCGCCCTCAGGCCAGCGCTGCCCAAAATGGGGGCCTCCGGCCGCTGAGCGCGTCTGAACCAGGATGCACTGTGAGTGCAGAAGAGAAGACCGCAGAATATTTCAGTAGCAATTCTGCTTCTATTCGTCACACGTTGAGAAGATAATGTTTGGGATCTATTGGGCTAAAGAAAATATATCATTAAGGTTAATTTCACCGGCTTCTTTGGACTTTTTTCACTACGGCTTCTAGAAAATTCTGAATCACATACCTGTGTGGTCATGTTGTATTTCTTTGGATGGTGCTGCTCCAGGTGATGTTGCCATGTGTTCTTTCAATGATGTAAACCAGGATGGGACGGCAGGCGGGATGGAGGGGGACTGCGTGAGTCTGGAGCCTGGTCCTGTGGGAGGTGTGGTCAAACCCCCTCCCCTTGAATCTGGTGACTTACTTGACCAATAGTATGTGGTGGAAGTGACATCTGGACCCCCGAGATGGGCTCATGAGAAGGCCTGCAGCTTCTCCCTCTTCGTCCTCTTGGGGCCCTGAGCTGCCACGGAAGAAATCTGATTACTGGAAAGGCCAGCGGTGGGCGCTCAGCTCCACTGTCCCGTCTGAGTCCAGCCTTCCTGCTGTCCCCACCAGGGCACCCCCAGACCAGCCGCAGCCCCGTTCTGGGCAGTTGAAACCTGCTGAGTGACCTCAGGTGATGACACGTGGAATAGAAGAACCACCCAGCCGAGCCCTGCCTGAATTCCTGACCACGAAATACGGCGAGATCGTGAAATGGTTATTGTCAAAACTGCTGATTGGGGCTTCCCTGGTGGCGCAGTGGTTGAGAACCCGCCTGCCGATGCAGGGGACACGGGTTCGTGCCCTGGTCCAGGAAGATCCCACATGCCGTGGAGCGGCTGGGCCCGTGAGCCATGGCCGCTGAGCCTGCGTGTCCAGAGCCTGTGCTCCGCAACGGGAGAGGCCACAACAGGGAGAGGCCCGCGTACCACAAAAAAAAAAAAAAAAAGAAAAAAACACTGATTGGGGTAGTTTGTTACGCAGCCGATGACGGGAGCACTGATACATGGCTCCCCCTGCTCCTCGGACCCATTCCAGATCCAGGGTGTCCCGGTGACGCCCTCACAGCACAGGGTCCAGTTCAGACTCCTACGGTGTCCTTGGTCATCACGTCCACGTAATGTCCTTCAATCTGGAGTGACCTTTCCTTGACTCACGACATTGACAGCCTTGAGGACAGCAGGCCGTTTTGTGGAATCACACGCACTGGAGTTTGTCTGTTGTTTCTTCAGAGCTGGTTTCCTGCTAGGTAGGAGTCGCTGCCAGAGGAGATGGCTCTCCCTGGGGAAGCCACAGAGGTGACACCGGGTCCTCGAAGTGCGTCCTGTGCGGGGGTGGGGGGGGCGGGGAGGGGGGGCCTGGTTTGATCTGACCGTTTGATGAAGGGAGTGTCTGCAGGTTCCTGGCTCTAAAGTTACCCTTTCCCTCTGCAATTAATATGTGTTTGTGAGGTGGGGATTGGAGGCTGGAAATATCCTGCACGTCATCAAAGTTTCCACTTATTCCTGCTCAGGACACTCTGGCTGCCCGGCTCTGGAGCCATTATTTCTTCAAAAACCTCCTTTCCTTCTAGTGGGGAAAGGGGCTTAGAAACCAAGATTTGGGTTCTAGGAGCGCCCACTGCCCCAGGAGGATTTGGGGTGCAGGTTGGTTCCACACAGAGACAGCCCAGTGGATGCCGGCAGTGCAGGGGGACTCGGGGTTCACCACCTGCAGGTTCTGTCCCCACGCGGGCCTGAGCCGCGCTCTCCAGCTTCCTGGCTACAGCTGCAGCTCCTGCCCCTGTGTCACAGGACGTGATTCACGGGTGACCCACATGGTGTCCCAGAGATGGGCCTGAGTGCCATCTGAGTGGGCAGCACACCAGCATGTGCCCCAGACACAATTCCAGGGCTCGGCAGGCAGCCTGGGAGCGAGGGGGTCAGAGAGCACCGCGGTGTGCTTGGCATGTGCTCGTGGACACACATGCTCACATGCACACCTGGGCGTGGGCGTGTGCAGGGAGCCATCCTCACAGCACATGTGTGTATCTGACATGTGGTCTCTGTGTCCACACTGTGCGGGGAGCTGAGGGTCTGGGGGCGTTTGGGGGTACCTGAGAGAGGGTGAATGCTGTTGCACCTGTGCGTGTGTGCACGGACCCACAAATGTTCATGGGTGTGTTCACACGTCTGAGGCTGCTTGTTCACATGAAGGCTTGGGCATGGAGCACACACCCATGTGTGTGCGTGTGCATGTGTGGCCCCCAGGTAATTCTCAGGATGGGAGGGGGTCAGTTTGTGTCTGAGCACACGTGTGTCTATGTATGTGGACACGTGGGCACACGTGCAGCGGTGCTGAGAAGTGGGGGAGTGGGCGTGAGAGACCCCACAGAGTCAGGCCATCCCAGCCCCTAAAGATGCTGACCCTGTGCCCCACCGTCCTGGGGAGACACTCGGCTCTCTGCCCCTCCCAACAGCCCGAACTTGAGATAAGCCCCAGCTCTCCCCCCACCGTCCCGAGGCTTAGGGGGCTCAGACCCTGGTCCCACATCACCCAGAGCCCCGTACACGCAGCCCACGCTGCTGGGTGCCCATCCCCCTTGCCTGTCGCTAGGCGTCGGCGCGAGGAACGGAGGGGTTCTTCCCACGACACGGCTGCTGAGAGGAGGGCTGGCGCCTCAACAGCTGATGGCGTTTGTGGGATGGTGGCAGCGGTGCGGGGGGACGCTGGCCAGAGGCAACCCCAGCCATGCTCCACGGTGGCTCCAGAGGGGCCCATCACCCGAGGCCCTGCCTCCTGGGATCCAGGCTGTGGGCAGCAGGGGGCGGCTGAGAGGCCCAGAGGGGCCGGCAGACTCGTCGAAGGTGCCCAGGGGGTTGGGGTCCTGCCTTCCAGCGTCCTGGGCACCCCAGGCCTCCCCCACCCGCTCCTGCCAGCAGTGTGCCCCCCACCCCGTCGTCACTGTAGGAAAGGCTCTTACCCCGCCTGAGCCCAGATGTGCTCCCTGGCCTCACCGAGGGGGGCTGGGCAGCCAAGGAGAGTCTCCGAGCCTCGGTCTCTGTGTCTGTAAATCGGGGACGTGGTCCAGTCTTGTCTGCTAGGGCCGACCTGCGGGCGGGGAGGCTGCCTACCGCTGGGCCCGAGCCTCAGGGAGCCTCCGCTGTCGCCTCGGCCCCATGGTGGGGGGACCATCGATCCTCGAGGTGGGGGGCCGTCCATGCAGGCGGGCGGCACATCCCCCATCGACCAGCCGTACCGTGTGCTGGCTCCCCCTGTGCTGTGCTAACAAGCCCATCTCGTGGCGCCTCGGGGCCTAATTGGCAAGACGGGCACGTGCGTGTCTGTCTGGGAGCCCGGCGGCTGTGCCCGCCCCAGCTCGAGGCGGACAGTGGTGCTGGGCCCCTGTGCCGGCGTCCTGCCCCTCGGGCTGCCAGCCGAGGCCGCCTGGTCTCTAGAGGCAACACCCAGAGGAAGGTCATCAGCAGGGATGTCAGCGGGGAGAAGGGGCTTGTTAGCGGGGTCCCCGAGAGGTGCTGGGCCCACCCCACAAGCCCAGAGGCAGCCTGGAGCCGTCCCACAGTGGGGGGAGGGCAGTGCGGGACGGGGAGGGAGGGAGAGGCAGGCACGTGGTGAGGGGACTCGGGACCCTGGCCCTGGAGGGTAAAGGAGGACAGGGCTTACTTGGCACAAGTAAGGAAGATGGCGGCAGCCCGAGAACAGAACTGGGGTAAAACCCGCAGGGGCGAGAAAATGGCCACTTACCTTGTCGACTTTGGGGTCCTGCCCAAATGGCAGTGAGGTCCCGCCTGCCTCCCTCGGGAGCTGTCGTGGACCCGGGCAAGCGAGGGATGGCCTGGAGGTAGTGATCCGCCCATCAGTGGGTGCGTGAAAGCTAGAGGCCTGAGAGGAGACTCCAGCTCTGCATGAGGCAGGAGCGCTCTCAGAGTGGACACGCTGGACCTCAGAAACGTCCCCTCGGCGTCTGCTCAGCTGAGCACAGCGCCACAGTGGGGGCAGGGAACCGTGTCCTTGTCCCCAGTGGGATGACCTGAAGTTGGAGGAGCCGGCTGGGCGGCTCACTCTGCAGCAGACTCATCACCTGCTCGGCCAGGGCATCTCCTCATCCCAGTGCCCCCAACACCCCAGAATCCAGCCGCCCCTCCCATCGGGCAGCCACCACCCCAGTGAACACAGGTGGGGACACTGACGCCCCGAGGACGGCAGGACCGACCCTCCAAGGCCTCCAGCACAGCTGCTGCTGCTGCCCGGTCCTCACTGCTCCTACCGCGGGAGTCCCCAGGTGCCTGCCTCACGGCCCACAGCCCGCCTGGGCCCAGGGTCCTCCGCACTCCTCACTCTGGGTCATCTGGGACCTCCACCCAGAGGGAGGAAGGGCCAGCCACTCGCTGAGGCCCGACTGGGCTCCAGGGAGGCCCCGCCCCGGATGCTCTGGCGGCACCAGTCAAGGAGCCCACTGTTCATGGCTCTGCCTGCGGAGATGTCACGTTGGCAGCTTGAGGCCGGCCGTGGTGGGAACCACGGAGGCCCCCGAACACGCCCGTCTTGTTTTGCTTCCCACAGGCGTGTCCGGTGGTTCCTCTGTCCCCGTGTTCCGGGTGAGAACACTGAGGCCAGAGGGGAGCAGGGTGCCTGGTCCCCCTCCCGGGTGTGGGGACCCAGGAAGGTGGTGGCAGAGCCTTGCTGCTGTCACCGGGGCGCCCGGGCGGCCACCGGCCCAGACAGGTGTGCGGCTGCCCCGCCCCCTCGGCCGCAGCCCATCCATCAGCCCGCTAATCTTTCAGCATCCGCTGGCCTCTCGTGGGGTGTGATGGATGGGCTCCCGGCCTCGCCGGCTGCTGCGAAATCACTCAGGGCCAGACAAGCCCTAAATCTGATGCACCGAGTGTTGAAAGGAGGAATGTCTGTTTTCATAACCTACCTCAGTTACAATAAATATTTAAAATGCACAGTAACATCCTATCTCTGCACAATCGGCCTCTGTGGCCCCGGCTGCGCAGATTTAATTAGCTCCGGGCTTGTCCCGCTGGCCGCGCTTGCCCGTGGACGGAAGGCCCCTGTTTTCTTAAACTCCTGGCCACTGCTGGGCTGACACAGAGCCTTTGTCTGGCCTGGCGTCCCCCGCTGGCCCCCAGCGCTGGGCGGGATGGGTCCCTGGGCCGTGGGTGCCCATGGGTGGGGGAGGGGGTGCGTCCCAGGGCGTCCTGGCTGCCCGGCCAGTGAACAGCCCTGACCAGGGCCCCCAGATGCTCGCTACCGGGTCCCAGAGGGGCAGGAAGATGACAACCCAGAAATGAAGGTACAGCCTCAGCCCTCGTCCCGGATAGCTGTGCCAGGAGCCGTGCCCACCCCAGTGGATGGCCCGGTGCCAGGCCCACTTGCCTCCCTTCCGCCTTGGACCTCGGCTCCCGGGATGGCAGGACCCCCGTCCTCATCAGGGCCCACATGGGCACCAAGCCCTGCTAAGGCCCTTGGGGATCATGTCCCCGACTCGCACGGACCCCTTGAGGTGGGGACGATGTCGCCCATTGTAGAGATGAGGAAACTGAGCTCAACGTAGAGAAGTGACCCCCGGGTCACCTGGGTTTGTCGGGAGCCCCGCCTGCTGGCCGGCCTGCCTCGGCCACCCCTTCACTCACCATTGTTTGTTCACTCATCCACGTGCTCCTTTCGCACCAGCGCGCGTCTTCCTCCCTCCCTCCCTCCCTCGGGCAGAATGGAGAAGCGAAGGGGGTTGAGGGATCAGGGTGGCTTGGAGGAAAGCCCGGCATCCTTCCTGGAGGGAGAGGCTGCAGTGAGTCCCTGCTCAACCAGCCCTCTGTCCCCTGGCTCCCCAGGAGGCCTCGCCACCACCCAAGCCTCGTTCAGGGACGTGCAGGAGAGAATATATTTCTGTTGCTTCAAGTCACCCCACTTGTGGGGCTTTGTTCAAGCTGCCCGGGACACCAGTACGGTCAGGCTCCCGGGTGTTGGTCCCAGTCCTGCCTCTCCTCTCCCGCCCTGTTCGCCCCGCGGCATCCTGGGGTTGTGGAGTCAGAGTTCTCCCGGGGCTGGGCAGCACCGCTGGCTGGGCCTGGGGCTCAGCCCAGCCTCCCGGGCCTTTCAGCCTCTGGATTGTAAACCAGGGAGTGGAGGCTGGGGGGTGGGGAACGTGCATCCTCACCCAGAGCCCCAGGCTGTGCCCCCACTGCCTGTTTTTTCCAGATGATGTTGGGATTCAGGTAGGGGCAGCGCCCCAAGGAGGTGAGGCTGGAGTGTGGGCCCAGAGGGATATGCCAGTGGTGCTCCCCAACTGGCCCGCGGTAGGTGCTGCCCTCAGTCCAGGGCCCGAGGGCTTGCCCGGCACTTAGGGGGCCACCCCCTGTTCCCGAACCCTCCCTCTGCCTGTTCCGACGGATGAAATCCCACCATCCATCCCCCTTGATAGTCCCTAGGTGCCATCCTCAGGCAGTGGGACAGGTCCAGCTGTGAGGCTGGACAGGCAGGCCTGGGTTCGAGTCCAGACACAGCCCCTGCAGGCTGTGCTTTCGGGCAAGTCTGTAACTTAGCTGACTTCCACTTCCTTCCTTTTCAGGAGTATGAGGGCTCATTGAGAGGCTCACGGCCCCCGCACCGAGAACTCTCTGCAACAAGCCGCCTCAAAACCTCGCGGCTCGAAACCACGTTGTTCTGCTGACAAATCTGCACCTTCGCCCAATCGGCTGGTCTCTCCTCTACCTGGGGTCCTGTCAGCTAGACCCACTTGCCAGCTCCCATCTCATGGTCCGTGAGACTGACAGCCTCCCCTGTGGCCTGGGCCTCCCCACAGCACAGAGGCTGGGAGCCAGGGCTGGGGCTGGAGAGCGGCGGGCGGAAGCTGCAGCCCTTTTCCCACTCACGCTGGACACCACAGAGCTGGCCTTCTGCCATGCACTGCTCCTGGGAGCGAGGTGCTGAGCCTGGCCCACCTTCCAGGGTAGGGAAAGCAGACCCCTTCTCTTGCTAGGGGAGAGGAAAATTCCGGAAGAGCGCGTAGGATGGGAGGTACTATTGCGGCCGTCCTTGGAAAGCACCCCAGTCACATGAGCCCTCAGCGGCCACTTAAGGCCCATAGGGTAAGGCCTGGCCCTGACCTTTGCCCCTGCTGATGCACCAGCGTCCCCTCTCTGCCCTGGGGGCCCTGCCCTCCTCCACGCCCTCCACCCCACCCTCCCTCCTGCCACAGGGACTTGGCACATGTGTCTACCTCTGTCTCTTCTCTTAGTTCACACCCACTCTTCTTTGGGGCCCAGCCCAAGGTCACCACCTCAGGGAAACCCTCCCTGATCTCTCTGCCCTGACCCATCCCTTTTGTCAGCTTTTCTCTAGGCTCCCAGGCCCCTCCTTCAGAGCACAGGTTCAGTCTGCCTGATACACAAATATCGTTATTTAGCAAACGTCTGTCTCTACAACTCCCTGTTCCTCTCCACGGACCATAGGCTCTAGTCCTTAGCATGGATCCTGGCATTCAGTAGGTGCCCAATAAACAGCTGTTAAATGAAGAGAGAACAGAAGGCACTTGTATGAGTCAGAGTCCACCAGAGAAAGTGTAGGTTAACCTGTATATAACATAGGTAGGTACATAGGTAGGTAGATAGATGGATGGATGGATGGCTATTGCAAGGTCGGCCGATGAGGTGGGTGCCGGCAGACGAGTCTGCGGTCTGTAGGGCAGGCCTCTGCGGGGGCAGCTGGAACTCTCGGGCACAGGCTGAAACTGCCGTCCATGGGTGAAATGTCTTCTTCCTCAGGAAACCTCAGTCCTGCGCTAAAGCCTTTGACTGATGAGATCCGGCCCACCAGATGATCCAGGATAGCCTCCTGGACTTAAAGGCGGCTGACTCCACATGACGGCCACACCTGTGCACCCCGGCCACACCTGTGCACGCCGGCCACGTCTACCAAGCGCCTCCCAGCAGCGCCTAGAGAGCCTTTGGATCTCGGGGACACAGAGACCTGGCCACCACGCCACGTAACGGGGCCTCACCCCTTCCTCCTTGACGCCTCCCACCTGGGATGGGTGCCGAGAGAGCCCACGGAGGGCGCCGAGTGCCCGGGCCTCGCGGGGCAGTTTCCCCTTGGTGGGGGACGGGGAGCACTCAGCCTCGGAGGGTTTGGGGGTCCCGCTAAGACGTTCCATCCAGCAGGAGAGACGGGCCTATGAACAAGTGAATGAGGCACTCGCTGTTGAGAGCTGCAGAGGAAGCTGGACCAAGGGTCCCACGGAGCATGGGACCAGGTCTGTTTGGAGGTGGATACGCATGTGCGTGCATAGATGTGTGACTGTGTGCACATGCATGTGTGCGTGTGTCTGTACACCTGTGTACGTGCAGCCTCAAGCAGAGCATTCTAGAAGCAGGGCAGGAGCTGCCTGCCTCATCCGACCCGGCCTTGGGAGGCGCAAGCCTCTCTGCAGCCACCCCTCACAACTCAGAGCTCTCAGGAGCCAGCCCAGGTTCAAGGGCAGTGGGTACAGAACCCCCACCATGAGCAACAGGAAAACAACGGGGGCCATGTTGTAATTTGAGGGCATGTTTTAAAACCACCATAACTGATGTGGTCGGATAGATTTTCCAGAAATATCACTCTCGCGGGGGGCCGGGTGCGGAGGTCAGAGGCTGGGAGGCCTGTTAGCTTTGCTCCTCTGAGTGGATCAAAACAGCCTCTGCAGAGTAGCAAAGGGTGGGCTGGGGGAGAGGAGAGGCACCCCAGGGCCAAGGGCAGGGCCAGGGGGCCGGACAAGGGCTCACGGTCAGTGAGCAGATGTCCTTTGGGCCAGGGAAGGCCAGAGGGCTTCCTGGAGCAGGGGGCAACCAACAGGGGCTGAGAGGCCTGCTCTGCCCCTGAGGAGATCTGGACAGACCCTTTGGCGTGTCTGGCCCAGTCCCCTGCTCTTCTGACCCCCAGCCGGCCTGCCCACGGATGGCCGAGGTCCTGGGGCGCGTGTGTAGCGGAGACCCCGCCAGCGGGCATTCCTCATGCACCGGAGCCGCTCTGGCTCCCACCCGCTTGCTCCTGTTTATGAAGCGGAGGGTAAGTGTTTAATTAGTCGCCTAATTGCCTGGGTAATTGGGAGACGTACTCAGCTCTCCAAGTAATCTGTCGGAATAGGCCTGGAAAATATCTGGCCCAATATTCATTAGTGTGGTTCAATCGTTACACAGTTACTGTGTTTGGTTCATGACAAGACCCAGCAAACAGCTGCGCGCCCCGCAGCCACCCGCCAGCCCTGCTGGGGCAGGTCGCCCCACGCACACCCTGGACCTCCCACCCCCTGGCCTCCTCCCCCCCACCCCGCACTCCCAGGGAGCTTGGCAGCCGGGGTGCAGGGAGGGCTCAGTGCACTGGCCCAGCAAGGGGTTCGAGTGCCCAGTGGCGGTGGGCCGGGGGGTAGGGGCTCCGGCCCACCACTGGTACCACCCGCACGCACAGCCCTTTATAGTTTACAAAGCAGGTGCCCATCCACAGGTCTCTGAATCTGCACAGCCCCGCAAGGTCCATAAATGTGCCCATTGTACAGACAGGGAAGCTGAGGCCAGAGGGACCAAGCAGCCTGGAGTGGAGCCAGGTCTTCCCCCGGATCAGCAGCCCCCCCAGAGGTGGGCACAGCCCGGGCAGGACAGCCCATCTGCTCCCTGTCCCCAGACCCCGCTGCCCAGCAGGAGGTTTGGTCCTCCGTGGAGGAAGCTCCTGGCAGCAGAGGAATGTCAGTGGGAGCGCTGGGCCCCCACAGGGGAAGGCAGAGTCCTCGCCTGATGTCTGCTGCTGGGAGCGAACGGCCACCTGCTGCCCCAGTGCTGGCCACTCACATCCTCTACGCCTGACCCCTGGTTGCCCTCCCCGCACCAGGCTCTGCGCTCTGCTGTGGTGGGCACAGCAGTGACCAGACGGGACCTGACTCTTGCATCCTCACC
Organism: Mesoplodon densirostris; assembly: GCF_025265405.1. NCBI lineage: Eukaryota > Metazoa > Chordata > Mammalia > Artiodactyla > Ziphiidae > Mesoplodon > Mesoplodon densirostris. The sequence continues at coordinate 87,738,018 of NC_082676.1, read as the reverse complement.
GACTTCCTCAGGGCACCTGGAGGGAGGGGAAGGTGCTATAAGGGTCTTTATGGGGGAGGTGGAACCAGGCCGGGGTTGGGGCGCTTCCTGCACGCTCGAGCCGGGGCCCGAAGGAGGGGGCAGAGGCTAGTGGGGGGGAGGGGAGGGAAAAGCATTCCCGTGGCTGGAACAGCAAATGCAGGGTCCCTGAGGCAGGGGGGAAGGCAGACGGCCCTGGAGCTGCAGGTAGTGGGCAGGGAGGTGGGTGATGTCGGCAGGTGGGGCTAGGGCTGGGATCTTGCTCTGGGAGCTGTGGGGGCCCTTGAGGAGGATTAGGGGAGCATTGAATGATGCTGTCCGGTTGGCGTTTTTAAAAGACCCTCTGTCAGGAGGATGGGTGGGGGACGCAAGGGGAGGCCGAGAGACCAGTGCAGGGGGCCAGGTGAGCTCCGGACTCGGGCCCAGGCCCCAACCTTCTGTGCCTGCTCTGGGCCCAGGAGGGGGCTCATCCTCCTCTGGAGGCCACGGCCCTCCCTCCAGCTCTCAGCAGCGCTGGCCCAGCCCTCCCGCTGCTCCAGGCCCAGCCCAGCAGGGCTCCTGCGTGCTTCCTCCCTCCGTCAGGCCCACACCTTCCAGAGCAGCCTCCCTGTTGAATCGCCTGCCCCAGTGTTGCCCAGCCCTCGCGGCGACAGGCCACACTCACTGGTCTTGCCTGAGTCCTATTATGGTCGTGGGGATTTGTCCACACACTGAAAGCCCTTAAAGTGCAGATGCGTTACCTCGTGGACGGCACACAGAAAGAGCTGAACCAAAATCGGAAACCCTGGCTTGGGTCCCAGCCTCACTGTGTGACCCTGGGCGAGCCACTCGCCCTCTCTGAGCTTCGTTTCTCACCTGGGAAATGGGGGAGAAAATAATACCCACTGAAGGGATTATTGTGGGAACATGAACAGAGACATGGAGTACCTGGAAGACAGTAATCTGGGGGATGGCAGTGTGAATAGCCACTGTAGGTGGTGTCCCCAGCCGCTGCCTGGGCTGGCGTTGGTCTTCACAAATGTCACTACATTTGGTTTAATCCTCCCGCCCGTCTTTTAAAATAGAGGGAAAATTCATACAACATAAAATTAGTCACTAACCATTTTAAAGTGAACAATTCAGTGGTATTTAGTAAGTTTACAATGTTGTACAAACACCACCTGTATCTAGTTCCCAAACCTTTTTATTATCCCCAAAGGAGACCCAAAATCCATTAACAGTCGCTCCCTAGCCCCCCTCCCCCAGTGTCTGACAACCACCAATTCTCTATGGATTTTCCTATTCTGGACATTTCTCATAAATGGAATCATATACTATGTGTCCTTTTGTGTCGGGCTTATTTCACTCAGCATCACGCCCTCGAGGTTTGTCCACGTTGTAGCAGGTGTCAGAGCTTCATTCGTTCTGTGGCTGAATCATATTCCACTGTGTGGGTATCAGCCATCTTTGGAAGCAGGTATAATTATGGTCATTTTACAGACGTAGAAACTGAGCATCAGAAAGGTTTCTCTTGTCTTCTGAGCTTACAGTGTCAGGATGTGAGATATTGGAAGGGGTGTAGTTACTGTTTCCAGTGCTTTTCATCCCTTGTGTGGACTCACATTGGTCTGTTGTTATTTTCCTTCTGCTGGAAGGACTTCCTTTAACACTTCTGGTAGTACAGGTCTGCTGGGGATGAGTGCTTTCAGCTTTTGTTTGTCTGAAAAACATCTTTATTTCATCTCCAGCTTTGAAAGAATTTTTGCCGGGTATAGAATCCTAGATTGATGGCGTTTTAGGTACTTTAAAGATATTGCTCCACTGTCTTCTTGCTTTATTATTTCCATGAGAAATCTGCTGTAGCGCTTATCTTTATTCCTCTGTATACGTGTCTGTTTTTCTCTACTTTTAAGATTTTATCACAGAGCTTAAAGAGCTTTTGAGCAATTTGATTGATGTGCTTCGTTGTAGTTTTCTTCATGTTTCTTAGACTTGGAGTATGTTGAGCTTTTATCTATGAGTTTATCGTTTTCATCAAAGTTGGTAAATTTTCAGCCAAAATTCTTCAAATATTTTTGTTTCCCCATTTTCCTTCAGCAACTCCAACTACACAAATATTAGGCCACTGGAAGTTGTCTTTCAGACAGCTGATGATCTTTTTTTTTTTTTTTTTGCTGTACGCGGGCCTCTCACTGCTGTGGCCTCTCCCGTTGCGGAGCACAGGCTCCGGACACACAGGCCCCGCGGCCATGGCTTGCGGGCCCAGCCGCTCCGCGGCATGTGGGATCCTCCGGGATCGGGGCACGAACCCGTGTCCCCTGCATCGGCAGGCGGACTCTCAACCACTGCGCCACCAGGGAGGCCCTGATGATCTTTTTAATTAAAGAAAATGTTTTGTCCTTTCTATTTTCATTCTGGATAACTTCTCTTACTATGTCCTCAAGTTTATCAATCTTTTCTTCTACCATGTCTAATCTGCTATTAATACCATCTAGTGTATTTTTTGTATCTGAGTCATTGCTGTTTTCAACTCCAAAAGTTCAATTTGGGCCTTTTTTTTCATATCTTCCATGTCTTTTCAAACATATAAAGTAGTTACGATAACTGATTTCCCTTTTCAAACATATAAAGTAGTTATAATAACTGATTAAATGCTCTTGTCTGTTTATTCTAACATCTGTGTCAGTGCTGGGTCAGTTTTAATTAATTGAGTATTCTCATTGTGGGCCATGTTTTTCTGCTTCTTTTAATGCCTGATTAGATGCCAGATAATATGAATTTTGCCTTGTTTGCTGGATGTTTTTATAATCCTGTAAATATATCAATACATGAGCCATGTTTTGGGGGATGCAGTTAAGTTATTGGGAAACTGATCCTTCCCAGTCTTGCTTTTATTGTTGGTTTTGTGCAGCTCTCAACTTAGTGCTAATTATTCCCCACTACAAGGCAAGACCTACCTGAATATTCTTCCCAAGGCCCTGTGAATGATGAGCTCTTCCAACATGAGTCTGCTGATAGGAAAAGACATTCTCCCAGCCTGTATGAGCACGGGACAGTGTCCTCTTATCCTTTTGGATGATTCTTTCCTGGGGCATGGATAATTTCCCTACCTTCATGCAGTACTCAGTTCAGAGTACTTACTCTCTCTCCTTTTGGGTGCACTGTCCTGCAAATTCCAATTTGATATGCCCAGATTCTTGGCTCTTTCTCAGGTAGTTTGCCAGGTTACGTCTGGGTTCTTCCTTTCTGCCTCATGGTATGAAAAGTCTCCCAATGTCAGGACTCGCCTCATTTCTCCCCCATCTTTCAGGAATTTCTGTCCTTCACTGCCTGATGTCCAGTATCTTAAAAATTATTCTTTCTTATATTTTGTCTGTTTTTTAAAAAACAGTTGTTTCAATTTGTAAAAAAAAAAAAAAAAAAAAAAAACAGTTGTTTCAGATGGGAAGATAAATCTAGTCCTGTTACTTTATCTTGGGGGGAAGTGGGAATCCTCAGACAGTTCCCATCGCAGGAAAATCAGAACCCAGACGTGGATCCTGGGGATGACATCTGAACCCTGGATCAAGCCAGGCCTGAAGTCAGCGGTCTATCCCAGACAGTTCAGCTCTAAGAGGCAACAAATTCCCTCTTCTCTTTACGCTGGTCAAGCTGGCTTTCGGCCCCTTGCTACTGCCAGGTTCCTACCCAACCATCGCTGCACGAGGCAGCTCCCTGGAGGTGAGAAATGCAGCTACAGGAGAGAGTGGGAGTGAGTGCAAGGCTGGGCCGGGCTGGGACAGGTGCAGGGGCGCAGAGTGAGTTCTGTGCTTCTGAAAACCCATCCTGACCAGGTGAGGAGAGCGGATGGGTCCCATGTTTCCCACTCCCAATCCTCCAAAGTTTTCTCAAAACACTTGGAATAAAGCCCGGAGTCCTCAGTTTGAACTGACATGGCCAGGCCTCTGTTGCCTCAGTGCCCCTGCCCCAGCCCTGCAGGCTGCCAGCCCATCCCCACCCCAAGGCCTTTGCACCAGCTGTGCCATCTGCCAGGGTCATGCCCTTAGGTATCTGTGTGGCTCCACAGCACACACCCTAGATCCCCACACAGGTCTGGGCACACAGCGAGGCAGTGCCCTTCCCCTCCTGGGGACCTTATGCCAAGGAGGGAACAAAAGGGGGGGCCCTCAGAGGCTCCTGTGACCCCAGAACTTCCTAGAACAGGCCCACCTCCATGGGGCAGGGCCGGAGAGGCCTGGTCTCAGACCTCCAAACTGCCCTCCCGGCAAAATATCCCCATCCAGCAGAGAGGGTGGGTGGGGGGCGTGAGGAAGGGAAAATAATTACTTCTCAGCCTCTAACCCTTTCCGGCAGGTGACTCGGTAATAAATAATCCCCACGTCCCTCCAGCGCGGTCCATCAGCAAGACCTCCTAATTACTTTAGGCTCACTTTGAAACCGCTTCCAGTCCCACTTTCAAATAAATAAAAAATTAACATGGGACCGGAGCAGAGACCCAGATGCAGGGGTCCCAGCCCCCTCCCTGAGGTGTGCCTGAACCGGGGTGGGCGGTGCCCACGGGGAGCCCCATGCACCCCCCCGAAGGTGGGGCTTGAGGCTGGCAGTCAGGGGAAGAACTGGCTGCCCAGCACCCCTCCAACCCCGGGCCAAGGACCCACCTGTCACACCTAGGGTCTCAGCTGGGAGGCTCCCACCCTGCAGGCCACTGCCCGGGCCCTTCTGTGGTCCTAGGGCACCGGGGTCTCAGGTCAGGCCCCGGACCCAGCACCCAGCAGACGTTCTAGCCACAGCCTCTTTCCTCCCCGACCCACTTGGTCGAGCCTCTCCATCCAGGGCTCTGTTGTGCCCTCCATAAATAAGCCTGGACGTTGATGAGCTGAGCCCTAAAGGCCCTTGAAGCTCTGGCATTGAGCCCCCGCCCACGGGGGGCCCTGACTTTCTCTCTTTGCTGGCCTGGGGACCCCACTGCCTGTGTCTGGGCCATGGCCAGGCCTCGGCTGCACCTCTGAGCACCCCCCTGGAGCAGGAGCCTCTTTGGAGGAGTCTCCGGGGCAGCCCGGCCCCTCCCAGCCCTGGATCGCCCGGTGGGTGGGCAGGGGCCTCCTCTGATAGTGGCCAGGTGGTGGACGGAGAGGCAGAGACCAGGCCCGTCCCCGCCTGCCCCAGCTGGCTCTGCTCAGGGCACATTCCCCCAGTCTCACAGCCCCCTGAGCCGAGGGCCGGAGGGAGCCCCCGCCCAGACCCTGCCCCCTGGACATGGGGGAAGGGCCCCCGCCCCGCTGTCCCTAGCCTCGTGGAGCTGCAAGCCAGCTGCAGGGTGGGGACAGAGCTCGCCTCCGCCTGCGGGTTGGGACAGTGAGGGGCCGTAGGGGGTGGCCCGGACGCAGGGCTGGCGAACGGGGGCCGGGCAGGAGTGAGGCGGCTGGGGGCTCGTGGGGCCCCTCAGCCAGACCCTCCGTGGGAGAATTAATTAAACACATCTCCCTCTGCCGCCACCGAGCGATTTCTGCTGACCTCACCAGGCCGATTAATATTTAATTAGCCTTTAGGAGGAAAGGAACGCACTTATTAACCTGCTACGTCCATCTGCCAGCGCCGGGGCTGGGTCTCAAACGGCCTGCTTGGCAGGGAAGGGGGAGAGTAATGACCAGGCGGAGGGCTGGGCTGAGGCCCCAGGGCCTGAGTGGGGTGGGCAGGGGCCCGGGCAGATGGTGCCCGTCTTCGGGCTGGGTGTCCTCTGAGCACCACTCACAGGCCTGCTTCCAGCTCAGGGTCCCAGCCGCTCCGGCACCAGTGCCCGGGGCTGACTTGTGGGGGAAGGAGCGTGGGGGGCCAGGATGTGGGGGGGCTCCACGCTGAGGCCCCGGGAGTGGCGGGGACTGCGCCAGGCAGGGCTCTGCTGCCACAGGAGGTGTTGCCAGATCTGGACAACCAGACCCGGCAGCTGCCTCCCAGCTCAACGTTACCCTCGGGCGGGGGCGGGGGAGGTCTACAAAAGCCAGAAGAGTGAGCTCTGTGTGAACCCTGCTGATCTTCCAATTCTAGGATAACAGACAGACTCCACGTTCCAAAAGCTAGGTGAGCCGGGCTGGAGTGAGTGGCCCACGCCAGCGCCTGCGGCCCCAGCACACAGTAGGTCCTCAGCAGACTCTGGAGGGATGGACACATGGAAGGGTGGGGAGTGGAGCCGGAGGTGGCAGACTCAGGAGGACAGCCCCGGCCACCACGGCTGCAGGGGCCTCGGCCCCACCCACCACGGCTGCCAAGCCCTGGCCACACCCCTACCCTCATGGTCCCTCCCACAAAGCCCCTGGACCTTGGCACGTGCTGTGTCTGCACCGAAAAGGGACTTGGGCTCTCAGCAAGCTCTGGGGAGGCCGTCAGGGCCTGTGGGGCCGGAGGAGGGGGAACCCTGAGACCCCTGGAGGGTGTCCCCATGCAGACATTACCCAGATTGGGGCTATGATCAGGGTTGGGGGGGACACCTAGGATGGGCTGCCATGGGGGACTGCCCGGTGCCCCTCTCTGCCAGCCAAGCCCCCAGGCCCCTCCTGAGCCCAGAGCCAGGCACACGGATGACTCTGCCAGGACCTCTCTCCCCGATGCTGGCAGGTGGTGATGAAATTTTTAAATAAGACCAAAAAAATTAAAACTCCCCTGAGTTTTATTAACTAGCTAGGTAATTATAAACTGGTTTAATTAAAATCTACCCTCAGAAAGCACTGCCGGGCGGCCTGACAGGGAAGGAAGATGGGGGCGTGGCTTCATCGTGACAAGACTCGGTTTCCCCAGGCGTAAAGTAGGGCGGATACTAACCCCTGACCCAGAAGGGCTGTTGGGAGCACTGAATGCAGAGAGTTCACCCGCTCAGAGAGGCCAAGGGCCCCGCCCAGACTGCACAGCAGTAACTAGCAGGGCTGAACTTGACCCCGAGGAAGACAGGGGCTTCCCTTCCAGGCCTGACCCACGCAGGGGTGAGTGCAGAGGGTCCCGGAGACCCTCACAGAGAAGCCAACAAGCACGCCGACGTGGTCAGCGTGGGGGCCTGGGGGCTGCAGAATCTTCCAGCCCAGGCTCATCCTCCCTCTGAGAAGGTGATGGCGGAGCCAGGCCTTACAGGACGAGTGGGGCTCACCTGCTGAAGAAGAGCGGGCCTGAAGGGGGCACACCTGGTGGAGGGCACGGCAGAGGCAAGAGCCAGGAGGTGTGGATGGCCCGCAGGTTCAGAGAGGCTGCAGTTCGGTGGGAGCAGGACAGGGGGAGGCACAAGGCGCCGGGTGAGGCCGGCTCGGAGGCCGGGCTTGGGGTCTGGGGCTCAGCCCGGGCGGGGAGAGGAGCCGGGCCAGCCAGCGCCCTGAGGGGATCTTGCTCTGGCGGCCTCTCTCCCTGACCAGGACAGCCGTGAGGGCGGGCGGCAGGGCGCGGGAGGGGTGGGCACATCTCGTTGGTCCTGGGGCAGAGCTTTCAGACCGTTTGCCCAGCGTCAAGCCACTGCCGCGCTCATGGATGGGACCCTGCTGGGCCTGGAGGGAGGGGACCAGGACCCCAGAGGGGCCCGACGCCCAGTGGGGAAAATGCGGCCGGGGAGGCGGCAGGTGCTGGGAGGATGGAGGTGTCTGGGGCGGAGTCCAGGGGCTGAGATGCAGGGAGAGAGACAGAGACAGAGAGAGAGAGACCCACCCCGGCGTGGGACAGGGAAGGTGCCCCTTGCAGAGGCATAAGCAGTCGCCTCCGCAGAGGGGTCCCGGGGCTCCTGGTGGCCCCGAGGCTGGAGGAGGTTAGGCCCACTGGCCCTGTCACCCCACAGGGATTGCACAATGGGTCTTCCCCACCCCCACGCCGACTCCAGCCCTGAGAGCCCGGGGTGTCCCCACCACGGCCCCTCGACCCGTCTGCCCACCGAAAGGGAGACCTCTCCATGGCAACCGGGGCCGCAGGGAGTCTTGGGGTCATTCAGGCCTGGGTCTGCTCCTGGCTTGGCCACTGGCCAGCTGTGTGGCCTTGGGCAGGTCATCTGGCCCCAGCCTCAGTTTCCCCACCTCCTAGGCTGCTGTGAATACATTAAGCAGCCAGCACACAGTAGGTACCCTTACCAGGGACCCGCCAGCCACGGCCCCGCACGTCCCTCAAGGCGGGGAGTCTGGGATCCCAGCCTCAAACCGCCCCCACCCCGCGGTCTGTTCCGGCGGCCGCCCCGCGGCTCATAAACCCCTGAGCTTTGATCTGTCCTCCTTCCGTCGAGCCGGAAGAGACGGGGCCTCCTCCCAGCCCAGCCCCTCAGCATCGAGCCCCCCCTACACCAGTGCGTCCATTAACCTCTGCACTCCGGCCGGAAAGGGCAGCTTCAGCCCCCGCCTGTTCCCATGGGGGGCGCCCACAAGGTGGGGCTTCGAGGGCGTCCTGCAGGGCAGGGGCCCCGCCCCTGGCGGCCGTCCCAAAGGGCCCAGGGCCTTGGGTTACTGCGGACACCGGGAGACCCAGGGCTGCTGTTCCACCTGGGAGGGTGGATGCTGACAGCCTCAGCTTGGACCCCCAGACCCTCGTCACCCCCCAGCAGGGGCAATTTCCTTGTGGTCTGAGGGCCTCTCCTGCCCCAGGGGACCCCTTGGAAGTGCCATGGGAGAGACCCTCCAGAGTCCCTTTCTCACCCCATGCCATCGTGCCCACTCCCTGTGACCCCACCGCCCCCTTCCAGCCCCTGGCCGTCTCCCTTGGGGCTTGTTCCATCCCAGGTTGGTGGGGAGCAGCACCCCTAGGGCCCTGCTGCCCCTGTGACGGGGGCCACGCGCGTGGGCCACTGGGGAGCTCAGCCTGGCGTGCAGCTCCACCCCCGTCCTGCCCCTGGGCCCGGGGAACGGCCCCGCTCCTCCCTGCTGGGTTCTGCACACGATGGGCCCCCCTCTTCTCTGCCACCCCCCCACCGCGGCTCTCACTTTGTCACAGTGGTTCTTGTCATCGTGCCTCCAAGGGGATGGGGCTCCTGATCTGCGAATGGAGCGGCAGGGTCACTGCCCTGAGCACGCATCGCCCTCTGAGACCTCAGACCCACCAGCTCATTCTCACAGGAGACAATGAGCTCCCCTTGCCTGGCCCACCCGGGGCAGGGGCTGGGCTGGACCAAGGGCAGGGATTCCCTGAGCCCCCCACTCCCAGCGTCTGACCCGGGTCTAGGCACAGCGTCCGTAACTCGGGGAGCAAGCCCCTCCCCGCTCACGGGGAGCACAGGAAGACTGGGAGCGCAAGTCCAGGTGTTCAGCTTGTGTGTACGGGACCCCTGATCCACGGGCACAGCGGGGAACAAATAAACAGCCCCCCTCCCGGCACTTGGGGTCTGGAGGCGACGCAGTTGAGAAACCGACGGAGGTTGTCACCAGGGGTGTGTGCAGAGCTGAGGAGGAGAGGAGGCGGGTTCAGAGCCAAGCTGGCGGCATCAGGGGACCATCACGGGGAGCCGGGAGGCTGGGAATCCATGCGGGGCCAGGGGTCAGCCTGGGAAGAGGACCGGAGGCGGGAAGGATCCTGTGCAGTGGAGGGGGGCCGAGCATGAGGCCGGAGAGACAGGAGAGAGGGCCGGGACGCGTCTCAGCTCAAGGTCCCCCTGGCTGCCAGGAGGAGAGGGCACCATCGTGGCCGTGGGGCCTCCATCAGAGCTCACAGGGCCCCGGCCTTGTCCCTGCCCCCGCAGACCTCAGGAGGAGCCTGGGCCGCTGGCTTTGCCTCTGTGCTGTGTGACCGTGGGCAAGGCCCTGCCCTCTCTGGGCTCCTGCCCCATCTGGGCCCCTGCAGCCCCCCACCTTCTCACAGGGGCCCCCGGAACGCACAGGCCCATGAGGGCGCACGGAGAGAGGAGGATGCCGGCCCACCCAGGCTGCAGCCTTGTCTCGGGGAGCGCCTCCACCCCAGCCGCTGCACCCCCCGCTCCCCCTCAGGTCGGCTCCGTCTGCAATCGACACATTTCCTCCCTCCATATGATGCATGTTTTCCCCATCGGGTTTACAAATAACCTCAAATTTTACTGTTTTCTTTCCCTAATGAATTCTCCGAAACGTGTTACAAGCTCCCCGTTAATGAATGTGGAGCAGCAGGCCCGGTGCGCCCCATTTTCCGCAGCTGAATTAGCCTCACTGCACACAGCACGCAGCCCCGGCACAGCTTGGCTCTCCGCAATTGTGGGGAATCCATTATATCGACAATATCCATTTGTGTAATTCCTGCATTAGGATTTTGTGCTAAACTGTGTTTGAAAGGCACCGCCGACCCTGATTACCTCTTTAATTGTGCTTAAAAATCCAGATTAATTCAGAGGCAAAGTCGACCGCCCTGGGAAGGGGCCTTGCTGGGCCCAAGCAGGGGATGGTTCCCAGGTCCCTGGGGTGGCTGGTTCCCCGGGGACCTTCCTCTGTGATGCTTCTAGTGTTCTTGAGAGCCTCCTTCGGAGCTGCCAGAAAACTCTGGATCCGAAATGGGGAGGCTGGGAGCCTGGGTGGGCGGAGAAGAATGACAGTGGTTCCTGAAAGTGGAACCGGGCAGGCGAGCAAGGAGCACCAGGCCCCCTGGGGAGAGCATGAGTACCATGGCCTCCACTTTACATGGGAGAAGTCTAGGCAGAGACCGGGATGGCCCAGGGCCTTCAACTGGCGAGCGGGCGGGTCTGGGGGAGCCTCGCCCCATCTCCCGCAGTCCCCCCAAGGAGGCTGGCGGGGGCTCTGCACAGCCCTATCCTCCTGCCTCTTTGGACCTGAGGGGGCTCAGGGGTCCCCTGGTCCCATTCCCCCGAGTTACAGGTGGAGAAACTGACACTGAGCGGCCGAAGGCTGCCTCTGGGTCACGTGGAGAGGTGGTGGCATCCGCCCCAGGTCAGCCCGGGAGGCCTGTCTCATGATAGACCTCTGGTTCTGCCATCCTGCAGACCCTGGAGTGTCCTCCCATAGTGGGGGCAGTTGCTGTAGAGGGAAACCAAGCAGATGTGGCGTCCCAGGTGTGAGCGAGGACCTGGGGTCCAGCCAAGCCAGGCCCAGGCCTTGACTCCTCCCCTGACTTGCTTGGACAGTCCCTTCCCTCTAGAGCCTCAGTTTCCCCATCTGGACAAGGAGTCCTGACACTGAGCTGGGCGGGCCGTCACGTGGCTTGGAGGTAATACTTGGGGGTCGATGCCGGCATGGGGCGAGCACACAGTGGGGGCTGAGCGAAGGCTGGCTATACGGGGGGGAGGGGTCATGGCCGTGGCGGGGGTCGTGGCCGTGTGGGGGGGTCATGTTTCCTGTGCTGCCGCCCCTCAGATCCTGGGGCAGCAGGGGGCAGCGAGGTGCTGGCACCCCCTGGTTCACACCATGAAGTGTCCATCCTTCCAGCCCATCATATTCCCTGGGGCAGAGTCAGAATTTCCGGGGAGGGCCTGGGGTGCAGAGGGAGGTGGGAGCATCCGCAGAGCCCTGCCCTGGCCCTCAGGCTAATCCGAACCGGACCCCCGTGTCGGGTGGGGGTGGGAGAATGCCGCCTGGCCACCTCCAACCATGCCTGAGAGCTGAGGTTTGGTCCAGGCTCCCCGCTCTGGACCCACCGCCCCCAAGGCAGGCCCTGCCCTTTGCCCTCTCTGTGTCCGTCAGACCGGGATGGCCCAGGGGGAAATCGACTAGAGGCGGGTGGAGGGAATCTCTGCCCCGCGCAGTGCTCGGAGGAGGGAGAACTTCGGATCCCGAATCCAGCTCGCGTGCACGGTCGGGGTGACCCCAACCACCCAGCCAGGGAGGCCCCTGGGTGGGGCAGGAGAGGTGACAGGCTTCTTGGGTCAGCCAGGCATTGGGCAGAGCTCGCAGGAGGGGCCTGTGGGGTGGCGGAAGCAGATGAGATGTGGCGGAAGCTCGGCAGAGACGTGGTCCAGCTGAGGCTGCCTCCAGCCCGACCCCACCTCAGGCACTGTGTTGCCATCTCGGGGCCCAGGGCGGGTGCACCCACGTCCCTCGGTCACGGTGCAGGCTGCCCCAGGGAGAGGGGTGTAAATGCCCATGCATCTCCCCTTGGCCAGTGCAGGCAGCACTCCGGGGAGGGGCACACATGAGTCACCGGCAGCTGGGGGAGGGGAGCGCCCTCGTGGCCCTCGTGGCCCTCGTGGCCCTCGTGGCCCTCACCTCCCATCACCCAGGGAGGAAACAGAGCCCTGAAATCAGGTCTGGAGCTCAGCCAGGCCGACGGCACCTGACCCCACAGGCTGCTTAGTAGACGGCAGGCGTGCACACACACGTGCACACACACGTGCAGGGTGCTCAGCGGCTGTCCTGGGCTGCAATGCACCCGTTTACAGTGTATAACTCAATGGGCCCAGCATGTTCACAGAACTGGGCAACCTTCACCACAATCAATTTTAGAACACCTTCATCACCCCCCAAAGTACCCCTTCTTTCGTTAAACTTGTTCCTGAGTATTTTACTCCTTTTTTTGCACACACATTTGGAAAAACCCTCTGGTGTTAGTTTCACGGAGGGGGTTAAAACAGTCCCACGTGGTGGTGGAAGAGGCGAAGTTCAGGTAGAGGGCGAATCACCCACCAGTTAGTTGTCTTTCGCTGCAGAACATTTATCCCCAAACGTAGCAGCTTGAATCACACACACTTATTGTCCCACAGTGTCTGTGGGTCAGGAGTTTGGGAGCAGCTTGGCCGGGTGGCTCTGGCCCGGGTCTCCCACGAGACGCTGTCAGGTGTGGGCTGAGGCTGTGTCACCTGAAGGCCTTCCCAGGAGGCGCTTCCCCATGGCTGCTGGAAGGAGGCCCAGGTTCCCCACCTCGCTGACCCTGCAGGGCTGCTTGGGCTCCTGGCCGCCCCCAGAGCTGGTGACCCAGGGCACCGGGCGAGGCCGCTGTGCCTCCTACCACCCGATCCCAGAATCCATACACCGTCTCTTTTGCTGAGTTCTCCCTGCTGGAAGCAGGTCATAAGTCCAGCCCACACTCAGTGGGAAGGGACTCAGCCTCCCCCTTTCTGCGGACGGATTTCAAAACCAGCAGAGGAGGCAGACTTGGGGAAGCGCGTAGGGAGGACCGTGACGGCACTATGGCAACTGGCGTCTCCAGGTGTTTCTGCTCCAGGCCTTTAGCGGAAAACACCTAAGCCCAGCTCTGGAGCCAGAGGAGACCAAGTCAGGAGGTCTCAGGACAGGCCTGTCCCTCAGCCCTGCTCAGCCAGGGTCCCCGGGGCCCGAGGCCTCCCCCAACTCTCTGGACGCTGACCCGGCTCACTGAGGCGGGGGCCCTGCCTCCCCACTGTCCCCTGCCGGAGAGCAGGCCCTCCCCCGGGTAGGCTCACTTCTGCATCCCAGAGGGATGAAAAACTGGGGCCCCTGGAGGGACCCCGTGTTTGGCCCCGACCCACAATCCTCTCCTCACATTTATAACCGAGTTTCCAGGCAGGATTCCGACAGCGATGGGTAATTATATGACAGGGTTCTGGGCCTCCCACCCACTCCTGGCTGTGGCCGCGGGGTCGGACCCTCACCTTCCCAGGGCCAGGATGCCTCTTCCAGGAAGTCTCCCCCACACCGGCCGAGTTATTTACTTTCCTTAACAACCTTTTATGAGGGGCCTCGCCGTGGCCTTCAGGAGAGGGAGGAGGGCTCCGAGGTCATCCTTTGGATGTGACTTTATTAAGCGCAGCCCCTCCCCACCCCGGGCCGCACCACCGCACGCCGGCCCTCCTGCTCCAGGTGCAGCTGCTCCCAGTTTAATTAAATCCTCCCTCCGCCCCCGACGGGCAGGAGGCCCGCAGCAGTGCCTAACACGCGGTGCCGCCACCTGCCTCTGAACAGCAGGCCTGGATTTTTAAATGAATCCATTTTCTATGTAATCAATCAAAATCAATCAATTGTATTCGATTCTACAATTAATCAATCGTACTGAGGTATAATTTCCACGTGATAGAATACTCCCACTTTCAGCGGACGGTTCGATGAGATTTGACAACCACAGGCTCGTGAAACAGCCCCACAGTCAAGACGGGGCCCCTCTCTCCGTGCAGCTCGGAGACCCCAGGCCGCGCGGGCCACTGAGCACTTGAGAAGGGGTTGGTCCCCGCCGAGGTGCACCGTGCGTGTAAAACACACGCTGGGTTTCCAGGACTTAGTCTGAGAAGAAAACCCCACAAAACAGCACACTAATGATTTCCATAATGATTACCTGTTAAATGGTGACATCTGAACAGGAGTTAACACAGTGTGTTATTGAAACTGACATCACCTCTCTCTGTTGCTTTTTGAACACGCCCACGAGAAAGTTTAAAACGGCATCAGTGGCTCGCGTGATGCTTCTGTTGGCCAGTCCTGGTACAGAGCAAGGTCCCCGCACCCCAGCCCTCCCCCGCCACTGCGGTCCAGCCCTGACCCGGGCACCGTACGCCTCAGAGCCCCGTGCTCCCGTCTGTGAAATGGGGACAAGGATGCTGCCGCGTGGACTTGTCGTAGGGGCTAAAGGACATCAGAGGTGATTTGTCTGCAGAAGTCCCGGCACTGGGCATGGGCACTGCACGCGTGGGGGAACCCCAGCTGGGTCACCGCCCCGGCTCCCTGACCCTGCCATCCTGTGTAAGTTCCAGAAGGTGGGACATGTGGGGGGAACCCCTCTTCTAGACTCCCTGGAGGGAGGAAACTTGTTCATTGATGGTATTTTCAGGCGAGGCAAGGACGGCATCTCCAGCAGCCTCCCCCACAGCATCCGTCCCGTCCCTCCCTGGGCCCCCGCCTGCTCGCCCCACCTCCCCGCCTGCTGGTTCTCTGCCCAGAGGATTCTGGCATCAGGGAGCCCGGCCCTGAGGGGGCACCACCTCACCCCCAGGCACAAGACCACCCCAAACAGACCCCGGTTTACACAAAGCTTCTCTGAAGTGGAGCGCCTGGCTGGAAGGGAGTCAGAACCGAGGCCCCACAAGGAAGGGCCAGTGTTGACCACGGGCAGGGGCGTCTGAGCATCAGAGTGAACAAAGTGGTGACAGATTATAGCAGCTCGAGTAAAGAGTCCACCCGTCAATGCCGGCACACAGAAATAAACAGGGGAGGGCAAGCGCCTCCTTACAGAATGGCACAAACGTAGAAAGAAATGGAACTAGAGGATTCACCTTTGGCTGCCAGCATAGAAATGATGGTTCCAGAATGAGTCATGGATGGACGCTAAAGCCGTCGGGTGCGACGGGGAAGGAGAGGGTCAATGCCTCCGTGTATCTGCCCACTGACAACTTCACTGACGGGTGTCCACGCGACCTGTACCTCCTGGTATGCCAGCGAAGCCACCCCCACACCCATCACCCCAAAGCTTCCTCCTGTGGCTTGTAATCGCCCTCCCACCCCTCCATAGACTCTCCCCGAAGCCTCGGGTGGCCGCTAACCTGCTTTGTCCCTATAGATTAGTTTGCATTTTCTATCGCTTCATATAAAGAGACTCCGGCAGCACGTACCTTGTTTGGTCTGGCTTGTTCCACCCGAGATGATAACCTTGAGGTCCACCCACGTGCTGTTGCATCGGTCATTCCTCTTGGAGGCGAGCAGTAGTCCACTGAATGGACGTACCACAGTCTGTTGATCCACCCACTGTGGATGGACACAGTTTTTGGCTATCACCAAGTTGTTACAAACATTTGTGTACAAGTCTGTGTGTGGACGTATGCTTTTCTTTCTCTTACATAAATACCTAGGAGTGGAATGGTTGGGTTGTAAGAAGGACACATAGTTAACATTTTAGGACCTGCCAGACTGTAAATTATTTATTAAAGCACAGGATAAAGGGATCAGGAGAACTACCAGTGGACAGTGGTACCTGCCCCGTGGGCGGGGAGGGGCGGGCGGTCTCGTGGCCCAGGAGGGCTGTCTCCAGGTTGGACAGGGGCCGTGGGCCCTCCACACCTACTCCGCCCTCCGCGGCCCTCACTGACTGCCCAGTCGCCTAAACCTGCAGCCTGGTGGCCCCTGGCTTCCCCCTCGAGCCCCCCAAGTCCACCTCCACCAGGTGCCTTGACGCCCCTGAAGCCCCCCGAATCCGTCCCCAGTCGCCAAAGGGAACTTCCTATGCACAATTCTGACTGTGTTTCCCCAGGGCAAGCCCTGCAGCAGTAACCCCAGGGCTCTTGGAATGAGACCCCAGGGACCCCACGAGGCCCCTCAGGTCAGGGGATGTCGAGCTCCACCTGCACCCTCACGCCACACACATGCCCACCATTCAGGGAGGAAGGGACCTCCCTGGACCAAGCCCCGGGGACACCAGGCTGGTGGGGCATTTTCTGCACATCCGCCCTCCCCCGACGCGGGTTCCCTGAGCAGGGCTGGGAGATGCAGGGTTGGGGCCAGGGGCGCAGAGGCCGCCTGGGCGTCAGGAGCCACCCGTCCGTCCAGAGGCTCCGGTCCTACGCCCAGGAGCTGCCCCAACGCTATCCTTTCCCTCCCACCCTCGTGTCTACTGCCCCCTCTCAACTGTCCCTCCAAGGTCCACTCTGCTTCCCAGGATGGTTCTAAAGGGTAAATCCGATCCAGTTCCTCTCCAGCTTGGAGCTTCCCCGTGGCCCCGAGCATCTCTGGAGAGAAGGCCGGGCTGCTCTGCTGGTGCCCAGACCCCGCCCCCGCCACCGTGCCCCAGTACTGCTCCACCAGGAGCACGGCTGGTCCAAAGGCAGAGGCACCAAAAGCGTAAAACAACCCAATTCTAAGGGCTTAGCTGGGGGGGTGCACGTGGAGAAGCAGGCTGGCGGAATGTGTGCTTGGGGTGTGGACCACCGGGGCTGCAGAACATCGGGAGGCCTTGCTTAGAAGAGTCTGGAGCTCAGGGGGGCTCTGGGTGGGGCAGTGGGAGTGAGTGGGGAGACTGGTAGTGGAGGAGGGGCTGTAACCTGCCCTGGGGGGAACAGCCATCCACGTTGCCTCCGGGACCCCCAGGGGTGCCTCGGCCCCTCTATCCAGGGCAGCCCCAATCCTGGCCCCATGGAGCACCTGCTCTAAGCTGGGCATTTTCTCCTTTTTCTGTGAAACCTCGCAGGAACCCTGCCATGGAACAGGATTTTCCCATTTTCCAGATGAGGAAACTGAGGCCCCAGGAGGCAAACAGAGCCAGAGCTGGCATCCAGGTCTACATGACGCCAACCTCCTGCTTGTGACCTGGCCCCTGCTGACCTGCGCAGGCAGAGACAGGGGTACCTGGGAGAGCCCCACGAAGGCCTCTTCATGGGATGGCGAGGGGAACCAAGGCAGAGAGCTGGGACCCACCTGGCCCCGACCACCACAAGGGCATCTTCCAGCGCTGGCTTGGCCTGAAGCCCAGAAGCCGATCCAGCCCCCTCGCTTGGGATCTAACTTTGTGGGGGGTTGGGTTGACAGGTATCCTCGTTTTACTGGGATTCAAGTTCACAGACCCAGCCCGCCCCCTCCCACCCATCCCGGGGCCAGGGGTCTGCTGTGCCAGGCAGCGCCCCCATGGCCCCTCCACCATCCCTGAAGCCCATAGGTGCCCCTCTGGCCTCTGCTTTAACCACTAGCATCCGGGCAGCAGCTGTGCCAGGCAGCTTCACACTGACGCCAGAGGAGGGGTTCTGGGGGGACATGCAGTCCATGCAGCGGGCCTGGAAGCTCCAGGATCATTTCCGAGTTGAATAGGTGGTGAAACCCGGGTGAGCGGCCCGGTGAGCGGCACCCAGGAAGGTGACAGCCAAGCTGCAGATGTGGCCCAAGGACACAGCTCCGCCCCAGAACCTGGCCCTCCTCTGCCCATAGAGGAAATCCAGCCCCTGAGGTGTGTTCATCACTTAGACTAATGGCCCAGGTGAGCGCCACGCAGCCTCACTCCTCCTGTGTTATCTCACCTGCAGGGCGGATTCCAGGGGCAGGGACGGGGGAGAGGGGTTCCCAGAGGGTGGGACCCCCTCTCTGTGGTCTGGCCTCGCCCACCAGGCCCTGAGTCCACCCCACGGACCCTGTAGTCCCGCCCCCAGCCCCAAGTGTGTCCCTGGCCCCTGAGGCTCACACATCAGCACCTAAGGAACCTCACCGGGACCTGACCTTCCCTGAGCTTCCAGCCCCTCACGGGGTCAGCGGTGAGCCCCCAGGGCCGCTCTGGGCCCCATGTGCCATACCGCAGCCCCCAGGGCACAGCCCAAGCTATGGCTGGGGGCAGGAGCCTGGTGAGTGGGCTAGGTCCTTTGATTTCCACTGTGAGCCCACACCCAGGATGCTGGGGCAGGGTTGGGGTGGGGCAGGCCCTTCCTCAAATTCCATCCCCCAACACCCCACCCCAGGGAGGAGGTGGAAGAGAGATGGGGGGCAGCTCGGGGCTGGAGGACCCTCGTTCCCCAGGGATTGAGGACCGACCCTGTGGGACCCTCCTCGAGACCTTCACTCTCCTTGGGATGCCAGCCTCTCTGCCACAGCCCGGGATGTGGTCAGCTGCTTCTGCAAAGGCCTGCCAGCCCGTTCCAGGCTCTGCGTGCACTGAGCCCTGGGGCTGCCCTACGGTCACCTGCGACTTGGGGCTTCATCACCCCTTAGCCGTCACGGTTACGGAGCACCGTACCAGGATGTGATCGTGTAGTACATCATATACCAGGGGTCGTATAGACACTTGAGTCCCGTGTCCTGACACCCCAGTGGCTTATTTCTCATCCACGTGGGTCCGCCCTGGGTGGTGCAGGGTACCGGACAGCTGGGGCCGGGCGGACCCTCAGAGGGCAGCCTTGTGAACGGGGCTCCGCTCCACGCAGCACGCAGGGATCCAGGGCCTCGGTTCGGCCGAGGGGAGAGAGGGCACTCCGTCCCTGGGCAGCTCTGAGCCTCGGATGCGGCATCTGCAGAGGGGGAACGAGCCCCCGCCCGTCTGGAACAGCTCCGTCTCTGGGTCTGGCTCTGCCAGGGTCCTGCGCAGGCTGCAAGGGAGGGCTCTCAGGGCACCCGGGCAGGGGGAGGGGGTGGCTAGAGCCAGACGGCAGGGCTTCCATCCTGACTCCTCCAACTGCTGACCTGGGGCCTCCCTGTAAAGTGGGGATAACTGCCTGCCTCACCGCGTGGGGGAGAGGTTTCCATGTGCTAATGATCATAAATGCTGAAAATCAGAAGTATTAATAAAACAGAGCCACAAAGTGATTATTGCTGTAACCACACCTGGGCACTGGTCCAGACTGATTTCTGGTAACAGGGAGAGACGCATCCGCCAGGCCCACGGCAGGTGCTCCGGAAATGTTCGCCCATCTGGGGAGGGTCCGGAGCCCCCAGGTGGTCCCAGCTGGGGAGAGGGGCCCAGCTTCACTCCAGGGACCCAATCCCCCGTCAGGGCTGGACGGTGGAAGTCACATTGACCTGGGGTGCAGGAGGGGCCGGAAGGGGAAGGGAACTCCCAGAGACCCAGAGCCCCAAAGAAAACCACTCCCCAGGCAGGACCCAGGTAACAGTAAGAAACCATTATTAGAAAGAACAATCAACATTGAGCATTTGATGACTTACATGTTTTCCTCACTAACTTTTCACCCACCCTGGGACGGAGGCACCGCCAGTTCTCCCACGCACAGCGATGGGGAAACGGAGGCCCAGGGGCTCGGGACCTGCCTGAGGCCACCCAGCTGGTGCGGAGATTTGAGGAGGTTTCAGGGAAGGAGCCTGCAGCCTGCTGGGAGGGGGCTCCCGGGATGACTGAGGAAGCTGACCCTGGAGAGGGGCTGACGGCCCGGGTCACAGGGGCGCGCCTCCCCCCGCCAACTCTGCGGGCAGGGCCGGTGGGAGCCCACAGCCAGGCCCCGTTGAAAGACACGTGCCCGTGAAAACGCATCTTACGTATTTGATTTAATCGCGGAGCGCTGATCCCCCAGAGTGGGATACGACCCTGGTCACTTTGCAGAAATGAATTGCCTGGGAAAATGGAAATTGTCACTTTATTATAGGATTAAAAAATTCAATCCATTTGAATAATAACGGGAAATATGGCAAGCCCATGTCCTTCCCTCTCTCTCTTATTAACAAATGAGGTTTGACCCTCCCGGGTCTTCTCATGGAGGGGGTGTCTCCAGAGAAAGGGTGTGGCTCCCCCGTCCCAGCCTCCCCCGCCTCAGGGATCTCAGGGGCCTCTCCAGCCAGGGCCACCCTCCCGGTTCCCTGGACACCCCCGCTGGCTCCAGCCTCATGCCTTCGCCCGGGCTGCCCCTGCCCCGGACGCCAGTCCCCGCTCCAGCTGCCCGAACCCTCCCTCTGGGCTGATCCTCCTGCAGGCCCAGCCTGCTGGCCTTGGGAGCCATTCCTACACCCAAACTGCCAGGTGGGGTCAGCACGCACGCCTCCCACCTGTCGGGGCGCTGGGACCCCACTCCTGCCTCGCCTGTCAGGGTGTTCACCTGCGAGGGGTCACGGTGTCGGGACCAAGAGAGTCTGTAGCACACCTGTGTGTTTCCCATTGTGGTAAAAACACACAACATAAAATTTACCCTCCTGGGCTTCCCCGGTGGCGCAGTGGTTGAGAGTCCGCCTGCCGATGCAGGGGACGCGGGTTCGTGCCCCGGGCCGGGAAGATCCCACATGCCGCGGAGCGGCTGGGCCCGTGAACCATGGCCACTGAGCCTGCGCGTCCGGAGCCCGTGCTCCGCAACGGGAGAGACCACAACATTGAGAGGCCCGCGTACCGCAAAAAAAAAAAAAAAAATTTACCCTCCTAACCGTTTTCAGGTGTGCAGTTCAGGGGCATTAAGTACATTCGCACTGTCGTGTAACCATCACCACTGTCATCTCCAGAACTTTCCATCTTCCCAAACTGAGACTCTGCCCCCCATTAAACACTAACCCTCCATTGCCCCTCGCCTATATTATACCTTCCTTATTAAATGATTAGGTCTGTATTATATTTCATATATGTCATGTGCTACGTGACGTTATGCTATGGGACAGGGTCCCCAGCCTGGAACCCTGAGATATGAGCACGGGGCCCCAAGACCCCGATGTGCACAAGCCCCTGAGAAAAGCAGGGAGGGTTCTTGGGGCCCGACAGCCAGGCAGCCAGGACCCCGAAGTGACAAATCCTCACTGGAGAGGAAAAGGAGGGCCGCCCAACTCTGAGAGTGCAGGACATTGGGGAGACCCCAGCAGGAGCACCCGAGATCATTGTGAGGAAGCCGGGTGCCTCCCTGGGGGTGGTAGCTGGGCCCCGGCCCCAGAGCGGGAGGGCCTGCCTGCGGGGCTCAGGACTGGACAGTTGGCCGGGACGTGTCTGCCCCC
The DNA here is from genome assembly GCF_025265405.1 of Mesoplodon densirostris. NCBI lineage: Eukaryota > Metazoa > Chordata > Mammalia > Artiodactyla > Ziphiidae > Mesoplodon > Mesoplodon densirostris. Next base: position 87,716,812 of record NC_082676.1, on the reverse strand, counting down.
ATCACCCCTCACCACGGGGCGCTTGCAGGGAGGGGCAACACGGAGCGAGCCGCTGCCTTCACCTGGGCGCCAGGAGGCACTGCTGCCCCGAGGGGCTGCCACCTCCGCCCCGTGACCTCACGCCACCACGGCAGGACCCCCGAACAGGGCTGAGCGATTGCTGCTGCCGTGGGCGCCAGAGGGGAGGAGGCTGCAGAGAGAAGCCAGGAGGCGAGGCTGGAGCATGAGGAAAGGGTGTCCCGCCCCGTGGAGCCTGCTGGGCTGGTGGCTGCAGAGCGTCTGGGGACAGACATGGGGGTGGGGCAGGGGCTGGGTGGAGATTTCCTCTCCCCCCACAGAGGTGGGAGGTCACGCCGCCCTCGGGAAAGGAGAGCGGGGTGACTCCCAGGTGACCACATGCTGCCCCGGCCAACCTCTCTCCTTCCCGGCAGGGCAGGGGTGTGCTGGGCCCCAAAGGCGTTGGGATGAACCTTCCTCACTGGCGTCTCCCAGGGAGAGAAAAGCTGCTGGAAGCTCCGTGGTTCACACTGGGCTCCAGGCTCGCTGGCCAGAGTGATGATGGAGACCCACACGGGGCCTCGAGTTCCGCCTCTGTAGGGGGCGTCTGCTCACCCGGCCGCCTCCCACAAGTTTGCCTGTGTGGGGGGGTGTCTCCCTCCCAGCTCTGACCACACTCACCGCACCAGGGCCAGACAGGGTTAACTTTGGCCCCGCATGGCCTGGCATTTACGCACTGTCCTGGCCAGGCCAAGCACTGCCCCCTGGCATGGCCCCATTTCCAGCCTTCCTCTGGGCAGGACGTGGGGTCTCCATGGGGGAAAGCGGGTTATTGCCTTCCAGGGCGGGCTGTCCGCAGGGGCTGTGGGCAGGCGGGAGGCATGCGTCTCCGCCAGAACAAAATAATTAAAAGAGGATTCGGGGGATCAGGCCCGCCTGTCACTGGGGGTAGGCCAGCGTGTCACTCTTCCCAGGCTGGGCTCACAGGGCAACACTGTGGCCGAGGGCGGGTGGGGAGGGGGCAGGAGGTGGCTCCCGGAACCCCCAGGGGGACCTCAGAGACTCAGCTGGTCCCCCCAGGGATGGAGTGCAGACAGGGCTCCCTGCCCCCCACTCCCGACCCTGTCCTGCCAGGCCATGCCCTCGGCCCTAACCCCAAGTCTCCTGCGGGAGCCTTCCCTGACTACGCTTGGCTTTCTGGTCACCCTGCCCGGCCTCTCCGAGGTGGTCCCTGCCTCAGCTCTGCTCGCCTCTGCAGGACGGACACCCGTGTCCACTGGCGCCCCGGCCTCCAGCCCCCTCCCCGGAGCTCCTTATCAGACGTGGGAGGAGTGACGTCAGCCCCAGTGGGTGCCAGTGGAACTGGGGCTGGACCCTTTTCCAGCCGAAGCCACTGGTTCACCTGCCTTTACATCCTGAGCCAAGAGCAGAGGGCTGGGCGCTGGACCTCGCCCCAGGGCAGTGCTATCCTGGGCTCCTGCGGCCGCTCTGGGCTGCCCTGTCCTGCCACCCACACCAGGGTCTCCAGCGTCCTGTCAGGCCCCCGTCCCCCGCCGGGCCCTCTCAGGAATCCTTTTAACTCCTGTTACCAGACTCGGCTTTTGGAGACTTCAAACCAGAGACCAAAACATACACAGCGGGGTGAGAGGAAGCACACGTGTATTTTGCAGTCAGGCCATTGGCTATATTCATGTGAAAAGAATGTATTGAGCACCTACTGTATACCAGGGAGCATGGTAGGTACTGAGGTGATGGTGACCCACAAGGTAGACGGGCCCTGTCCCCAGGGCAAGCAGTCAACAGGGACAGACACACACTATATGAACCTTGAATAAACAAGTAATTGTAAGTGGTAGAAACACAGAAAAAATAGTCCAGCAGAGGCTCTAAAGCTGCGGGTCAAGGTCTCCAAACTTAAACCAACAACAGCATCATCAGGCTGACGAGCTCTGTGGGTCAGGAATACAGACGGGGCGCAGGGCGGATGGCCCGTCTCTGCTCCAGTGTCAGGACCAGAGCTCGAAGCCTCGAAAGCTGGGGTGACTCGGCGGTGGGGACCCAGCCGTCTGGAGGCATCTTCCCTCACATTTCTGGGGCCCCGGCCAGCTACCATCTGACCATCTGGCCTCTTGGCCAGGATGCCTCCAGGTGGCTGCTGGGCATCCTCACAGCATGGCTGCAGGGTCCTGGGGACTCACTGGACCCCTACAGGGGGGCTGGGAGGTGGAAACTGAGGCCCAGAGAGGCAACGCAACCTGCCCAGGGTCACACAGCGAGGCATGCCCAGGCTAGAAATTGGGACCCAGAGCCATGTCCCAAAGCCCCACCCGCCACCCAGGCGCTCACCCCTGGGCAAATCCCCTGACTAGCTGTGTCCTGGGCACAATCATGGCACTTGGCAAAGTCCCAGATAACTGAACGACACCCAGCCTGGCCCCATGGAGGTCGCTGGGAAGGAACAAGCAGTGCTCGTGTCTGGACCCCAGGCCTGGACTGGCAGAGGGCAGGGGGACGCCAAGGCCCCCTGAGACTTGGTTTCCCCAGGTGGAGCCTCATTGGCCCTGGCTGTGAGGACGACCACGGGACAACTCACGCCCCCCAGGTGTGAACTGCATTAACACAACCAACCTCACACGGAAACAGGTGCCGGGAGGGGAGAAGACAGCCCTGCTGCAGAGATGCTCAGCTCGGGCCAACTGGTTCCAGAATCCTTGTGCCCTGTTCAACCTCGGGGTGGCCGTGGGGTCAGAAGATCTGGGCCCAGGAGCCCCAGCCCAGGAGCCGTGGGGAGATACACACACACACAGACACACAGACACACAGACACACACACACACACACACTGTCCCTGCTCAGCAGGGAACCCCTCCCACTGAGATGGGCGGGTGGATTCCCTAAACACAGCACTGCCATCAGCCAGGCTGCAGGCTGCTAGAAGAAGGGCATCCCCAGGGGCCCCCAGGAGCATAAACAAGCCTGGGGGTTCCCGTGGGAGTGAGCCCGCCCCCCACCTACGCCCTCCTGGCCCAGGCCATCCTGGGGCTGCAGCCAGGACGTGAATCCTTTCCCCAGTTCAGGCTTCTACTTCCCCTTCTGTCCTGAGTGCCTGGATTTCCAGGTCCTGATGCAGCCAAGACAGGTCCTGGGCCCCAGCCCTGCAAGGCCAGGGCCCTGCGCCCCGGAGCCCCTCACTCCGGCCCCGCTTCCCGCGTCTGCAGCAGGACTATCATCCCCCTGTCCCAATCCCATCACACAGACTCTGGGGGAGTAAGACTGTCGCCTAGAAGGTCAGGCCCCTTGACCGATGCAAACCCAGCTCAGGACCGAGAAACAGCAGCTGCGGATTCTGCCCCCAGCCCTGCCGGGGCCTGTGCAGGCCCTCCCAAACACACGTAGTGGGTTTTTATTAAACTTCCTTGTTAACTGCACAAGTAATGCACGAATACATCTGGAGTGAGTTTTAAAGCAAATCCCAGACACCATATCATTTCACCCATAAATACTTCAGTATACAAATGGGGCTTTAAATAATTTGCTGTTAAAATGATGTTGGTTTCTCCTATGATCAACACAGTACACGCTGACAGAGCAAAGGAGGAGATCAAGCCCGCTCCACGGCCCTGGGGACCGGTTCCTCCCGCCCCGCTTGCACCTGCGTGGTCTGTGCATGGGGCTTCCACGTGCCGAGCTCCCCGTGTAGACTGGGGTGTGCACCCTGCCCCTCTCACTCCCAGGATTAGCGTTTCCCTGGGGCTGTCCCCAGCTCACGAAACGTCTGTCCCCAGGGCCTCCTTGGACACCTCTATGGGCGCAATTCTTCGCGGTTATAAACACCACACTGAACATCTTTGTGCTCGAAAGGATGTGTGGTTTTTGGATCATGCTCCACGGAGAGGTTCCCAGACTCCGGATTCCACAATCAAAGCTCCCATCCCCAAATTGCTTTCCAAGAAGACACAAACACTGCTGAAACCCTCATAAATCACAGTGGGGGCGGGGGCGCTCGGAGGCAGCAAGGTCACCCTTGCCTTCAGGGTGACAGCGCGTGGGAAGGTGGCCTGGAAGGCTGGGCTCAGCTACCCCGGTCGCTGCCTTGCCCACGGGGGCAGCTGGGCATGTCTGTCTCCCCACTGTCCGTTTCCTTGTCTGTCAAGCGGGCATACGTCTGTGTGGGCTGTCAGCGCTGTGTCTCACGTGTGTCCTCATGGGAGGCCGACCCCCAGCACCCAGAGGGACAAAGGAGTGCCCCGTCCACTTTCGTGTGGCTGCATCCACTCTGGAGGAATCCAGGAGAGGGCTGGGGAGGGGAACGCCCATTCTGGGTGTGCGTTAAAGTGTGTTTGCTTTTGTTCTCTCCTTCTCTCCCGGGTCTCAGTCTTGCCCCCAGGGAAGAAAGGCAGCCTTGCCAAAGCCAAGCAGGAAAACTGAGATCTCAGTGTCAGGAGCCCCAGACCTCATCTCTCCCTACCTGCTCCTTTCCTGGGGCCCAGAGAGGGCATGTGACTTGCCCAAAGGCACACAGCGTCTTGCAGCAAAGCTCAGGTCCACACCCATCCCCTCAAACCTCCCACTGGCTTCCTCTGAGCTCTGAGGTCGGCAGTTCAAGGAATCTGCCTGGCCGTGGACCAGAAGAGCCGGTGGGAGGAACACCACAGCAGCCCCCTTCCTGGGCGGCCTCCAGGTGCCAGCACCTGACCAAGCTACACCTGTGTGAGCTCCCCGAAGCAGGTGCTAACAACATCCCTGTTTCACAATCAAGGAAACTGAGGCTGGGCCTGGCAAGGCTGGAGCGAGGGCACCCAGCCGGCTGACCTGGGCCCGGGGGGAGAACTGCGGCTGTGCTTCCCCCCCTGACCGCTCCCCTGCCCTGTTGGAGTGTACATTTCTGTTCATTTGCTGGGGTCCTGCCTGGGTGGGTTCCAGAGGGGAGTGCCAAATGGAATAAAATCAAGCTAGGTGAGAAATCCAGGCGGAGGGAATTGGGGGTGGGCTTGGCAGATGGAATTGTACCCTCCCCCTGGGGTACCCCAGGAGAGAGGAGGTGGGGTGGGGTGGGGAGGGATGGAGAAAGGCCCCGTCCTGGGCCCACCCCTGGTACCTTCTGGCCCAGGTGGACACCCTGCACCCGCCTCCCTGCAGACCCCTCACCCCCAGGCCAAGCCCCAGGTGCGCAGCGCCGCCGGGCGGCTCCAGCTGTCAGCCAGGCGATGAATTACACTCTGTAAGAAGGTGTTGACAGGAGCAGCTGGACGCGCGCGGGTGATGAAAAGAAGCAAATTCACTGCGATCCCCGTGCGGGGCCTCCGGAGCGGCGGCGGGCGCCCCCTGCCGGCGGCACGCGGGACCGCCCCTCCCCGGCCCGCGCCGCGATCCCATTTCACAGGTGAGGCCACTGAGGCCCTGCGGGGGGTCGCCCAGGTACAGAGCCTCGGGAAGGGGCCCCGCGGGAGGAGGCACAGGGCAGTAGGGGGGGAGCCTGTCGCTTCCTCTCTCTGAGCTGTGCTCTGGTCACTTGTCCACCAGCAGCATGAGGCCCAGTTTGCAGGGGGGATGGGGTTACCAGGGGTCAGTGTGGACGGCACAGCAAAGACAGCTGAGTGTAGGCGCGGCTGAGAGGGGGAGGGGAGGGTGAATGGAGACCCCTGGGGCTTCATGAGCCCTCAGGTCAGGTGTAGATACTGCTTGGTTTCTTGGACCCTCCCCACTGCACCTGCTCCCGGACGTGGGAAGAGGGGTCCTTGGTGGCTCTGGGAATAGAGTAGGAAGACCCCCACCACCCTCAGGCCGAGGCGCTCCCCACACAGACACAGCTTCAAAGGCGGGAAATCAAGGGGAGCAGGGCCAGAGACCCCGCAACACCTCAGCTGTGGGCGCTGCCCCCGCACGCCCTTGCCTGCCCCCGCCTCCCAGCAGCAGGGGCGGAGGGAGGGGTCGAGAGTCAGACACACAGCCAGGGTCTCAGGAACAGAGAGACAGAAACCCAGAGACATTTACACAGATGGGGCGGAGAGAGGGACGGCATCAGCAGACAGAGGAGGGGTTTCAGGGAAGATGTTCAAAGGGTTTTTCCCTGGGGTATTTGCACAAAGGATTTTCAAACAGTCTTTGTCTAAGACCGCCCAGGCTCAGCCCACTGCAGCCAGCAGTGACCACCCTGGGACCCAGGGAGGGTCGGCGGGCCCAGTCTTCTCTCTCAGCCCCGATATGGATGTCTGAGCACAGATCTGGATAATTCTGTCCCACGCGGGCCTGGGGCACCAGGGAGGGATGAGGCTCACTTAGGGGTCTGGCACAGGCCAGCAAGCCAACACACCTGGTCTGGGCCAGAGCTCCCAGCACCCACCCTGCCCAGCTGTGGAGGTGCAGAGATGCAGTCGTGAGAAGGACATTGGAGGTGATGTTGGTCTCTGCTTGAATGCTCCCACTGACGGGGAGGTCACTACCCGTAGAGGCAACCCAAAGTGTAATTCTGGGCATCTCCGAGAATTAGAAAGTCCATTCTTATTTGAAGAGGATTCCTCCTCCCTCTCAGCCCCTCTCACCCTGGTTTCCAACACTGAGCTCTGGAACCATGCACACCACAGATATCACTTTGACATGCATTTATCAAGAACCTACTGTGTACTGGGGAATATTGTGGGTGCCGAAGCCACTGCTTGGAATGAGGCATTAAAGGAGAAAGCCCCACAAGGCCAGAGCAAAGGAGGCAGGGAGCGAGGGTTGACTCAGTATCCTGGTGTGCCAGATCTCAGGCACCCTCGTGACGATGTGGGGAGGGTATTATCATCACCATCCCCCCTATGCAGAGGAGAAAAATAAGACTCAGAGGAGTTAGGGCCCTGTGCTGGGCACCAGGCACCTGGGACAAGCCAGACCCTGCTTTGGCCACATGAAAGGTTTAAGAATGATCATGTGACCTGACTGTGGCCTGGAGCCACAGCAACCATCAAGGTGGGGCTGTGAAAAATGCCAACATAGAAAGCATCAGAACTGAGAGATGGAAAGAGACTGGGTCTTGATGACATCATAGGAACTCCTGGATCAACCCATGCCTGAAGCTGGTCCTGAATTTTTTTTACTTAAGTGAAATAGCAATTCCTTTTTTTGCTTAAGCCAATTTGAATTGAGTTTTCTACAGCCTAAAGAACCCTAATATCCAAGGGTTTATTGTCCATAAGAAACATTCCTAATTTAAAATGTGTGAGTGCTATGGAGGGAAGTAAAGGAAGGGCCACCCACTATTATCATAAGAGCCAGCATTTATCCAGTGCTTTGAATGTACTAAGTGAAGGGCTGTGAATGGATTAGCTCATTGAATCCTCACAGCAACCCCATGAAATAGATTCTGTCACTAGCCTGTGTATTAGTTAGGACACATAATGCTAGCTGCTATGACAAATAAACCTCCAACAAATGACACTGACTTAAAATCAGAGTTCATTAGTTGCTCATGTGAAGTCCAGGTAGGTGTTTGGCAGCCTGTCTACACATGGTGATTCAGGGACCTGAGCTCCCTGCATCGTGGGGTCCCACCGTCCCCCAAGGCCTTGGAATCACTGGATCTGCCCGGCCGGCCACAAGCCCGGGGGCGGGGGGAGCACTCTTGAAGGGTCTTATGGGCCAGGCCCAGAGGCAGCTTCCGTCACCTCTGCTACGTCTCATGGGCCACAACCCAGGCACGTGGCTGCTCTAACTGCAAGGGGGGTTGAGAGATGCGGTGCCCGGGAAGAGAAGGGAAAGGTCTAGTCTTGCTTTGAGAGGTCACCCAGATGCCCCAAGTCACACAGATGGGCTGGGACACAACCAGGATCCAGGATTAAAACCAGGTGCTCGCTACCACCTCACTCCCATTAGGATGGCCACTGCCGGAAAAACAGAAAATACAAGTGTTGGCGAGGATGTGGAGAAACTGGAACCCTTGTGCACTGTTGGTGAGCGTGGAAAACAGAGCAGCCGCTGTGGGAAACAGTGTGGCAGTTTCTCAGAAAGTTAAATGTAGAATTACAATATGATCCAGCAATTCCACTCCTGGGTCTACAGCTAAAAGAATTGAAAACAGGATCTCAAAGAGATATTTGTACACCCATATGCAAAGCAGCATTATTCACAGTAGCCAAAACATGGAAGGAACCCAAGTGTCCATAAATGGATGAATCGTTAAGCAAAATGCGGTTCATTCACACAGCCTTAAAAAGGAATCAAATTCTGACACGTACTACATCATAGGACGAACCTTGAGGACATGAAGCTCAGTGCAATAAGCCAGACACAAAAGGACAGACACTGTGTGGTTCCATTTCTACGAGGTCCCTGGGGGAATCAGGGTCACAGAGACAGAAAGTGAAGGGTGGGGGCCCGGGGCTGGGGGAGGGGGAGGGGATTCAGTGTTTAATAGGGACAGTCTCAGTTTGGGAAGGTGAAATGAGTTCTGGAGATGACGGTGGGGATGGTCGCACAACAACGTGAATGTGCGTAATGTCCCTGAACTGGACACTTAAAAATTGTTAAGGAATGGGCTTCCCTGGTGGCGCAGTGGTTGAGAGTCCGCCTGCAGATGCAGGGGACACGGGTTCGTGCCCTGGTCTGGGAAGATCCCACATGCCGTGGAGCGGCTGGGCCCGTGAGCCATGGTCGCTGAGCCTGCGCGTCCGGAGCCTGTGCTCCGCCACGGGAGAGGCCACAACAGTGAGAGGCCCGCGTACCACAAGAAAAAAAAAAAGAAAAGGTTAAGGAGGTAAATTTTATGTCGTGTGTATTTCACCACAGTGAAATAAGTCAGGGGTAGGGGGAACCGGGTGTTCTTACACATCCTGTTTCCCTGCCCGTGGCGTCTCCTGGTTGGACCCTCTCTGGGGGGGCGAGGTGTCTCGGGAAGGCTGGTCCTGTCGTCAGGGCCATTTGCGTGTGATTGCCTCTGATTCTCCAACCAGCGCTTGTGATTTTTAAGTGGTTCATTGACCCAGCAGTTAATGGTTTTCATTTGGGGCAGGGGTGGTGGCTTTGAGTTGTTGTAATTATAAGATGATGATTTTTTTTTCCCCTCTAAGACAAAAGCCAGACGAGGACACCATTTTCCTGGCAGGAGCACCCAGCTGCCCACACAGCCCGCAGTTTCTAACGGGGTGTTTGTGACTTTCCACCCCTAACGGGGTGTTTTCTTGGCTTTTGTCCGCTCCCTGACTGGCCGTGAACTCCGCCAGGGCAGGAGCTGTGCTGGACACGGGCCTGGTGCAGAGTGGGAACTCAGAAAATATTTGCTAAATGGATGAAAGAGGAAAAGGGATAAAGGGCGGAACGCAGATAAATCAGGGATGGAATGCGTGTCCAGCTTCGCCCCGCGGCCCCCCCAGGGGCAGCCCCGTCTTCTGACGGCTCAGCTCCCTCGGGCCAGCCCAGCCCTGCCACCCGGCTGCCCTGCCCCTCCATCTCTCCCTCCCTCCGGCCCCCTTGGCTGCCCCTCAGGGGCTGCGGGCTCTTCGGGAGACCAGGCTGGCTTCTCCACCCTCCATGCCAGAGACAGGGGACTACGGAGCCCTCTCCCCTGCTCCCCCTCTGCCCCCTTCTCGGCCTGAAGTCGGCCAGGATGCCTCCTGGATCCGTCTTCCAGATTCCTAGCCCCACCTCCGTGTCCTTTAGATCCTGATTTTTGGAATAACCAGAGATGTGTACATACAAGTTGGCAATGGTTTAAAGGACTGATCGAATGTCGGGGAAGTGGCCTGGCTGTTTGCCTGGCCGAGGTGATGGAGGCCGACTTGGCCTTTCCGAGGGTGGTTGGAGGACCCATGGGGGCAGGTTTACAAATGCAGGTGTCTTGGGCCTCACAGGTAAGTTTGCAGGTGATCATCCTGAGGGTAATCATGGGGGCCTGGCGTGGGGAGTGGGGTGTGGTGCTTATAGGGGCCGAGGTTTAGTTTGGGAAAGCGGGAAAGTTCTGGAGACGGACGCTGATGTTGGCACGACATTGTGAATGTCCTTAAGGCCACGGGAATGTACGCTTCAAAGAAAGCCTCTGACGGATGACAGCAAACGACCCTCTCCTGTCCATCCCGCGGCCGGGGCAGAGGTCGCTGACCAACCCCTCACCCTTTCTGGCCGAGCCTCGGGTATCAGGTCCCTACTGCTGCTGTAACAAATTACCCCAAACTCAGTAACTCAAAACAACAAGATAAAAATAGAGAAATCTGTTTTCTTGCAGTTCTGGAGGTCAGAAGTCTAAAATGAACCTGCAGGGCCGGTTCCCCTGGAGGCTCTCGTGCAGAATCCCTTGCCTTGCCTTTTGCAGCTCCTACAGGCAGCCTGCACTCCTCGGCTCAGGGCCCCTTCCTCCCTCTTCTTGCCTTCCTGACCATGAGGACGCTTGGGCTCCATCAGCCCTACCTGGACAACCCAGGCTCATCCCCTCATCTCAACAGCCTTAACTCGCTGACAGCTGCAAAGTTCCTTTTGCGACGTAGGTAACTTTTCACAGGTTCTGGGGATTAGGACGTGGACATCTCCTGGAGACGAATCCACACCTGGATTAGACCTCAGACTCCCTCTTACCTCAGTGGTCCAGGAAGCCACAGCAGTCAGAGCTGGTCCTTGTGTTGACACAGCATCATGGCACACACATTCCTTGGTGTCCAGCTAGACGTTACGTGTGTTCTTACCCTCAGATAGATGATTGATAGATAAATGATATAGGTGACAGATATAGGTGATTGATGGATAAATAGAGATGATTGATAGATAAATGAGAGATGACCAATAGATAGATAAATGATGGATGGTAATAGATGGATAAATACATGATAGATAGACAGCTACATGACAGATGGATAAGCGGACAGGTGATACGTAGATGGATAGCTGGCAGGTAGGTTCCCTTCTGGATGCGCTGAAACCCTGGCTGTAGCCCCAGCTCCTCACGGAGGTGGAGGTGACCAGGGCAAAGGGCAGAGGTGGGAGAGTGAGTGGGGAGTTAGTGCTCTCCCCAGCAGGTCAAAGGGGCAGCAGGAGAGAGAAGGGGGTGAGGTCATTGTGCCCCGAGGCCAGCAGAGGCGCCGGACAAGATGGTGGAGGGAGGATCTGGGCCAAGGCAGGTCTGAGCCAAGTGGGGGCTTCCTACAAGCCCAGGACCGGGGGCAAGCCTCTGAAAGCCCCAGAAGGCGACGTCGGGGTGCTGCGCTGGTCCAGGCCCGCTTTCCCTCTTATTCCCCACAGCACCGGCGGGGTCACTCATGGTGCCCCTCACAGAAGGGGCACAAGCTCACGCAGCGGGGGTGAGCCCAGCAGGACCTCCCCGAGCTCTCCCAAGACGTGGGGACAGGTGACTCCCAAGAGGTGGCCCACAGACAGAAGGGCCCAGAGGTATGTGGGGGGGAGCCCCTGGCCTGGGACCAGCCCCCCAGTCCCAGAATCACGGAGCCCGCGGCGGCGGGCCTACCGTTTGTCAGGAATTCAATTGGGTGGGAAAGCCGGTATTAATTTTATAGGCTTTGCTGGTCTGGAGGCCACGCCGCGGGCGGAATCCGGGCGGCCTCATCCCTCGGAGCCCGGGGTCAGCCTGCAGGGGCGACGTGAAGGCGCTGGTCGAGGTATTAATGAGATGTCTCTAGGTGCAAATACTAGTTTAATAGGTGTGACTTACGGGGCGCCGGCCACCACCCGCAGCTCCCCGCACGCCCGGGCCCCCCGCCTTGTTGGAATAAGTAATCAGACGGTGCGGACACTCACTTAGACACTGTAATAAAGTGTCAGCCGTCACCCATGTGGTACTTAATAAAATAAAATTAAACAGTTATGACGTTTTTGTATGCATTGTACTTCAACCACACTGGCCCCCGCCCCCTCCCCGCCCCCAAGGTTTTAACCCCCAAGGACACCCCCTTCCCACCTCTCAGAAACCAGAGCCAGGCAGAGACGAGGCTGGGGGAGGTGGGGAGGTGAGGAGAGACCCCCAGGCACCCGGGATGGGGACTGGACGAGACAGGAGGGACCAGCAGGGCCGGCTGCACGGATGAGCGACGGGAACCAGGGAGGCTCCAAAGGCGCCTCCCAAGGTCTGAGGTCTCTGCTTTTTCTGCTTTCCTGTCACCCGCCCCACCTGCCACCTTCGAAGCCGCCATTCCCAAAGGCCACTGAGGCCCCAGCCACGCCGGCCAGGTGCCTGGGCTGGGCTGGGCTGGGCCAGGATGGTGGGCGCAGGGGCTCCCCTCCCAGAGGAAATGGGCAGGTGTGATGGGGGCTGCATAGACCCCAGGCTCGGAGCACCACGGCGACCCCCAAACAGCTCCACCCCCAGCCCAGAGACCAAGAATGGGCACGTCTTGAGGACGTGTGGGGTCCGAGGACTCGGGGTCACACCTTGTCTCCACATGTGGGAACCCCCCCAGCTCCCCTCTGCAGCTGAAGCCTGCTGCGTCCCTGCATCCCACCCCCACCCCTGCTATAGAAACTGTGTTTTCTGATGACAAAAGTAATAGCCAGGGAGGCGGAGGGAGGGGGGAGGGGCATCGGGTGAAAGGTAGGGTCACGTGGTCACCGGAGGAGCCCGCCAGGACCCGGTCTGGGGCCCAGGGATCTGAGCGCCCAACCAGGGGGTTCAGACCACCGGGCACTCGGCGCCTCGGCCCCATCCAGACGCAGCTGTCTCTCCGTGGGAGCCGCGTCCGTTCCCGCAGCGTGGCCCCTGCATGTGCTCAGGACGTGCTCAGCTGCACCGGCCACGGGGCCAGAGACCAGAAGCGAACCCGGTGCCAGGCGCGGGGGCCGGAGGCCTAGGCAGTGAGGAAAAAGCTCAGCCCACGGCCCCGTTACTCTTGATTCCGTGGGTGAGACCGCCAGGCGGGTGAACTCCGGGGGTGAGGGGGCAGGTGTGTTTCCGACGTGCTGACCGTAAGGCCCCGGCTTGGGGCCCCTCGTGAGAAGGCATCTCGAAGGCGCCCCCCAGCTCCCTCTGCCGGCCTGGGGCATAGCTGTCTCCCCTGGGAGGGGAAGCCTGGAGGGCGGTGGACCCCGCCTGGGGACTCCGGCAGAGAAGAGGCCTCGGCCCTCCTCATCTCCCGTTCCCCCCACACCCACCCACCCCTCCTGTCTCTCACCTGCCCTGGGATGGGCCAGCCCCTCCCCAGTGCCCTGTCCATCCCTTCCCAGCCGCTGGCTGGGGGTGGGGACGCTTCCTGTCTCTGACGAGGCTCCCAGGGGTGTTAGAGGCTAACCCAGAGCCGTGGTCACTGCAGCCTGAGGCCAAAAGGAAATTGGAAACATGGCTCATCGTGGACTTTGTGTATTCATTTTGAGCATTTTAAATATTGGACTAAACTCTCTGACCTTGATGCTGGGTCGCACCTGCCCACCTGGCCGTCGTCCTGGCCCCGCTAACTCGGCAGCCAGGGCCTCACATGCCGTCACGTCCACCGGGGCGCCCACTGGAGCCTGGAGCACCGCGGGGGCCCATCAGCATTCTGGCCTCCGGCACCAGATCAGGCCCGGGCCTTCAGCAGAGGCCGACGCAGCTGGGCGTCTCAGGGCTGGTTTGTGACAAATACGCAGGTTTTGAGGGACAGCTGATCCGAGACAAGGGCCACCTGACGCCCAGCCAGACAGTGGGCGACCAGCCGGCTCTGACTCTCCCACTCTCTCCTCTCCTGCTGTCTCTGTCTGTCTCTGTCTCTCTCTGTCTCTCTCCCCTCCCCATGTTTGTAGCTGAATCGCTATGAATTAAACTTATGCCCAGAAGATGGGTTTCCCCTGAATTCGTTGATTCTCTGACACGTCACCAGCTCACGAGACACCGCCTGTGCCCTCGGGCCTGCACACACTCCACCTCCCTCTTCAGACGGGGAAACCGAGGCTCCCATGGGAAGTGTGACGAGCCCAGACCACCTGGGAGCAGCAGAAGGCGGGTGATTCCCATGCAGACCCATCTGTGGATGCCCTGGACGGCCCAGGAGCCATGGCAAGCTGGCAGTGGGCACCCCAGGGACCGTCGTGCTGATGGGGACGTCGGCGGTGGGGGACTTGGAAGGAAGGAGGTCACACCCAGCCAGGCTGGGCAGAGGGGGTCCTGCCTCGGAGCCAGGGCACTGTTAGGGCACTGAGGGTGAGGGAGGGGTGGTCCGGGAGCCCACCCCGGGCCCGGAAGCCTCCTGGACCTGTTTTCACGACCTCAGGGCCTGGCTGCCCACAGACCGGGACCCAGCAGGCCAGGCGAGCTGGGCTCCAGCCCCGGATGCCAGCTGTCCCCCACCAGCACCCTCTGGGAACGAGGTCAGGCTGCAAGGGGACCCTCCTGCTCTCCTTTCCTCTCCCTCGACCCCCAGACTCCACTCCACAGCTAGGCTGCTGTGCTGAGCTGCGTTACTGGGGTCTGAGGTTCCCCACCTGCCAGACTCTTGGCAAACGTTTTGTTGACGTCCAATGGTGCGGCCTTATTGGTCAGTTATTTGCAGGGTGTGTGGGCTCTTTCCTGGCCCAACATGGGAGGGGTCTGGCTGGGAGGGTGCAGCACCGGGGCCTGCACAGACCCCTCCTCACAGGAGATGTGAGCCCAGGATGTGAACCCAGCCAGAGATCTTCCCACAATGCCTTGTGGCCTTGGGCTGCATCCGTCACTGTGCAGAATCCCTACCCCAGGCTTCTGCCGACCACACCCCTCCTGCTGTCCCCGATGCTCGGTGCAGGGGTGAGCAGGTGAAGGGTGACGCTGCAGGGCCCTCTGAGACCACGATCCCACGCCCCACTCCAGGGGAGGGACTGCCTGTCGGCCTTGCTGCAATGGCCTGAAAACCCCGGAATTCAGCCTCCCGCTCTAGGCCCCCGTCCCCCCTCGCCTGTGCTCAGACCCTCCCTTCAGGAAGCCCCTCTCACACCACCTCCCTGGGCACTGGGGGGTGGGGGGCAGGGTGCGAGGCGTGTGCCATCCTGCTTGGAACTGTGTCTCCAGGCACCTGCCAGAGGGCAGGGGGCTTCAGGGATCCCGTGGCTGCCCAGTCACGACCCCACTCTTCCTGCTCCGAGGACGCTTCTCTCTTGGCCTCCAAAGTCTTCCACCAGATAACGCTTCCCATACCCAGGGAGCTGGTCCCCAGAGCCACCCTCTCGCCACCGGGGGACGTCCCTGAGGCCTGTTGCCCGGCAACCGCCTGGTGCAACCAGGGCAACCGCCATCCTGATCTCACCAAAGCCCCCATGTTCCCACTGCGTCAGCGCCTCTTGGCCCCGGGGGCCAGGACAGAGCAGCCTGGAGCGGCAGCAGCCTCCCGTCCCATCTCTGGGACCCTTGGTTTCTCCCAGCCTCACAGGTCAAATGTCGCACTAGGGTCCACGTGGCAGCCTGATGGTGGGCGCCCTTGGCCCGGCCACAGGGCGTGTAGGACCCCAGCGGGCCTATGGCGTCCAGCCCGGCGCTCAAGGCCCTTCGGTTATCCCTGTGAGCCGAGGGCAGGAGGGCGTCCCTGCGTGGCCCTCGGCCACCCCACCCGTGAGGCAGTCGGGGTGCTCTGTCATCATCCGCCTGGGCTTCGCAAACTGTAAAGTGCCCCTGTGTCCCCATCTGGTGCCCAGGTCCCAGCCGCTGTGAAGCCCACGCAGTCAGTAATACGCAATCTACAAAACTGTACCAACCGCCCCAGCTGCACTTGCATCAAAATTGGTTGCAAAGAGCAATTAGCACCTCATTAATAATCAATGAGGTGCCAATTTACACTATGCCCAAGAACAAATTGCAGATTCAGTGTGGCCTGTGACAGGAAGGGCTATGGTGCCAGCCCAGGCAGAGAGAGTTCCAGAAGTGACGGGGCGGGGGCACTGGGGCCCTTCTCCACTCCCCTCTGCTCCCACAGAGGCGGGAAGGCTGGAGCGGGGGAGGGAAATGGAGGAGTGCATGAACAAGCGAGTGAATGAATGAGTTCTCACCTGTGCCGGCCAGGTGACGGCAGAGGCTCACCGGGTGGGTGCCAGGGCCCCGCCGGGGATGGAATGGGATGACATGCTGCTCTTGGCTGCGGTGGGACCCATTGCTTCCCCCTGCCCATCATGGGGTAAGCGGGGCCTTTCCTGAGCACCTACTGTGTACATGCCATGCTTCACTCCTCACACAGGGTGTCCTTCTGTTCCACTTCATAGGTGAGGACGCCAGACCCAGAGAGGGTGGCGGGACCTGAGCTTGGCCCCCTGGCTCCACACACCACAATCCCACATGCACCACGATGGCCCTCACTTTCTGTCCCCACCACTTTGTGGGCATCTCTGTTTAAGAACCCCGTTCCTAGCCCCCGACCCAGGAAGACTCGGCCTTCCGAGTCAGGCGAGGCCCCTGTGGCCTGGGTCAGTCAAGGAGGGCTCCCTGGAAGAGGAAGAGAGGGCTGAGTCAGAGACTGCTTTTGCCTTCCGCTCCCCACAGACCAGGAGGTTGCCTCTGCTGCCCCCCACCCTGCCTGGGTGCTCCCCAGCCCCCTTCTGCTTTCAGGTTACCTGGAAGCCTCCTGGCCAGGGGCACCTCGGGGGCGGCCTCAGGGCTGGCACGGGGTGGGGCAGAGGCCAAGGAGAGCCCCACAGTGAACACCTAAGGTGACCTCTGAGGGAGGGAAGTGCTGCCCAGTGGCCGGGACAGGCTCGCACGGCCAGCAGGGCCGCCAGAGTGCAGGGCGTTGGAGAGGAGCCGGGCCTGAGGCAGCTGGAGGGAGGGCTTCCTGGCAGAGGGAATGGCCGTGCAAAGGCCCTGAGGTGGGACGGGAGCAGACAGAAGGGCACGCTGACATGCAGGTCAGAGAGGGCGGGTCAGAGTCGGGCGGAGAGCTCGGAATAGAGAGGAGGGGGAGGAGGTCGGCCGAGACAGGGGTCTGGGCTTTATTCTGGGGCCTTTGCAAGAGTTGGAGGGTGTGGCCTGGGGTCCACTGGCTGCCGTGGGAGGTTGCTCGGGAGGGGACATGGCAGGAGCCTAGAGAGTGTCTGGGTGTCACGGGGGGAGACTGAGGGCAGCTTGGACCCCAGGGGGGGCACTGCGGGAGCAGGACAGGGAGGGCTGTTCTTCAGGTTTTGGGGGCCCTGCTTGTCGCTGGCGGGTATAAGGATATTCCCAGCCGGGGCCACGCGGGACCTCTCCGATTCCACCTGGGGCCTGGTCCCCTCGCCACCTCCTGCCTGCACCCGCCACCCTCACTATGAGATTGAATTTACAGCGGACTCCAACACATTTCAATCCATTTATTGCAAAATTACTTTTCAATAATTTCACCGTGCCGACTCTGTTGCATAATGAAATTAGCATGAGAGATATTAGAGGGAATATAAAATTATAAGAAATATTGAAATACCTCTTCCCGTCTGTCTTCATGAGGCCCCATAGCTTAACTGGGAAGCGGGCACACCTCATGGATGGGATTGTAATGCACAGAGTGTAATTTTATAATGCCTTTTGTATAAATTAATTATAATGGTTATTGCAGCTTTCTATTATTGGATTGAAATTTCCCTCCACTGGAGCCAATTAGGGGAAAATAGGACCCTGGCTGGTGGCCCCGAGTCCCCTGGGCCCACAGAATGGAGAGGATGGGGGGGGCAGGAGGACAGGCCTGGGCGTTACCGTCAGGCAGGTCACAGTTCAAATTTGGGCCCTGCTGTGTGTCTCCGGTAAAGCCACTTAACTTCTCTGATCTTGGGTTTCCCTCAGCTCCTAAAAACGAGACCACTAATAACTCAGCCACGTTGCCAGAGGAGGAAACGAGCATGTGTTCGGTGCTGGTAAAAGTTGGTGCAGCAGTTAAATGTCGCCGCATAGCTAGCAGCTCCCAAACTCAGTGGCTTAAAGCAACAGTGAATGTTGGTTATCGCCGCAGGTTTCTGCAGTCAGGAACGTGCGAGAGGCTTGGTTAAGGGTCTGGCTCAGGGTCTCCCACAGCTGCATCAGGAGTCAGCCCAGGCTGCATAATCTGAAGGCTCGACCGCGGCTGGAGTCTCCCGTCCAGGTGGCTCAGGGTCAGTGCCAGCTGGTGCCCAGGGCCTCGGTTCTCCCCATGCAGCCCCTGCACAGTCGTTGTGTGTCCTCATGGCACGCCGGCTGCCCTCCCTGGAGCCAGTGACCCAGAAGACCAAGGTGGGTGCCACAGTGTCCTTTGTGGCCTGTGTCAGGAGTCACATGCCAACAGGGCCCTGGACTCTGATTCATCCTGGGGGGCGCTATGCAGAGGTATCAAGACCAGGAGGCGAGCATCTCCGGGAACCACCTAAGAGGCTGGCTACCGTAACTCACTTCTCCCCCGGGGGTTTCACGGACATGGGTCCCCACAACTGGCCAGGGCATACTGTCCCCAAGGGGCCTGCGTCCTTGTCCTGCCTCGAAGCGGGTGAGCCTGGGGAAACATCTCTGGCCTCCACCAGCCCATCTGCAGGGCCTGGAATTAATGAGCCTGTGGCCGGGTGTACAGCACCGAAGCCCGGTCCCTATTTCCCATCCGCTACGGCTGGGGGTCTAGCTGTTTGCATCTCTTCTGACCGTAGCCGCTGCAACCAGGCCTCCCGCAGCCCCGGGAGGACCACTGTGCCTTACGCGTGGGATGGCGCCAGGTGCCCTACTACAAGCCGGGGCCCGGGGGGCAGAGGGAGCTGGTGCTGGGGTTGAGAAGCTGGGCTGGCTGAGGTCTGAGACCTCACAAATGTGCCCACTGTGGCTGCGTAATGTGGGGGCCGTCCAGCCGGTCCTGGGTACAGGTTGTTCCTCCCCTGGGGTCCCTGTGATTTCCAAAAACCATGAGGAGTTGAGGGGGACACATCAACAGCCCCTCCTGGGTCCCCGGCAACTGGACTCTGCGATGCTCTTGACAATGGGGGTTCGGAGGCAGCCAGTGAGAGCCGAACGGGGGTCCCGTGAGTGAGACTTGAATCTGGGGGGAAGGTGGGCTTGCCCTGCTTCCATCATCCTAGCGCAGGTGCAAGTGACTTATTCTCAGGAGCCCAAGAGGGCAGATGCGGGACTGTTATGATCTCCCAGTGTCTGTGGGTCAGGACTCTGGCTTGGCATTGCCGGGCACTCCATTCAGGGGCTCAGGGCTGCGTTCTCATCTGCCAGCTCAACCAGGGAAGACACCCAGGGTGTTGGTGGTTTCATCTCCTGGCAGGTGCAGGCCGGAGACCCAGCTTCCTTGCTGAGGCTGCTCTCAGGTCCTGCAGTCCCTGGCCACGTGGCCCCTCCCAGCATGGCAGCCTCTTCTCCAAAGCCAACAAAAGAGGAAGTCTCACCAGCCCATCTGCCAGAGCAATGGAGCACTTCCATTATGTAACCTCACCTGGGGGGGGCACCACAGTCTTTGGTCTGCGGTCGAGTCACAGGTCCTGCCCCACCTCGAGGCAGGGGCCATGGGGGCCTCTTCCCCGGAGCTGCACAGCAAGCGAGTGTGGGGCTCGAATCCAGCCCTGCCTGTCAACACCAGCCCCCGCTTTCTCTCCAGGCGGACGTCTGGCTGTAGAAGGGAGGGGAGGAACAGTGGGGGAAGAAGAGGCGGGGACCCAGGCCCCAAAAGGCACCTCAGAGGCCATGCCCAGGCCCAGGGCTGGGGCCTCAGCGTCCCCACCACGGAGGACCAGGGCACCGCTCTGGCCCCAGCATCCAGGGGTGGGGTCTCCTCAGCGGCCTCACCCTTCCGGCCTCATCCGGAGACCAGTTCTAAGCACGGCCTAACTTATTAATGAGTCCGGGGAGGAGGCTGATGGCAGCCAGAGCCACCAGCCCGATCGATGGGGCACCGGTAGCGGCAAGCAGCCCCTCTGCGTCTGGACTGTAACTGCAGGACGTGCACTTCGCGAGGGGCCCCTGCCCCTAAGTGAGCCCCAGAGAGCACAGGGTTAACTGATGCGGCTGTTTGCTCCCTGCCCATGGGGAGTCCCCCCAGGTTGTTATCAGACTAAAGTGGCTGATGAAGTGCTAAACAGTGCCCTTTCCAGCAAGCCTCGAGAACCCGATTCATGGAAGAAGAGTGCTCCTTTCTGCACAGAGGGACTCCCCCAAACCCAGGAAGACGGCAGAGGGCCCAGAGCTCCGCTCGCCACCCATGCAGGTGAGCACCCGCCTGCCGGCCTCCAGGGGCCACGCGGCCCACGAGGCTGAGGCCTGGCCCCGACCAGGCCCCTCAGCACTCCCGCTCCTGCCGCCTCTGTCTGGGTCCCACACGTGGGTCTGCTCTGCAGGGTGGGCAGCCAGAGGCCCCCGGGACCCCACCCTAGATGGGGGAGGGGAGGGAGCTGGGGGACCCTGGGAAAGGGGAAGAGACCCTTCGCACTTGCCTGACGTCGGTCCCCATCCTCACACTGTCCCCTCGACAGTCCTCCAGTGCTGGCCTCCCCGTTGCCCTGACCCCCCACAAGGCCCATTCCAGGGCCCACCCCCAGCTCAGGGGCCTGGGGTCCACATGAACATTTCCCAGTTTATTTACTTGTTGAGCAGCTAATGTATTCACAACATTTCAGATTTTAAAAGGAGAGAAGGGGCTAGGTGTGCACCCTAAAGAAGCCAATGGCTCCATACGAGGTTTTCATAATCACCAGAAACTGGAAACAACCAAACGTCCCTGTGCAGGAGGATGGATAAATAAGCCATGGGGTATTTGTGCAGTGGAATACTACGCGGCAGTGAAAAAGGCCACGGCTGCCCACGCCCGATGGACAGTGTCACCGCACAACTCTGAGTGAAGCGGCCTCACAGAAGTTCCATGCAGGGGGTTCCAGGACAGGCCACGTCTGGCGGATTCACTGAGCTGCTCACCTGGGAAGCAGGCACTTTGTGGGATGTGGCTTTTTTTGGCTTTTTTTTAAGCAGAGAAGGGTTTACAGAGAAAAGATTTCCTCTCACTCCGTCCCCAGCTCCCCTCTCGCAGACAGTGAATGTTGACACTGCCCTAGGAGTCCTTCCAGAAACGTCCTGTACACATAAGAGCACGTATGGCTCTGCAGGTGATTCTAATGATGACTGAGTCCTAGATCAGCCAAGACCCCTGCAGCTGCCCATGGTCTAGTGAGTCATGGCCCCCTTCACTAGGGGCCTTTGCACGTCTGTGAAGGCTTACAGGATGATGCACAAATATAAATGTACACAACTAGTCTGGGGGACAAAAGTATAAAGTTGAGCACACATTTTCCTTCTGTCAGATTCAGCCAACACCAGTCTGGTATACTAACGGCCCTGAATGGATGCAGCAGGTGTCAGTTAAAGGACCCGGGAAATGCAAATCATAACCTCAGTGGGATACCGCCTCGCCCATCACTAAGGTGGCTAAATCAAAAAGATAATAACAAATGTTGGTGAGGATGTGGAGAAAGTGGAACCCCCGTGCATTGCTGGCGGGAATGTAAAATGCTGCAGCTGCTCTGAAAAACAGTTTGGCAGTTCCTTAAAATGTTAAACATGGAGTTACCATACGACCCAGTAATTCCACTCCTAGGTGTATTGAATTGAAACCATACATCCACACGAAACCTAGTATGTGAATGTTCATAGCAGCACTGATCGTAACGGCCAAAGAGCGGAAATCACCGAAATGTCCATCAGCTGATGATGGATAAACATGACGTAATGTCTCCGTGCAATGGAGTATTACTCAGCCATAAAAAAGAATGCAGTTCCGACACCTGCTCCGCCGGGATGAACACGATGCTCAGGGAAAGAAGCCAGCGCAAAAGGTACATGTGGTGTGATTCCGTTTATAGGAAAGGTCCAGAAGAGACAAATCCATAGAGACGGGAAGTAGATTAGTGTTTCCAGGGCCTGGGATGGGGGATGGCGGCAAGTGGGAACTGCCTGCAAATGAGGATGGGGTTTCCTTTAGGGGAGACAAATATGTTCTGAAATCACACAGCGGTGAGGATTGCAGCGCTCTGGGAATGTACTAGAAACCTCTGAATTGTACACTTTAGAAGGTGAATGGCATGGCATGTGAATTACACCTCCAAGCTGTTCAAAGATGCCGAAGGAGGACCCGGCTCTTGGGCTGCAGGCGCCAGGTGGGGTGAAGGCTCCGCTCCAGGGCAGGCGCTGGGGCCACCCTGAGCTGGGGCACCAGCGCAACGGCTCAGTCCTGAGTCCCTGCAACAAGCCCCCCAGAAGCACGTCCTCCTCGGGGGACCCCCTTTACAGTGGGGTCTGAGGCCCCAGGAGCCGGGGTAAACTGAGTCAAGGAAATAAGGC
This sequence comes from Mesoplodon densirostris, assembly GCF_025265405.1. Lineage (NCBI taxonomy): Eukaryota > Metazoa > Chordata > Mammalia > Artiodactyla > Ziphiidae > Mesoplodon > Mesoplodon densirostris. The sequence goes on along the minus strand of NC_082676.1, from coordinate 87,694,656 downwards.
ACAAACGGGGTTTCCACTAGGCAGGCCGTCTGGGGCAGTGAATTTTGCAGCTTCGGGAGGAAATGGCAGCGAGCAGGGCCTGGGTGAGGGGGGTCGTTCTTGAGGGGCCCGACTAAGAAGCACTTTCCATTATTCATGGATTTTCCAGAAAACCTGAAAGTCCTGCTGTGGATCATCCATGACAAACTGTCTCCAGAAATATCTCCCAGAATCCAGCGTGACTGGCGGAGACCGGAGAGAAATGAAGAAGCAGGTCTCTCGTCCAAAAGCAGGAAAAGGTGACACTGGAGGACCAGCAGCCACGGCTGTTCCCGACCTTCCACGGCCTCTCTCCTACTTCTCAGAAACTCTCACGATAATGCAAAGAGATGTTAAAACATTTTTATTGTAGTAAAATACACACAGCCTACAATTTACCACCTTAACCGTTTATAAGTGTAGAGCTCAGGGGTGTTAAGCACATTCACACTGTTGTGTGGCCGTCACCACTGTCCACCTCCAGAATGTTCCATCTTCCCAAACTGAGACTCTGTCCCCATTACACACTCACTCCCCCTCCCCCTCCCCCAGCCCCTGGCACCCACCCCTCTGCTTTCTGTCTCTGTGAACCTGACGGCTCCAGGGACCTCATAGAAGTGGAATCGCACAATGTCTGTCCTTCTGTGTCTGGCTTATTTCACTGAGCATCCTGCCCTCAAGGTCTATCCATGCTGTAGCAGGCGTCCGAGTTTCCTCCCTTTTTAAGGCTGAGTGATATTCCATTGTGTGATGGGCCGTGTCTTGTTTATCCATTCACCCATTGATGGACACTTCCACCTTTTGGCTGCTGTAAACATAGGCATCGAAGTATCTCTTCAAGTCCCTGCTTTAAATTCTTTGGGGTGTAGACCCGAAAGTGGACTTGCTGCCTCGTATGGTGATTCTATGTTTCATATTTTGAGGAAGCATCGTGCTGTGTTCCACTGTGGCTGCACCATTTTACATTCCCACCAGCAAGTGTTCCAGTCTCTCCACATCCTCATCAACACTTGTTATTTTCAATTTTACTTATCTGTTTTTTACAGCCATCCTAACAGGTGTGAGGTGGTACCTCATTGTAGGTTTTTTTTTTTTTTTTTTTTTTTTTTTGCGGTACGCGGGCCTCTCACTGTTGTGGCCCCTCCCGTGGCGGAGCACAGGCTCCGGACGCGCAGGCTCAGCGGCCATCGCTCACGGGCCCAGCCGCTCCACGGCATGTGGGATCTTCCCGGAACCCGTGTCCCCTGCATCGGCAGGCGGACTCTCAACCACTGCGTCACCAGGGAAGCCCTTAGTGTAGTTTTGATTTGCATTTCTCTAATGATTAGTGATGCTGAGCATCTTTTCATGTACTTTTGTCAATTTGTATATTTTCTTTGGAGAAATGTCTATTCAAGTCATTGAATAAGAATATGAAATTTTCTATTGCTCATGTGGTAATTGGGTTGGGCTTTTTGTTGCTGTTGTTGAGTTATAGTTTTTTATATATTTCTGGATATTAACCTCTTATCAGATATATGATTTTTCAAATATTTTCTCCCTTCTGTGGGAGCTCTTCATTCTATTGATAGTGTTCTCTGATGTACAGAATTTTTTCATTTTGATGAATTCCAATTTGTCTACTTTTCCTTCTGTTGCCTGTGCTTTTGGGGTCATCCCCAAGAAATCACTGCCAAACATAATACCACAAAGGTGTTCCCGTTTGTTTTCTTCTAAGAGTTTTATAGTTTTGCTGTTCTGTTCAGGTCTTTGATCCACTTTGAGTTAATGTCTGTACCTGGTGTGAGGTAAGGGTTCAACTTACCCTTACCTCAGTCTTTGGCGTGTGGATTTCCAGTTTTCCCAGCACCATTTGTTGAAAAGACTGTCTGTCCTTTGCCAGTTGAATGGTCTTGGTACCATAGTGGGTTTTATTTGTTATTTAACGTCATTCTAGGTTAAAAAAAAACTTTTTAAATATCAGTTATTATCGTGAATTTTACCATTCACCTTTATATTGCACAATGTCAGTTTTTTTTGTTTTGTTTTGTTTTTTTTTTTTGTGGTACGCGGGCCTCTCACTGTTGTGGCCTCTCCCGTTGCGGAGCACAGGCTCCGGACGCGCAGGCTCAGCAGCCATGGCTCACGGGCCTGGCCACTCCACGGCATGTGGGATCTTCCCAGACCGGGGCACGAACCCGTGTCCCCTGCATCGGCAGGCGGACTCTCAACCACTGCGCCACCAGGGAAGCCCCCACAATGTCAGTTTTAAATGCAAATATAAGGACATTTAACTCATATGCAAAACCACCACATAACACAATTTGTATTTCCTTGCTCATACATCATACGTGTTCTTACTGGAACGGTGGGCTGCGTTTGCCCAGGATGGCTGCCATCCTCATGCTCTCCAGAACCTTCCCGGTCAAGTGGTCGAGCCCATGTCCCCTCCCCTTGAACCTGGGTGGACCTCAGTGGCTGCTCAGCCAGCACCAGAGCGACTTCCGAGGGAAGGTCATAAAAACGCCGGACGCTGCCACCTTGTTCTCTTCAAAGCCAACCACTGTGCTGGGAAGGAGCCCCGACGTGGAGAAGAGCCAAGAGCCCCGCCCACACCTCACATGTGAGGGCAAAGTAAACATCTGCTATTGTTTGAAGCCGCTAAGTTTGGGGAGGGCTTGTTACACAGCAATGCGTAACTGATACACCCACTGAGGACTAGGCCCTGGGACACTCCAGCACGGCAGCCACTGCTGTCCAAACAGAGGCCAGGGCGGGGTGGGGTGTGGTGGGGGAGACCAGGAAGAAGGGGGAGGATTCAGGACAAGCTCAGGGGTCGGGTCACCAAAGTGGGTGGGATTGAACACGGGGAGGTGCGCAAGGGGCAGTCCTGGAGGGCTGTGAGCTGGGGGGCGGTGGCAGGGCTATTGGCTGAGCTGTGGCATGCTGGGGGAGGACAGGCTGGGGACAGGGCACCTGGGGTGCACCTTGGGACACCCCGGGGGGCAGCCAGCTGGCCATGTGGGTCTAGGGCTTGTGTCTGGGAGGTAAAGGTACAAGTCAGGGTAACTGAAGCTGTGTGTGTGGGCGAGACCCTGTCCTTCCCAGGCAGTTACCGGCTGAACTGTGTTCCCCTCCCCCTAATTCATGCTGAAGTCCTAACCCCCCCGAACCCGAGGCTGTGACCTCATTTAGAAGCAGGGTCCTCGCCAATGTAAGGAGTTAAGATGAGGCCCCACTGGGGTGGGGCTGGTCCCCGATGCAACGACCACTGTCCTTAGAAAAGGGGACATCTGGACACAGACATGCACTGGGAGAGGCCATGTCAAGGGGAAGACGGAGATGGGGTGACGCATCCACAAGCCGAGGAACATCCGAGATGGGTGGGTCCAGCAGCTGCAGCAAGGGGAGAGCCGGGGGCAGACCCTCCCTCAGAAGGTCCAGGAGGAACCCGCCCCGCAGACATCTCCATCTCAGACTTCAGCCTCCAGAACTGAGAGGCGACACATTTCCATTGTTCTAAGCCACCGGATTTGTGGTTCTTGGTTCCAGCAGGAATGATCCAGGCCTCAGGGTCCCATCTGTTGCCTGGGGGCCAGGGGAAGGAGCTGCGCGGTGGAAGCTGGCCTGGTATATCCCCAGCGGAGGCCCTCAGTGGGGCTGCTAGGTCCATCTCAGCACCTTGAACCTGGAGCACAGCCGTGTGTCCAAGCAGCGCCCTCCCCCTCTCCCCAGCAGACAGCACAGCAGCCCTGCTGAGCGCCAGGTTTCCAGGGGCAGACTAACATTGATTGAGCATCTGCTGTGTGCTTCACACATGCTTCCAACATGACGACAGACAAACTTCTATTCATCCTTCAGAGCCCAGCTCAGGAGTCACCTCCTCCACAAAGGCTTCCCTTCCCAAACTTTGGGAGTTTGGCAGCAACTCTCAAAGAGAGGGGAAGGCCCCCAGCCTGCATGACCCACCTGTCACTTCCCACTGTTGGCCCCTAAACAAAGGGACAGAGCAACGGAAGGTCTTCCCAAGAGGCTGTGAGCCCCCAAGAATCTTGTTCATCTCTGTGTCCCAGCACTTGACACAGGGGCTTGCACACAGTAGGTGCTTAATAAATGCTTGCTGGATGAATGAACGGACAGATGTTTGGTCCAGTGGAACTGGGCTGAGTCTCTGAGTTTACTCTTAAGGAGATGAACAAGTCCTCACTTTGCTAAATACAAGGAGAATGTGGCTGGTTGGTGCCCTGCTATGGGCACCTGCTGTCCACCAGAATCTCAGGGGGAATCCAGGAGGGCTTCCCAGAGGAAGCGACACCTGAGACCACTCTTTGAAGCACAGGTTTGCCCTACCTGAGATGAGGAAAGGGAGTGAGGTGGTGGGCGACGAGACTGGCAGGGGGAAGCGGGGGCTGCCCAGGGCCCCCACGACGTCCCACACTGGCAGATGCCGCACCCCACGTTGCAGTCCCCACCCTCCCACAGGCCCCATCCTCAAAACCCTGGAGGGTCACCTTTGTGTACACCGAACAGGGGCCTCTGGGAGACAGAGGGGTGTGAGTGTGGGCAGGGGGCCTCGGGGCCTCCCGCCAGTCACCCTGGATGGGGCTGCTCTCCTGCGTGACGCTGAGCTTGGATGTCCCCAAGCTCCCCTGCGACCTCGGGTGACCCCTGTCCCGGCTCTGGGCCTCAGCTCACCGCCCCCCTCCAGGCCCCATCAACACAGGTCACACCTACAGCCTGGTCACTTCCCCCAGCTCAGCCTCCCCACGCCCAGCGGGTTTGCCCTCAGTGCCCTCCTGGCCCCGATGTTGGCCTGGCCAGCGCCGTCCAGGGTCCCCACCCGGAACACAGCATCAGGTGGGCGGCAGACGGCATCCCTGCCCCGTGTACATCCCAGCTCCTGCGCGGAGTCTGTTTGTTTTCATAACCAGTTCAATATTTAAGACCCGGCGAGCCGCTGCCTGAGCTCACGGGCTCCCCCTTCCTTTGTCTCCACTCCCCTCCGCCCCTGCACCTCCTGACAAACCGAGCGGTCCTGATGGAAAATTCATTAGTGGTCGGCCGCCCCCCCCTCCCCCCGCCCTCCCGCGTTCCCAGGCAGCTCCGCGCCTGATGTGTCAGCCTCTCCATCCTGATTATCTGGAGACGCCAATTTCAAAGAGACATCTTAATAGTGATGTCAACGAATTAATTAGATGTGTTAATGAGCTAAAAGCAACCCAAATTAAATTAATGCAGTAATAAGCGCAGACAGCAAAATTAGCTCCAATTTCTCTAAATGATTCTGAACTGTACACAACACCTCATCTCGCCGCTAGAACATTACCATCCCCCAAAGCTAATCAAGAACCCGGCGCAATTAACTGCTTAATTACAAACAGGCGCGTGCACAGGCAGGCGCACACGCACACCCATGCGTACACACACACACACACACACAAACACGCGCGGGCGGGCGGGGAGGATTCCGCCTGGGCCGGCCTGGGGGTGGTGAGGGCTGTAGATCCCCCAAAATAGCCCAGGTCACCATCCCCACCCCCATCCTTCATGGATCTGGGGGGCTCAGCCTTTCAACGCGGAGGTGAGCGCTGTGGACAGTGTCAGGTGTCCGGACCAGGCCAGGCAGGGAGAAGGGACAGCTGGAGGGCTCCCCCAGCGCCCCTGGGCATCTGCCTGGTTGGGGGGGGGTTGGCCAAGGTGGAGGAGGGTTAGGGGAGGGAGGGAAGAGGGAGGAGGGGGCCGTGTGGGAGGCAGAGGAGCAGGGGAGGGGCAGCACGAGCGGAGCTGTTTATTGCATCAGAATCTGAGTTGCAACATAAAGCTAATTGTCCAGCCCGGCTGATTTCCCACCGGGCAGGGAGAGCTGCTAATAGCTTCCAAGGCGCTCAGGTACCTGATTAGCTGTGATTGCTGCTGGATACAGGAGAGGGGTGAGGACAGAAGTGGAGAAGGGGGCAGGGAGGGGAGACAGGGTGTGGGTGCAGAGTGAGGCCAGAAGGAGGGCGGGGCCGGGTGGGAGGGGCCAGGCAGGTGCGGGGGGGGGGGGAAATGGGAGGGGGGGGAGAGGTGGGGGTGGGGGAGGGTGGGGGAGGGGGGAGGGTGGGGACGGGGAGGGCCGTGGCCAGAGGAGGTGAGGGAAGAGGCAGAGGTGACTTAGGAAGGGCCGGCCCCCCAGCAGCTTCTCTGAGGACCACCCCCCATGCACACACCACGTGTGGGCCCAGGACCCAGAGCCGGGGGATCAGAGCAGGCCCAGAGCTGTACACAGTGGGTGCCAACAGGCAGGGGCTGGAGCAGCTGCCCCCACGGGCCCCGGACTGGCAGGCGGCTCAAGCAGGACCCCCACCCATCTCCCACCCTCCCGCCTTTTAGAAGGGTGAGTTCAGTCTCCTTAGCCAGGGAGCTTTTTGTTCATTTCTGATTGATCTGGGGAGGACTGAAGGAGCTGATTGATTAGCCCCGCCCATCAGCGCCCAGCTCCCCCCACCCCGGGCACCCAGCCCCCTGGAGAATGGCTCTCCCCAGAGCAGGGCAGCGGCAGGGTCCCCAGGAGGACCACACATAGGAGCCCACAAGCCACCTGGGAAGGAACCCTCCTCTCTCTCCCGTCCTGTCCTTCCCTCCTCATTTCCTGGGTGTTTTCCGTTCACGCATTTGTTTATTTTTCAACTTATTGATTCACTTAAAATATATTCATTTCCATCCTTGCTCCAAACTGGAAGGAAGGTGACATCACCTCATTAACCCACCGGCGGCCACAAGCTGCGCCCCCCGTGGTGGCACCTCACCCCCGGGGACCAAGGTGACTGTCACTCCCCTTCCCTGGCTGAGCTCCTGGGTGCTGAGCCCCTGACCTGCACACTGTTGATGGAGCTCAGGGCCCTGGGGGAGCCTGCGCACCTGAGGGCAGAGGACAGGCCCCGGGAGGTGGCTTCTGGGGGGAGGGTGTGGGTTAGTGGAGTGCCAGGCATCACATGGCAGGAAAATGGGGGGCTGCTGGGGCCCCAAGGGGCCTGGCTCCTCATGAGTCCCAGAGCCAGCCCTCACCCCCTTGGCCTCCGCTGTCAAACCTGCAAAATGGGGGCATCACAGCCATGCTTTCCAGGAACAAAAAGGCTCAGGGTCTTCAGGGCCAGAAGACACGGCGGCCACCCGAGGCCACCCAGGCCACATGTCCGCGGATGAGGCGTTGCGAAGCACTCATGAGGGCAGGTGGGTCTGTGCCCACCTGGCGTCGGAGTGTGTGGCCCCCATGGGTCCAAATGCCCAGGCTGGGGGCTCGCTCCATTCTACAGGTGGGGAGAGTGAGGCTGGGGGGCCGGGGGTGGATATTGCTCAAGGTCACACGGGCCCTCTGCATGTCCCCCTCCGGGGCTGAGTGGTCACCTTTGGCTGTTGTTTGAGGATTTTATTTCCCAGCAGCAAGAAAGGATTGTTTTGCTCATCAGGTGTTCCAATGAGCTTTCCCCTCTCTGGGCAGGGGTGAGTCCCAGAGCCCCCCCGGGGTGAGGACAGCAGGGGTGGGAGGGGCTGTGGGCAGGTGATGGAGAAGGGGCGGGGCCACACGTCAGCCAGTCAGGTGGCTGGAAGTGGCAGCCACATGGCCACGCTTTAGTCTCCATCCTCTGACACGGGCAGGTGGGCTGGGGGCTTCTGTGGACAGGGAGAGCCCTGTCGCATCACCCAGGTGCAGACAGGTGCATGTGTGGGCCGGCCGGGGAGCCTGGCATTGGCGTGTCGGTCACACACCTGGAGGCCGCCCAGGCTCCCACAGCCCACGCCAATTAGGAACTCACTTTACATTATTTTAATTTGTCTCTTGGGCCCTGGAAGGAAAGTCATGCGATTATTATTATTATTATATTTTGGCTGGAAACTGCAGGCACCATTATATAAATTACATATAGTTGAATCTACCAGTTTCTTTTAAACAGCCATGTTTTCCCTTCCCCAGCAACGGGCGGCTTTTCCTCACCTCTTGCCTCCGTGCCCCTGGTGAGTACTTTCTGGCCCTGGGAGGAGGGGGGGAGGCCTGCAGACCCCCCGACTGCCTCACTCACAGGGGACTTTGAAATCCAACGCTTGTGGGTCTGCCCCTGCGGCACCACTGCTCGCTGTGTGACCTCGAGCTAGGTGCCTACCCTCTCTGAGCCTCAGTTTTCTCATCTGTGACAGCCTCTGCCTCAAAGGGCTGGCGTGAGGTTTAAAGGCAATAATGCCTAGAATGCCCTCGGGGTGGTGCTCACGGGCAGCATCCTGCTGGGAGAACTTGGTGTCCAGCCACCCAGCCCGCAGCATGGGCACCTAGTACTGGGGTCTGTTTTATCAGGTGTGGGGGACACACAGACTCAGAAATGATTGTCCTGAAAGAAGAAGTTCGTGTTATGATCACAGTCCCCTGGAAACAAGAGGCCGCACACACACAGGGCCACGCCAGGAAGCTCCGGGGTCAGGCAGGAGGCAGAGGCAGGGGCACTTCGGGCCTGTGTCCCTGGTTGTCTGGGAGCTGCCCGGAGCTGAGGGCAGGCGGACCGTGGCCGGGAGTGTGCCAGCCTGTGGGGAAGGGGGTGGGCAGGCTCTGCATTACGTGTTTGCATCTGAAAACACACTCTGGCAGGTGAGTCCTAACTGTGTCTAGGACTTGGCTGACCCCAGGGAGGGCTTAGCAAGGCCCCATGTCAGCGCACCAAACATACAGAAAATAAGAAAACACAGTTAACACAATGGCATCAAAGTGATGCCAGCGACTGATCCCTCTGTGAGGGCTGAGAGAGGAGGCTGCCCCAGAGCACAGGCAAGGGCGCCGAGGCCTGGGGGAAGCCACGTGCTTGAGGTCACCCAGGGAACTGGGCAGGGCCCGGCAAAGACCAGCCTGGGGTGGCCTCAACCTCCTTGGGCTTCGGGCTGTTGGGAGAGAGAGGGGGGAGCCTGCCAGTGGGTTGGATGTGGGTGGACACAGGCCGTGTTGGTCTGTGTCAGGGTCCCATGAGGCCGTATCTGTGGCACACGGGTGCAGAGCCAGGGCTCCATAAACACTCGTTCTCTGGGTGACCTTGGACAAGCCCCTGCCCCCTCCAGCCCTGTCTCCCTGTCCACACTGCGGGGGATGCCATGTTGGGTCAGGGGCTAGGCTCTCAGATGGCATGTGCCCCTCACCCTGGCACCCTTGCTTCTGGGAACGTATCCCACGATGCTCTCGGACACGGGGCCCAAGTGGTGCCCCAGCTGATCCCCGCACACCCCATTTGGCGGTAACCGCCTGGAAACGACTCACAGAGGGGCTGGTGGGCTGGGGCTGCAGACAGGACCCTGTGCCGGCCAGCAAGACGCAGGACGGACGCTGTCACCGTGGGGAAAGGGGGAGGTCAACTTTATTCCTCATACAACCACAGGGTGCTTCTGGATACACAAGAGACCGCTGGCGGGCCTGGCAGCCTGGGATCCACAGTGAAAGAGAAACTTATTTGTCAGCCCATCCCTTCTGTGCCCGAGATTGTTTTTTACCATGTACCTGTGTTACTTTCTTTTTAAATAAATTTCAAGCACTTCTAAGTGTACATCCAAGAAAATTGAGAACATTTGTCCATGCAAAGATCTGTACACGGGTGTTCAAAGAAGTGTGACTTACAATAGCCAAAACATGGAAAACAGTGCAAAAGCCCATCACAGGGTGACTGGATAAACAAATGTGGTCCATCGACACCAGGAAATATGATTCAGCCTCAGAAAGGAAGGAAGCACTGACCCCGCTACAACATGGATGAACCTTGAAGACGTACACACGAAAGTGAAAGAAGCCAACACAAAAGGACATACCCCACTTATTAAAAAAGTGTCCAGAATAAGCAAATCTACATAAACAGAGAGGGCTGGGGGCTGGGGAGGATGGGGAGCAGGGCTTCTTTCGGGGGCTATGACAGTGTTCTGGGATCAGGTAGTGGTGATGGTCACACTGCTGTGTGTGCACTGAAAACGCTGAACTATACACTTCAGAGAAGAGAGTTGTACCGTACAGTGTGTGAGTTTCCCAGGGCTGCTGTAACAAAGCACCACAAACTAGGTGACCTGAAACCACAGGTCCTGGAGGCCAGAAGCCTGAGCTCAAGGTGTTGGCAGGGCCAGCCTCCCTCCAGACACTCTAAGGTCCTGACTTGCCTGCTTGCCTCCTGGGGGGCAGGGGCCATCCTTGGCTAGTGGCCGCGTGTCTCCAATCTCTGCCTGCGTCTTCCTGTGGCTTCCCCTCTTCTTGTAAGGACACCAGTCACCCTGTTTTAGGGCCCACCCTAAAGACCTCATCTCAGTTGGATTACCTCTGCAAAGACCTTATTTCCAGGCTAGGTCCCATTTACAGGTACTGGAGGTTAGGACTTCAGCATATCTTTCAGGGGTCACAGTTCACCCTACCGCATATGTGATTTGTATCTCAATAAAGCTGTTATTTCTTCTAGAAAGTTTTAAACAATAGAATATAAAAAGAGAGAGAAGAAATATATCCCAGTGTAGGGGCACGTAGCCTGAATCAGTTGGGGAGGTGACCTCACAGAGCAGACGGGACACGCCACCGGGGAGACCTCTGCCATCCTGGGCTCTGTGATTTCTCGAATAACGTACCTGAGAACAGCAGCAGTGATAACCGTATCCCTGGCCTGCGTCTTGGTCCCTCCTCCTTCTCTGCCCTGAATCACCAGGCCTTCCTCTAAGGTCCGCCCCCGGCCTGCCCTTCAGCTCTGGCCCCGCCCACCGTCCTGGCTCCTCCCTCCCCTCCCCCCACCCCCCACCCCCCCGCAGGCCTGTCAGGCGCCCACGTCCCCAACTTGTAAAGTAACAACCTGTCACACGCACAACCTCTTTGCACCCAAAATGTTCTCTGATCTGTGTAAACTGCAATTGAAGTCGCAGCGCTTGATATTAATATCTTTTGTTTGTGTGTCAGGGTTCTGCAGAATCTAATTAAGGCGTGTTCTCCGCGTATCCGGGGCGTTGGAACAATTCCACCGAGTAGACAATGCAAGCTGTTGACCTGCAAGATAAACTGTGCTTGTGGAGGATTTGGGGGTGGCGGGCAGGGGGCACACGGCTGTTCTTTTCTGCTGGGGCACCAGCCTCCCTGCCTACGGCTCACCCCTGTGTGTGGGTGGCAGAGGCATCTTCACTGGGGGGCGTTTATCACAGCAGCGGTTTTCTGTGTGTACTTCTGTGTATACACACGTGCACATGTACATGGGAGCTAGGCCTCCCTGGCCGGGCGACTCCTGTCTCAACAGCCCTCTCCCTGCGGTGTCTGCGAGGTGCAAGTACTGAACCATTACACAGATGGGGAAGCCAAGGCCTGTGCTGCGTGTGTTCAGGTGGGAGCTTGGCTGACTCTGAGCAGCCACTGGGTGCCACAACAAACCCACGTCTGGGAGGGCTGGGCCTGGGCTCGGACCGGGTCAGGTGAAGACACCCAGCCCACCCTCCAGCGCAGGCCCAGGTGAAACTGTCATCCCTCCTGGACAGACGGGGAAACCGAGGCCCAGAGAGGGCAGGGGCTTGTCCGTGACACACAGCGAGCTGGTGGCAGAGCTGGGCCCTTCCTGACCCTGCGGCCCACAGCCTGGAGGCTGAAAATAAGTGTCCTTCAGTTCGAGGGCAGCTTTGGGACCCCTGGACCTGAGGCCCTGGCCCCATGTGCGGTGACCTTGGCCAGTGCCCGGCCCACTGCGACTTCAGTTACTCCCTGGGAGGAAGGGGTGAGGAGAGCATCACAGCAACGCTGCCTGCCTGCCAGCCCTGCCCAAGCGGCACCCAGTGGGGGCGGGTGCTTGGAGCTGCCGTCATCACTGCTCCTGTCCCAGCTCAGGACCTGCCTGCCCGCCAGTGTGCCAAATAGAGTTGTTCACTCCAGGTTGGGGGGGGCATCCTTTGGGCTTTCTTCTCCCCATCTGCAAGATGCAGAGGGGATCCCAGACTCTGAGTGCCCCGAACAGAGAAAACCAGAGGCCAGGTCTGCTGAAGTCTGGGTGGGGAAAGACTCCAGGACCCGGAATGCAGGTGGAGGAGGCCACCCCGACGGGGCACACGGTGAGGACAAAGGCCTGCAGACAGCCTGAGTTTGGGATTCAGGGCAGAGCAGGTGTTTGTGTGAGAAAACCAGTGTGACCGTGCGCTGCGCGGGTCTGCGCCCGTGTGTGCATGTGTGTAATGGTTGGGCAGGCACGCGGCTTACGTGTGCATGCAATCGGGTGCACGCAGCACCCGTGTACATCGTGTCCGGCTGTGCACGAGGAATACCTGCCTCGCGGACCCGGCAGGGCCTCGCCGCCCGCGCCCCTTAGGAAACGCCGCAGCGCCACCTGCCGGCCGCGCCCCGGGCCTCACAGAGGGCGCGGGGCGGGGCGAGAGGCCCCGCCCACCACCCAAGGCCCCACCCCCACCAGGCCACACCTCCCTGTGCCCCGCCCTCGCCCCTGGGGACGTGGCTCAGGAGGCGGCTCTGGGACCCTGACCCACTGGTGCCTCGGAGAGGCGGGCACCTGGGTCTGGACTTTTGAGGTCCCGGCTGAAGTGGGGACAACTGCGAGGATTAAGCGCGCACCAGGGGGACAGTGAGCGCACCGCCCCGATATGGACCCATTTCACAGATGCGGAAAACGTCACCCGCCAAGGTCCCATGGGAGATGAGGCCGAGCGGGCTTTGAGCCCGGCAGCCTGGGTGCAGTGTGCATTCAACCACGACCAGCAAACTGAGATGTGTTTGTTAACTATTAACTATTAACGAACCCATTCGCCCTCACACCGCTTCGTAGAGGCGTGCTGACAGCCGCTTCGGGAGTGATGTGCTGAGAATGGCCTGTATCTGGAAGTGACCTGGCAAGACTCACCCCCCCCTTCTTGGCAGTCTCCAGTACCTGACGTGGGCAGGAATTTGGGGTGCGGGTGGGAACGGTAGGATTTTAGAGCAAAGTCAGTAGTGCTTGACCCCCTCTAGGCCTCGGTTTCCACACTGTACAGTGGGGTGGGTACGGGGAGCTAGAATAGATAGTTTCTCAGGTTCTGTCCCTGCGGCTCGCCCCCCACCCCCAAGGCAGAGCAGGATGCCAGAGATCCATGGAGGACTGCGCTGGTGCAGGGACTGGGGTTCAGGTGGTCTGTGCCCTGGCCCGGCCCCCCGAGGGGTCCCTCCCCACGCCCATGGCTGTCCCTGACGGGAAGTTTGAGCGCCTCTGCCGGCACCTCCTGCCCAGGGCCCCACCCCCACCATACCCCTCCAAGGAGGAGGCATCTCCAAGGGTACGGGGCTGCCAGGGGCAGGTGGCGTCGCCCCGGCGCCAGCCCAGCTGAAGTTGCCAGAGGAGCCGGCAGAGCCTGCTGCCCCAGAAAGCCTCTTCCAGGTGCATGGTGAGCCCTGCACCGGGCGGGGGGGGGGGGGCGGGAGGTCATGCTGGGGAGGCCCTGAGGGGGGGGTGGTCAACTGCCGGCCTGGCTCAGCAATATCCCTGACAAGCTTGACCTTGGGCAAGGCCCTCTGCCTGGCCGCCTCCTCTCCTGGGCCCCAGGCCCCTGTTAGCCGAACTTCTGCCCACCAGCCACCGTGTCACTCGGGGGCCCAGTCACACACAATTCCATTCACACCCCACTGTGCCCCTGACTGGCTGTGTGGCCTTGGGAAGGTCGCCTCACTGCTCTGAGCCTCAACGGCCTCGTCTGGAAATTGCGCTGACACCTGGGCCGGCTCTGGCCAGGGTGTGGGCCCAGAACCAGAGCCTGGAGCGGAGGAGGGCAGTTCTGCAGCCCCGGGTCTGACTACAGCAGGTCTCAGGAGGCCCCACCGTGCACTGGTGCAGCATCGGACGCAGCTCACTGCTGTCCACTCCGTCCTCACAACTGGCCCAAGAGTCAGGCCAGAGTGCCTTCATTTTACAGGCGGGAAGATGGAGGCTCAGGCACTGCGACTTTCGCAAGGAAGTGACAAGTCAGCTGTAAGCAGGACTCGAAGTGGATCACTGCACCCCATCCTCAGGCCCAGGGATCCCCCAGTCTCACATCTCGCCTGGCCCGGGTACTGGACTCTGGGACTCCTGGAGAGAGGAAGTCCACACAGTTCTCAGATGCTTGGAACATGGCTCCTCCTCCCAGGCAGGGGCGCAGCTGAGCCCTTCAGCCCACTTTATGGACAGGCAGCCCAAGGCTGAGGCGGAGCTGGGGGAGAGCCCGAAGTGTGCGTGCCTCTGAAGACCACCGCCGTCGGCACAGCATGGGCGGCACGGCCACCCGGCCCCGCTAGCACCCGGCATGTGGCACATGCGGCCCCTTTCACCACGGTCACATCCCCACACCGACGCACAGGCCCCTCTGGGGCCCCAGAGAACAGCAGGAGCAGAGAGGTCAGGCACCTGCTTTCCTCCATCCTTGGGTTCAGTCCCCAGCCTGCTCAGGGCAAGGAGGCCTGAGACCAAGGGCTCAGAACTAACGTCCCTCCAGGCTGTAACCATTTGCCCAATCCCCCTCACACACACATGTGCACACACATGCACACAGGTGTGCCCAGGCTCACACCTGCTCACCCACCCACCACAGGTGTGCCTGCTAGGCTGAGCTAGGTCAGGTACCTACTTTTGTACGTTCAGATACTGGGCAGCCAATATAACCCTACAAACATCCACTGCAGTTGCTGGATGGATGGAAGGATAGATGGGGCAGGAGGGACAGACAGATGGACAAATGGAAGAGTGGCTGGTGGGTAGAGAGACTAAAACTAAGAGCGACAGAGTACACTGCTCACACCCCCTTGTTTGCCGGTGGAGACGGGTTACTCTGAGGCCTGCTATGAGCCCATTTCATAGATGAGGCAACAGAGGCAGGAGGTAGGAAGTGACTGGCACAGGGTCATACAGCAAGCTCTCAGTGACGCCCAGGACCTAGTCCTCAGGGAGGCACCCGCCTGGCCTAGGTGGCACAGGTGGTGTCAGCACCACAGCCACGCAGATCCCGAGACCACAGATGGGCACCCACTCTGGCACCTCCGTCAGTTCTGTCCCGGCGGGCCACCTCCTCCTCTGGGCCTGCATGTCAGGCCTCAGTGACCTGAGGACCTGCCCCACCCGCCTCTCTAGAGCCCCCCTCACAACATGGGCCAGACACGAGGGGCTCAGAAGCAGGGCACGGCGGGATGAAGGCCAGGAGCTCTGCCCGCCCACGGCAATCACAGCGCAGCATTGCACAGGAGCTGGTAATTAAACACTTGGGCATCAGACACCCCAGCACGGTGCCTGATGAATTAATTACGAGAACACCACACACCCCACTTTTCAGCCTCCCCACTGAGTGTGCAGTGGTGGCCCTGAGCTCTCAAGTGGGGGAGACATTCTAGGACAGCAGATCCCACCCTCACGGCCTCCACAGCCCTCCACAGGCCCCCTCCCTCCCCCAGCTCCGTCAGCCACCCACATCCATCCCAGCGCCCAGGCCAGAAACCGAGGCCCTCCTGGCCCCGCTCCCCATCTGCTCCAGACTCAGCTCCGGAGTTGCCCACCTGCCCCTCCCCTCACCGTCCTCTGGCCACCCTAGCCCCTCTCCCCCTCCCCTCCTGCACCCGAGTCCCGTCCACTCCACCCTAAAGGGCCGGGACGCAGCCACTGCCCACACTGGCTTTCTGCTCCCCCCGACCTCCTCCCCAGGCAGCCAGACTCATGTCCTCAAAACCCAGATCTGATGGTGGGAATCTTCCTCCAGAAACCCAGAGCCCCAGTCTAACCACAGGAAAAAGCTCGGACAAACCCAAATCGAGGGGCGCCCTGAAAAATACCCGACTAGTACTCCTCAAACCTGCCAAAGTCCTCAAAAGCAATGACAGTCACAAAACAAAGGAGGCCAAGGAGACGTGAGGACGAAATGCACGTGGGATCCTGGAACAGAAAAGGGGATTAGCGAAAACGAGGAAATCTAAATAAGAGAGTGGGATTAGCTACCAGGAAGGTACCAGCCTGGGTGTCTCAGCGCTGACACACACCGGAGTGATGTAAGGTGTTAACATGAGGGGGAATGGCGTGCGCGTGCGCAGGGACCCTCCGTGCTGTCTTTGCAACTGCTCTGTAAATCTAAAATATTGTAAAATAAAAATTTGTTTCAAAATGAGAGAGGGTACATACAAGGGATCTGATTAAAGTATGGTGACATGTTCACAGTTGTTTAATCTTGGTGGTGGGTCAATAAGTATCTATTGTATTGTTTCCCGTGTGTTTGAAATGTCTCAGAATTAAACATTTAAGAAAAAACAAACCCAGATCCAATATGTCACCCCGGCCTGACACCCTCCAAAGTCTCCCTTGAACTTTAGGATTAAGTGCAAAATTCTTAACCCCGCCCACAAGACAGACCAGGACCCTCCCATCCACCACTCTGCCCCTGACATCACACAGGGCCTGGCCAATCCCAGTGTCTGGCCGCCTGATGTCACGCAGGGCCCCCGTGCCTTCCGTTCCGCCCAGTTCTGGCCCCTGGACCAGGCTCCCCGTCTGCAACTCTGGCAGGTTCAGCCTTGGCAGGGAGGGGTCACAGGTCCCAGCCTACCGTGAGGTCACCTCACTGGACATCACTGGTTGTGGTTCACGAAGCCCTCCCCACCCCCAGGCCTGGGTCTGGGGGCCACCTGTGAGGCAGGCATCGTTCTCCCATTTCACAGATGGGGAAGCTGAGGCTGCCCAGTGATCAGAGGGATGTGGGCTAGAGTCCAGAATCTGTCCCCCGGACCAGCGCTCTCCACCACGCTGCCCTCCCAGCCGTGGTTTCCCACCTGTGAAATGTTCCAGGGGCCATGAATGCAGCCTCCTGCCCAGCCTGGCTGGAAGAAATTGTCAGGCCCTTGTGTTCTGGGCCCTGTTTCCTCTCCCACCTCGGGTGAAGGACACCATATTAATCAATCGATCCATCAACTGATTAATTAGGCAAAATTTTCCTGAGCACCTAGTATGCGCCAAGCCCTGGGTATACAGCAGCAACAGATCAAGGCCCTGCCATCGTGGGGCTTGTGTTCTGTGTCACGGCGGAGGGCAGACAGTAAGCAAGCAGGCACATGATATACTGACTGGAGGTGTGTGACCGAACACAGGAGGGAGAGGGGATGGGATGTCATGAGAGGGGTCCTGGGAGACCCCCTGAAAAACCAAGACCTCCTGAGGAGGTGAGGGAGCCAAGCAACAACTCCAGGAGGGACATCCCAGGCTGGCAAGAGCAGATGCAAAGGCCCTGAGGCAGGAGCTCACCTGCCCTCTCTGAGAACAGCAGAGAGGCCGGCGCTGCTGGAGCAGAGTGAGGGGACACAAGGAGAGTGGTGAGGGTGGCTACTAACCCCGGGGCCTCCTGGGTGAAAAGCCCCCCAGGGGGACACCGGTGGTCACAGGCCACCAAAGACCAGGCTGCTGGAGTCTAAGGACTGGCCAGCTGGTGGACCTTGGGTGTCATGGGCACCAACTGCACCAGTCTCATCCACCATCTTCAGAGGTGCCTCTGGTTTGGTGAATGTCCCCCCCCACCAACCCCACCACAGGACTGGCAGGGAAATGGAGGCCGGCAGGGGTGGGACAGGAGGGGCGGCCAACAGTCTTGAGAGTCTGCACAGCCCAACTCCCGTTGTACCAAAGGGAAACCGAGGCCCAGAGGCATAAGACCTGGCTCAGGTCCCTCAGAAACTCAGAGCAAGCTGCTGGGACTAGCTCTTGGGTCCCCTGCTTCCTCAGCCAGGTGTGTACAGGTTGGTAGGCAGGTGCGGGGCTTACCTGGTGGGCGGGTGTCCCAAGGTACAGCACAGTGTTTTGGTGGGAGAACTTGGCCCTGTGAGGCCAGCTGGGCCCACCGACTTGGCTTCAAGAAAGGGAAACTGAGGCCCCAAGAGGGCCTGCCCTTTCCTAAGATGCTCCAGTGCACCTGGGTCAGCTGGTCCCCCATCTTCCTGCCCTACCGCCCAGCCTCGTGACAAAAAGAAGCCTGGGCCTGGGGCTGCGGCCCACCCTGGACTCACCCTGCCCCAGCCTCCAAGGAACAATTTACCTTTCAGAGCCGGTCCAAGATATTAATTAAGATAAATCTACCTCAATTTTGAGATTCTCTTATCATGTAATTTATCAAAATTATGTTAATTATTTCTGTAGGGCAGCAAAATTATTACCTCTTTTGTGTCTGATTTGTATTAATATTCATAATTTAATAATTCAGCATCCTGGCCATCTGGTCCTGGAGCAGCTCCCTCCCCTCCCTCAGTCCCAGCCGAAGCGTCCCCACTGCACCCGCCCAGTGTCCCTGGGACTGGACCTGCCCCTCCCCACGCCTTCCGCGTCCAGCCCGGTGGCCACTGCCCCCCACCACTGCCCCCAGCCCACCTGCGCCCAGCGCCCGCAGGTTGGAGCGCAGGTACGGCACACACGCTGCCACCCTCGCCTGGCAGGTGAGCCAAGCTGAATTGACATTTTCCACACTTTGTGAGTTTTACACTGTAATTTGACATAATTAATGCCTACATTACTGCTGATAATTTAGCTAGTTAATTAAACTCGGAGGAGATAATTAAGGAAAGGCTACTGCTTGGATTGCTAATTGTTTTTGTCATTATTTCAGGGGCCGACAGCTGCCGGCTGAGTCATCCTGTTTTGTCAGCTGACGGGTCATGTGACACAGGGGTCCCCCGGGGGCCCCCCACTTCCAGGGGAGGGAGGCACGCAGCCGGCTACCTGGCTGCTGCCTGGAGCCCTGCCAAGCACTGCTGGCCAGTCCCACCCTTCCCCCCATCCTCCCCTCCCCTCCCCCCTCCCCCTCCCCCTCCCCCCTCCCCCCTCCTGTCGGTAGTGACAGCCACCCCCTGACACTGAGCCCCTGCCTGAGAGCTGGCCTGGGGTCACTCAAAGGTCAGCCTGAGTGGGCTTCCCTGGTGGCGCAGTGGTTGAGAATCTGCCTGCCAATGCAGAGGACACAGGTTCGGGCCCTGGTCTGGGAAGATCCCACATGCCGCGGAGCAGCTGGGCCCGTGAGCCACAACTACTGAGTCTGCGCGTCTGGAGCCTGTGCTCCGCAACAGGAGAGGCCGCGACAGTGAGAGGCCCGCGCAGCGCGATGAAGAGTGGCCCCCGCTCGCCGCAACTAGAGAAAGCCCTCGCACAGAAACGAAGACCCAACGCAGCCAAATAAATAAATTAAATAAATTTATTAAAAAAAAAAAAAAAAAGGTCAGCCTGAGTAAGCCGGAGGAGGTTGGGGGGACCCCTCCCAGCCCCACATCTAAGCCCAAGGGCTGAAGTGACCCTGGCAGCACCTCAGCCTTCTGCAATGGTCAGATAGGAGGTAGGACTTCCTGGGCCCACTGGAAGTCAGAATAGATTAACCCACATGACAGAGAATGTGGGAGACTGTGGGAGCAGGGGAGGGGGAGAGAGGACGGTGGGGCGGGGCTGTGAGCCCAGCTCTTTGACATCGATGGGTGGACGGAGCTGGGTTTGGAGAAGCTCTCTGACTCTGCTCCAAGCCTCCCAAGGCCCCATGCCACCCACCCACCTGGTGGCAGGTAGATCTGAGACCAGAGGAAAGGGGGAGCTGCTGAGCTCCCCACCCCGCCACGGGCCACACTCCCTGGGACCAGCCACAAGCACCTCCTGCATACAAAGTCACCTGCACACAGTACAGCATGGGGTGTATCCCTGTCAGCTGGTGTCTCCATTTTCCAGGGAAGCCAGGGCCCTGCTCGAGGCCACGCCACAGACCAGATGCAGGCCCTGTGGAGGGCAGGAAGCAGGAGGACAGACGTGGAGCCCAGAGCCACACTGTCCCGGATGGGCTGGGACAGCAGCTCTGCTCGCTGAGCAGGCCCTGAGGGAGCGTGTGACTGTGCATTCAGGGCCAGGGCCTCATCTTCATGGGGCTCACATCTGGGTGGGAGCACACACAGGCAAGGGGAAAGGGCAGCACCACGTAGCTGGGCACCCTTAGGGTGCTCAACTTGGCTATCAGAACATGCAAGACAGAGGCTCAAACAATCCTGGTTTATTATCCCTCAGAACAAGAAGTCTACATGGAAGAAGGTTCTAGATCGGCTAATTCAGGGCTCAGCGACAGCCATGGGACGTCAGCTAAGACCCAGGAGGCTTCCCTGTTTCTGCCCTGCCAGTCTCTGCTTGGTGGCCATATCTTCCCACATGGTCCCAAGCTGGCTGCTGTGGCGCCATGAATCTCAAGTCCCACCGTGGCGCCCCACATCCCAGAAGACATCCAGCAAAGATGGGAGGGGAGCAGTGTCCCACATAATCATATTATTGTCTTAATGGGCCTCTCTAGGCCCATTAAGACAATAATTTGTCTCTCTTGGGCTTCCCTGGTGGCGCAGTGGTTGAGAGTCCGCCTGCCAATGCAGGGGACGCGGGTTCATGCCCCGGTCCAGGAGGATCCCACATGCCGCTGAGCCTGCGCGTCCGGAGCCTGTGCTCCGCAACGGGAGAGGCCACAACAGTGAGAGGCCCGTGTACCGCAAAAAAGTAAAAATAATAATAATAATAATTTGTCTGTCTTAATTGCAGAGAGGCCTAGAAACTCGAGGTTTTCTGCTGCTGAGCCTCCTACTTCCTTTCCGCTATTGGCAAGAGCTTTAACTTGGACCAAAGGAACTGGCTTTCCTCTCACAGCGAAGGTCCTTTGTGGAACGCTTAATCAGTTTAGATGCCTCGCCTTGGACAAAAGTGCTCTTTTAGCAAATCCAAAATGTCCTTCCTCTAGCTTGCAGGTTGGCTGCCTTCACCCCAAACTCACCGCTCTCGTATGACTTACCAAAAGCCGCTAGAAGTCGTCAATTCATACTGATATTCTGGATATTTTCCTACTATTTTCACAGCCTTGATGAATCTGTGGTCTGGGATCCATGGTACCACAGGTAACAGCTGTATCTAATTTTACGTGAGATCATCACAATGATCACCAGCTTCCCAACCGGAAAATGAGCCCCGCTGCCCGGTACCCGCTGGCCCTCCCTTAGACAATTCCACATTTGACGTTCTGTTAGTTGTCACACTCCCAGTCCTGGAAATAAATTCCAAATCATCTACAAATATCAGAAAACCTGAGTAAAAGTTTAAACAGAAAGCGGATTATTTTCCCATAGGTGGTGGGTTGAATGGTGCCCCCCCCACAAAACTTCATGTCCACCCAGAACCTCAAAGTGTGGCTTTATTTGGAAATGGGGTCATTAGAGTGCACCCTAATGCATTGTGACTGGTGTCCTTGTAAAAAGGAGGCATCTGGACACAGATGCAAACAGGCTGACGGCCACAGGAAGCGACTGGAGGGAGACAGCCACAAACCAAGAACACCGAGGGTTGCTGGCAACACCAGGAGCTGAAGAGAGGCCTGGAACAGACTCTCCCTCACAGTCTTAGAAGGAGCCAACCCCACCGACACCTTGGTTTCAGACTTCTAGCCTCCAGGGCTGCAAGAAAATTAATTCTGGGTTTTTTTGGCTGTGCCACACGGCTCGTGGGATCTTAGTTCCCTGACCAGGAATCGAACCTGGGCCCTCAGCAGTGGAAGGGCAGAGTCCTAACCACAGGACCGCTGGGGAATTCCCAAATTTCTGTTTTTTTTTTTAAGCTACCAAGTTTGTGGTATTTTGTTTTGGCAGCCCTAGGAAATTCATACACCATAAGAAATCCAGAGGTAGGGAGGTTCTAGGACTAGCTAATTCAATGATGTCGTGGATGTCGTGAAAGACCCAGGTGTCTTCAATGTTTCTGCCCTGTCATCCTCAACATATCAGCCATGGTCCCCCTCATGGTCACAAAACAACTGCTGCAGCACCGTGCATTCAGACAGGTATGCTATCATCCAGCAAAAAAGAGGGTGTGTCCTCCCGGTGGTGCCTCCTTTATTGGGAATGAGAAGGGCCATGATTGGCTTGTATTAAATATGAATCATTTCCTAGGGTTGGGGAGGGGGCCATTTCCCCTGAGTCTACAGGACGGGGTGGGGTTGGGGGGCGGCATCCAAACAAAATAGAGAAAACCAGCAATGTCTGCCATCATGCACACCCAGCGTCCCGGAAGTGAGTGGCAGAGAAGACTGCAGCGCACAGAGGCAGGAGGGGAACGTTGTGGGGTCTCTGGGGGGTGGGGGGAGGAGGGTAGAAATAGGTCCCCTGTGGGTGACTGGGCAGCAGACCCTCGGCCCTGCCCACTGCAGCCTAGTCAGAGCTTGGCTTTGGGCACTGGCCGCCCTCGCCGCCAGACAGCGTGGCCCCTGGACCCCCGGCACCATCACCCACACCTGCCCGAGGGAACCACGAAATCATCCGTGTGTGTCTCTGGCTCACCTTCAGGACTCAGGGCCCATCTGGGTCCCACAACTGCCCCCGGGTGCCAGAGCAGGCAGGGGGGGCCTGTGGCCTCAGCAAGCCTGCAAATTATCCTGTTAGGGGTTGACTTGCCTCCCAAAATATATGCTGAAGTCCCAACCCCCAGAAGCTATGAAACGGGGTCTTTGCAGGTGTGATTGGTCAAGATGGCCACACGCTGGACTTGGGAGGGCTGCAGTCCGATGACCGGGGTCCTTTTAAGAAGAGGGGAGTCTGGACGCAGACCCGCAGGGAGAAGAGGGCCGTGCGAGGACACAGGTGGGCGGGAGCGAGGCGGCCGTGAGCCCTCAGGCAGAGGCACACCCCAATCCTGGACTTCTGGCCCCCAGAACTGGGAAAGGATAAACTTTCCCTCTTGTAAGCCCCCCAGCCTAGGGTGCTTGGTTACAGCTGCCCCCCACCCCGGAACACTCGGAATCCCCAGGATCCTGCGGCCTGCGTGGAGGCCTGGATGCAGACGACACTCCCCGGTGCCTTTGCAGCCCGGCGCGGCCCGCGCTGCGAAATTCTGCATAGAGCACGTCACGCTGAGCAGCCCTGGGTGGGGTGGGGGTGACCCGAGCGCCCCCACATGTTCCCCCTTTCCCTGATCACGGGGTTCCCACCTAAAGCTGCTCCCCAGCTGAGTCCAAGCTGCAGCCAGAACCCTGCTCCTGACTCAGGGCCCCTGCACAGCTGCTGCCCGCATCCGTCCCCTGACCCCACTCACCCTGCTCGCCTCTCCTGGGCCGTCCTTTTCCGCCGAGCCCCCTCTGGGACTGCAGCTCCCCGAGCCCGCCCTCCGTGCGCTGAGCCCTCAAGACAGGAGCTGGCCTCTGGTCTGCAGGTGGAGCCCGGTGCACGGACGGACGTGCCCGTGACCTCTTGCTGGATGAGCAGGGCGTGGCGGTGCGAGCCCCACATGGAGTCTCCCCCACAACAAGCAAAGGTTTCTCCCCCCAGGGCGGGGGTCTCAGCACGAGGGTGGACTCCCTGGAGGGTAGTGGGGAGACCCCAAGGGTTTCAGCATCTTGGGCGAGTTGGGAGCGCGGGGAGATGCCCAGAGGACCAAGGGAGAAGAAAGCTCAGATTCGGGAAACATTTTAAGAGGAAATGGACAGGCAGTGGACAGAGCGGAGCCGGGCGGGGCGGGGGGGAGACGGCAGTGCCCACACCCCCAAAAGCGATGAGGAATGAGGGGACGCAGAGCTGGCGCAGGCGGACACCCCAAAACTGGCAAACAAGATCATGATGGGCCGTTGACATGGTCAGTAGCCCTGCCCACCAGAGAATGCAAGCCACGACTGCAAGGGCTGTGTGTATGATTTTGAATTTTCTAGTAGTTGCATTTAAAAGAAAAGTAAGAGGGACTTCCCTGGTGGTCCAGTAGCTAAGACTCCACGCGCCCAATGCAGGGGCCCAGGTTGGATCCCTGGTCAGGGAACTAGAACCTGCATGCCGCAACTAAAGATCCTGCGTGCAGCCAAATAAATAAATAAATATTTTTTAAAAAAGACGAGATTAGTTTTGATAACAGATCTCAGTGAACTCGATGTATATGAAATGTGTCCATCTCAACATGTGATCAATATATAATCCTATAAGCGAGCTGTCTTATCCTTTCTGGGCACGCAGTGTTGGAAATCCCGCGTGTCTCTCACTCTGAGGGCGCGTCTTACCTCGGACCGGCCGCACCGCAGGTGCCCGATGGCCACACGTGTTGCGCCCGCTGTCACCGTCCCCCAGGGCCATCTGAACGCCCCCTCTTCCACGGACTGACAGGCAGGGGCTCTGTCGGAACCAAGGCTGCAGCAGAGCGTCTTTTGCTCCCAGGAAGCCCAGCAGACCAGGCCCCATCCTCAAGGTCACACCGATGTTCGCCCACCAGCCCACCCTCTGCCCCCAGCCTTGGGGACCTTCCTTCCTGGACTTCTGCCCCCCTCCCTGTGCCCTGCTGGCCCCTCGGCTTGTCTCTCACTGTGCCACCAATTCCTGCATCGTCCCCCCCGCCCCCCGTCCTAGACACAGCATTTTATAGCTAAAACTGCCCCCGTCCCGAGCTGAGCCTCGGGCCCAGACCCCAGCCCCCCTCCCCACGTGCTCAGAGGGGGCGGGTCCACCCCAGGCGCCGGCCCCAGAGCCTGACGCCTCCGCGCACCCACCCTATCACCTCTTTTCAGAAAGTTCTCCCTCACCAATAAATGAGAATAGAAATGGCCCATATGGAAATATTGTTGTCAAAACCACTGATTTAAGTTTTACACAACCAGTGCGAGGCAGACGAAAAGGTTTTAACTTTTTAATTTAAGGAAAGAGGAATATGATATAATTTCAATTTGTGATGAGATAAGATGTTCTCAAGACTGCGTTTCGATTGGATTACATCCTCGCGGACTTTGTGAAGTGTCAGCTGCAGGTGGAGGTGCGGGGGATGTTCGTTATTAACAGCGTTAACGGGCCGGTGTTCACGCCATCCGCCTTCATCAGCATCTCCTGGGCCCACCTGAGAGACCTCGTTAGCGCAGAACCTGGAACTCCGGCCTGGGATGGGAGGGCTTGGGGAGGCACCTAGGTGGACCCGCAGAAGGGCTCTCGGGACCTGCCCCAGCCACCTGGGCACAGGCCTCTGCTGAGGGGGGAGGTAGGGGGCGGAGGCCCAGGGTGGGGGGAGCCCAGAAGTCAGAGCTCCTGACTTGGGGGTGAATGGGAGCCAAAGCACCCTCGGGGGGGAGGTCCCAGTTTGCAGAGGCAGCGTGCAGAAGGCGGGGTCTGCAGCACACGCCTGGTAGGAGGAGGGGCTGGGAGCCCTGTCCTCTGGCTGCACCCTTCCCGGGGGGTTGGGGGCCTGCTGGGCCGAGGGGATGCAGCCACCCTGAGCTCACGTCCACCACCCACTGCACAGCTCCGGGTACGCGGGCTCCAGAATGCCGTGACCTGACCGCATGGCCCCAACGCCTCCTTTGGGGCTTCATGAGCCCCCAACCACTCGTGTGCACACCCCTAGGCCTACCCCACATCCACCATGGGCAGGGAGACCCCTCCCAGGGCAGGACAGCCCCTGGTGGGAAGCGAACGGGGTGGCCCGCAGGCCCCGGGGAGGCCCCTCCCCTGAGCAGGCCCGGCTCGACCCCTGGGCGCCCTCTCAGTGATTCTGCTATGAAGGCACAGCCAGCCCTGGGGTCAGTGGCGCAGGAGGGACCTGGTGGGTGGGAGGAAGCCGGGTCACACCTCGGTGTGTCACGTAGAGACCTGGGCAGCCCTTTCTTTCCGGGACACCGAGAGATGCTGGGATGTGAAGACACAAGACCACACAGAGATTCTGTTTGTGGGGCGACTGTGCCAAACAGGGCTCCTCCCCTGGGGAGCTCCCGAACGGGAGGGGGCCCTCGCTGGGGGAGTCCAGGCCCTGCTCACCGCACCCCCCAGACGGAGACCAACGACACCAAACCCCAGGCCCCGCCCATGCCCCTGCTTCCCGGGGGGCCAACCCCTGCATCCCCATCCCAGTGGTCCCCCTCTGCCAGCCCTGCCCAGCCAAGGACATGTCCCCTCCTCGTCCTGCATCTGTCCTTTGTGCTGTGTGACCCAGGGAAGGCCCTTGCCCTCTCTGGGCCTCAACCCTTTCCTCTGGGAAAGGAGGGGAGCTGGCTGTGGTGTGGGCACAGGGAGGTCAGGTGCCACCCATGGGGAGGGCCAGGCCAGCCTCAGTTGTCACAGACTGAGAACACTGCCCTGTGCACAGCCCCTGGCCTCCCCCCAGGCCCTGGCTGAGGGGGGGAGGCTGGGACCAGCCAGTGGGGGATGCAGGGGTGAAGGAGGCAGGTGGGGACACCTCCCGGGGTCTCACAATTACTTACAGCCGCTGGGGCCTCATGTGCCTGCTAATCCCCGGCTCCTGGCCAGGGGCCGTGTCGGATGGGGGTCGCCTAAGGGAGCCCCTCTCTCTGATGCTCCGGGGGTGGGGGCCCGCAGGCTGTGCAGAGCCCTGCACAGGTGCGGAGGTGACAGCAGGTGGAAACTGAGGCTGGGGACGGGGCCGCAGCATACTGCGGGCCAAGCTCCCTCTGGGCCTGGGAGGCAGGGCCACCAGCTTTGAGATGCCCCCGAAAGCCCCTGAGCTCCTGAGCCCCTGCCTGCATCCTTCCTGTCTCTCTCAGGTCCAAGCGGGGTGGGAGGGGCCTGCAGTGTGCCCTCCCACCTGAGCCCACATACTTCTCCAGCCCCGGTGGGCCCCAACCACAGCAGGTCTGTGCCCAGCCCGGGGTTCAGGCAGGCTCTGTCCCCGGGGGCGCTATGGACACCCAGCAGCATCGCTCTCCCCCTTTCCAGGTGAGAAAACTTGAGGCCGGAAAGGCCAGCCGAGTGGTCCAGCGTCACAGCTTGAGATGCAGGTTTCATCCATTCACTCAGTCACTCACCGGACAAAGTGTGCTGAGCTCCATCCACCACGTGCCAGGCACCGTCCCGCGTGCTGGGGACACAGCTCAGCTCCCTGACTGGGGGACGTGGAGCATCCATCTCCGAAGACAAAACACCACAATTCCAAAGGTGACCTCTGAGTGTTGCAAATGGGCCCGGGAGATGGGCAGTCAGGGGCTCAGGGGAGCCTCTCCGAGGAGAGGCCTAAGAAGCCAGGCTTGTGGACAGCGGGGCTCCAGGCGGAGGGGCTGCACGGGCAGGGCCTGCGGCACGTCCTCCTGGAGGCCTTCCTGGACCGCGGCAAGCAGAGGCAGCATTTGGAGGCGGCCAGGGCGGAGGGACGGCGGGAAGCCGGGCAGCTCCCCTGGGGCAGGCAGGAGCCCCTGCTGGGTCACCCCCACCCTGAGCTCCCAACAGCCCAGACCCTCCACGCGGCCAGGCCTTAGTCCGAGGGTCGCCTCTGCCCTCAGCGTCCTTCATTTCAGGCCCCAGGCCCTCGGGGCTGCGGGGGGGGGGGGTGTGGGCGTGAGGGGTGCTGCCCAGGGAATGGCCCTCCCTGAACCCCCCACCCGGACCCCGTCCACAGATGGGAACATGATTCCTCTGGGCCATGTCTGGGGAAAGGCCCTGACACGTATTAAGTGCCTCCTGTACGCGCAGGCAGGATCTCGAAGCCCCAGGAACCACTCAGCAGACAGGGGCTTGCGTCCAGCTGGGTCTCCCACTCAGTGCCATGCCCTGCCGTGCCCTGCCATGCCCGGCTCCCCTCTGGGGTGTGGACCCCCTTGCAGTTGTCAGGGTCCCTGGGGTGGGTGAGCACTGGCTGATTCTCTTCCAAGTTGGGGGCAGCAGGGAAGCCAGGCCCCACCTGTACCCTCAAGGGTGGTCCCATGGTCCCCCCTGCCCTGCCCCCTGGCTGAATGGACGTTGCATGACCTGGTAACTCCCCTGCCCCTGAGGACACCTCCGTGCTTGCCCTGCCGTGACCGGGTTGTATGGGGCCTGAAGGCGCTGGGCCCCCGGTGGACAGCAAGGAAACCCTGCTGGCGGCTTGGGGCCTGGGGATGTGACCACCAGAAGGGGCTCTGCTACCCTAAGCCCACCCAGCACCCCCGGGGCGGCCTCTGGGGTCCCAGGGAGCAGCCGTGATGGAGGGCAGCGTGCGTGTCCCCAGCAGGACCAGCCCCGGTTGCCCACAGCCTAATGGGCTGGACAATACACGGTCGGTGGAATCCTCCCTGCCCTGTCTTAAAGATGCCTCGGGGGCTTCCCTGGTGGAGCAGTGGTTGAGAGTCCGCCTGCCGATGCAGGGGACACGGGTTCGTGCCCCGGTCCGGGAAGATCCCACATGCCGCAGAGCGGCTGGGCCCGTGAGCCATGGCCGCTGAGCTTGCGCGTCCGGAGCCTGTGCTCCGCAACGGGAGAGGCCACAACAGTGAGAGGCCCGCGTACCACAAAAATAAATAAATAAATAAATAAATAAATAAATAAATAAATAAATAAATAAATAAATAAAAGATGCCTCGTACACCCCAGCCCACCTGGGCTCCCAGGACCACGTGGAGGGCACAGCCCTGGGAGTGCTGGAGGTGGGCCTCATGCTCCAGTCCCAGGCCACAGCTAACTTGCTGTGTGACTCCAAGGGGGTTGCCTTGCCTCTCTGAGCCTCAGTTTCCTGATCAGTAAAATGGAGCTCCTTTCCTTAGTGGCCCTCTGCTTCCCTCTGGTGGTGAAGAGGCCACACTGCCGCAGGTCCCAGGTGGGGCATGCCTGGAAGGACAGCGTGGGGGGCGGGGGTCTCAGCTAAAGGGTCAGGCAGGCTGGTCCAGGCCACCCTCCACGGCCCTCCTCCTAACACGCAAGTCCCACCAGGGCCTCTGCTCAGAACCGCCCATGGCACCCAGCGCCTGAGGAAGGAAGCCAAGCTGCCCCACCTGGCCATGTCCCTGCACAGTCCAGGCCCCACCGACTACTCAGGGCTACCCATCTCCCTCTATCACACCACCCTCCGGGGGCGGGTGCTCACTGTGATGGGGGCAGCAGGCAGTTTCTGAGCTCGTCCACCATCACTGCTGGTCCAGACACAGCCACGTGACACCCTCAACCTCACAGGCAACAAGCAGCCCATCGGTCACCAAAGGCTCAGAGAGGGCAGGGCCCTAGCCCAAGGCCACACAGCCGAGCAGCACAGCCATGACTGTGAATCCATCTCCACGCCAGGCAGCTGCCCTCCTTGTCCCAGATCACATCCCGACCTCAAGTTCCAAAAATCCCCACCTGAGACCCTCCACCGCCCAGCAAAGGCAGCAGGAGCAGCGAGAGCCCCTGGGGCCCAGCACACTCGGCCAGGACCTCCCAGCCCTGTCCCTTCCAGGACCCTCGGGTCCTGACCCGGCCTGCCACCAGGCGGGGGAGGACTGGCACTTTGCCATCGCTGAGGGTCCAACGGGACCACCACGAAGGGCTCTGCAGTGGGTGCAGACAGCACAGGAAGACACAGCTACAGCGCCGTGCACAGGTGAGGAAGCTGACGCCCGGAGGGGAGGTTACTCCGCAGGTCTCCCGAGGGTGGGGGGCAGCGCCGCTGAGGACTCAGGGCTGGGCCGCGAGGACACTCTGCTCCCTCAGTCCTTCCCTGCACGGCCGTGGTCCCCCCCAGAAGTCGGGAAGGGCGGTGGGCCCCATTCCCTTGCTGGATGCCGGGAACTTGGTCCCAGGGCCCAGCGGGCCTCCGTCCTAAAGGTCAAAGTCACAGATCTTGACTGAGATCCCCACATGGGGGTAGGGCCAGCACCAAGTGCAGCTTCCACAGACCCGGCCTGTCCCAGCTCCTGTAAGGCTCATGTCCAGCCTGTCCATGCAGCCAGGTCAGGAAGTGGCTAAAATGCCTGTCTCAGAGGGCCCGAGCCAAGCCCAGAGGGTCAGCGTCTTCTCAAGGCCATGGGCACATCCACGCTGGTGCAGAAATGGAACGTGGCCAAGACCCCTGGGCTGCCCAGGAGCGCGTGACCACACGGGAGAGGGAACCCAGGCCACATGGTCAGTTTCTTTATTGAGGCTACTCAGAGCCCACAGAGAGGGCGGTGCAGGTCCCGCCACCCACATTCCTACCCCACCCGCGGGTGAAGGTCCTGGAGCCCCGCCAGGCAGCTACTCGGGGGTCCTGCTTCTGCTCTTCGGGGACCAGAAGTTGGACAAGCGGAACCTGGGCTTCTTCTTCTGGTCCCCACCACTCCTCTGCAGGTCTGGGGGACAGACACAGAGGGGTCACTCGCCCACCTGACGGCCGGTGCCCTGCGGCCTTCCCTGCCACCCGCAGAGCCTCCCGGGCCCCAGCAGAGCCCAACCCTCTGCCCTCCCCGGGGGAACCACCGTGCACCTGCCCTTAGAGTGCCCACTGGGCTGGGCACGGCTGGAGGGCAAAGAAGTCCCCTCACCCTGACCACAGGGCCATCCATGCTTCTTGGATCCCTCAAGTGATGGGTAACTCACTCCCTTAGGGTGAGCCTGCCGTGTGGGTCCCAGCACCCACTCCTACAGGACGCCCAACTCCCCCGGGGTCCAGCCCAGCCCCGACCTCCCACGCCACCCAGTCACCCAGCTTCCGGATCATGTCCTGCAGCATCTCGTCCTCCTGCTGCTCCCTGGAAGAGAACGGGCCGTGAGGACCACACCCACGGCGGGCTGGCGTCACACCAGGGCCCTGCGCCCACCCAACACCAGGGCACCTGCCCTCTCACCCACCCATATGCCACACCCTGGCACCACCCTCTCCCCTCCTGGGGCAGGTGCCTGCCCCCTCGGGGCCCAGCCCCTCAGCAGTGGCCTGGGGACAGGAGGGGCCTGGGCACACAAGAGGCCTCATCGGGGGAGAAACTCAAAGACAGGCTGCCGGGCAGGGCCTGCCCTCGGCCTCTGGCCCCACCTGCAAGGTGTACCTGGCGGGAATCCCCCTCCCAGCGATCGGATGATGGGGAGGGGACGGTTCTGAGCGTGAGGTGAGAACCTGGGCCCCTCCCCTGGGGTCCGCCCTCCCCTGGGCCCCGCCCTCGCCTGAGCCGGTCCTCATCCAGGAAGTCGATGATGTCACTGCGGTCATTGACAGTGTTCACATACTGCTTCAGCAGGTCCTGTTCCCGCTGCCGGTCCTGGGGGGACTTCAGAGCCTCTGCAGGGACCGCTGGCATCAGCCGGAGCCCTGCTGTCCCCACCCTGCTCAGGGACCCAGTGACCCCATTCCCCAAGGGCCAGGCTCCTCCACTGGAGGAGGGGGTGTGGTCTTGGGGCCTATGGTGGGCTCTTGGCAACGCTGGTTGAATGACTACGTGAGTGAGTGGACGAACCGCCGACGCCCCCTCCCCGCCCCCGCCCCCGTTAACTCGGTCCTCGCCACAGCTGAAGGGGGCGCTGCTAGAACTGCCCCCACTTTGCAGGGATGAAACCCAAGCACAGAGAGGGTGAGTGACTCAGCCAAGGACACACAGCCAGGAAGTGGAGGAGCTGAGACTCCACTGCGGCTCGAGAGAGAGTGCGCCATGATCACCTCCGCCTGGCAGCCAGCCGTGAGAGGGCCTTGGAAAGCCCGCCTCCGTACCCGCCTCCTGGGACTGAGCCCCCCTCACACCCCCTCCCATCTCCGCCGGCCTGGGCTCCACGCTGGGTGCGGGGGACGCACCCGGCTTGGCCATCAGCCGGCGCAGCTCCCCCTCGAGGTCTAGCTGCTGCTCCTCCAGGCGCTGATCCCTGGCCCTGCCGAGGTGACACGGATGTGAGCCTGGCCCGGCCACTGGCCTCCCCGCGCCAGACAGGCCTGTGCGGAGAGGAGCGCTTTCCGGGAGGCCTCGGGGGGACCACTCACTTGTACATCAGCTCGGACTCCAGCCTCAGCAGCAGCTGCTTCTCGTGGATGAGCCGGAACCAGTCCACCATGAGGGCGTCCTCCGAGGCGTCTGCGGAGAGGGGCTGGCTGGGCACGGGGCGGGCGGGGCCCGCGCGGGGCAGGGCCAGGGCCCAGGGTGGAGCTGGCAGAGGGGTCTGGGGAGGGGGTCGGCCCGGGGCTCACCCTCCTCGGCCGCACGCAGGCGCTTCTCCAGCTCCACACCCCGGAGCTCCAGGGCATCCAGCTGCCTCTCGATGTCCTGCACCTGCCGCTGGATCTCCTCCTGGGGCACGTAGTCACGGTGCAGCTGGGGATGAGGGCGTGGTGAGGGGGGTGTGGGTGGGGGCCCCCTGGGGCTGAGCCCTCACCCACCTGCACCCCAGCCTACTCACCCTGACCGGGGAGGGCACTGACTCGCCAGGCGGAACAGGGATGCCGGCCGGGCCCGAGGGCCTCCCTGGAGGAGGGGCAGGACGGGCCTCTTCAGGCACCGGCCCAGCGTGACCCAGGCGTGGTCTGGAAGGGGGCCCGACCCCCACCCAGCCCCATCCTCCCGGGACACCCCCTGCACCCCGGCTTCCCTGCTGCACCCAGCAGGCCCCTGGGCAGCCCCGGCTGGTGTCCAAAGGGCGAGAGCTCATAGACAGACCCAGGCCCCGTCCCCGAAGTCCCTGTGCCCACCTGGGCCCCTGCCCTCCTCCAGGTCAGCGGCATCGGACACCCTTCCCACCAGCTGCCAGGAGCAAACGCTCCATGGTCGCCGAGCGCCTGCAGGCTCAGGCACCAGGAGGCAGGGGAGGCCTCTGCTCAGTCCTCTCGTCCCTACGCTGAAAGGGCCTGGGGCGCAGCCTCCTCCAGGTGCGCGCGGCTGCTCGCCCCCAGGCTCGTCTTCCCTCCATTCTAGGCTCCGCGGGCTCCTATACATCCTCCAAACCCCCACCGGGCACATCCTCCTAGAGGAGCCCCCTTCATCTGCACCCCAAGCAGGAACCGGGCGCGTCCCTGGGCTGACCTCGTTCACCCTGGGGAGGGGCTTTCTCCTCCTTCCTCCGGCTCCAGGCAGGGGTTTCCTTCCCCGAGGGCTCCGGCTGAAGCCAGTTGCCAGAAACGTCCAAGCTGGCAGGGACCACCAGCTTCCTGTGGCGGGATGGGGACTGGAACGGGGAGGGGGATGCAGCTGCCCACGGGTGGGGGACAGAGTCACATGTCAGGTCAGCAGGCCCGGCGCCCGCCCCTGACTGCTCCCCTGAGCTGGGCCTCCCCAGAGGGGCACCAACACGGGGGTCAGCCCTCACAGCCACGTCCTGCCCGACGGGAGGGGTCATGTCCACGGGAGGGGGGAGGGGCAGAATCCTGACCCCCGACAACACACGGGGAAACGAGCCCAGTGGGTTGGTGACCTGCGCAAAGACGGCTGAGTGCTAAGAACAGACACGCAGTCACGCACGTGCACAGGCACGCACACGCGCATTACACATACACACCCACCCGCCAGGACCACCAGCTCCCCTGGCCAAGCAGGGCCACTGCCCCCAAGGAGAGGACCACCTAGACCCGGGTTGCCTGGCTGGGGATGGCCAGGGGGGCTTCTGTCTGGCATTACCTAGGAGGTTGGCCCCGACCGAGCCTGGTGTCCCGTCCGCTCGCACAGGGGTCAGGGTGATGCGGACACCCCCCTCGGATCTCCCAGAGACCTTCTGGGGTGCATCACCTGCCCTCGGCTCTCCCAGGACCTGAGGCTCCTTCAGCTCCAGAGCCCTGAATGGAAGGCAAGAGGTCAGGGGAGGGGGGACAGGCTGCCCAGCACCCCCGTGCAGACAAGCCTGGGGGAAGCATGCCGGCCCGAAGGAGAGGCCTCGTGGTGCCCCTCGGGCTCACGTCCCTGACTCTCCCACCTCCAGGAGCACAGGTGCATGTTGACAGGTGCACCTACATCACAGGTGTGAGCATGTGTTCAGGTACCCACAGCCGATGCACACATGGGCACCGGCCCCACCCCTACCTGGGACTCTGAGCATGCGTGACGGACTCCCACAGGGCACACAGGGCAGCAGACCCGGACCAACATGGGCTCAGTCTCCTGTGTGACCCCAGCGTCTGTGACTTCATCCGCAGAAGGCTGCAGTGGCCTTCTCTCCCTCTCCATCCTGAGCTTTCTGGGGGGGCTGCCCCCTCCCCACAGCGCATGGGGGTCCCAGCCCAGCACCAGGGTCAGGCCTGGTGGATGTGCACCAGCGAACGTGCTCGCATTCCCCAGGGCCTCCAGACTGGTTCAGAGCGAGGATACCGAGGGTCCTGATGGACCCTCCCTGACCTTCCAAGTCCAGTTACACAAGGGCACTTGGCCTGTCACTCAGGCCGGCAGGAGCTGGTTTCTGCTTCTACAGCTGACACGCACGGTGAGACGTGCACACAGCCCTGCTGTGGATGTCAGTTTGGGGGGGGGGGTGCTGTCATTCACCTGCAAGCACGTGTGAAGCGCCTACTGTGTGCCAGGCCCTGTGCTTGCCCCGGACGCAGGCTCCTGTGTGTACAAACCCATGGCACGGGCATAGGTCCAGCGCCCAGCAGACCACGCACCCCTCACCTCTCAGCGGGGCTTTTCTTCTCCACGGGCTTCAGGCGGGCCCTCCATCCTGCCGGCCCGTCCTCCTGGCCCTCCTGGGGGCTGGCACTTGGGCCTGGGTGGGGGTGGGGGGGTGTCTGCTGGGAAAGGCTGCACCTCCCCCACCCCTTCTTCCTGCTGCCATCCCACCCTCAGGTACCCCTGTGGCCAGCCTGGCTCCCGGGAAGGAGCACCGGCTCAGCTGGGGACAGGACTCCACCCTGTGCTGTGTGTGCCTGGGGGATTCCATTCACTGCCTCTCTCTGGGCCCCAACTTCCCCTGCTGCCAAACAGGCAAGGGTATGGCGGGTGAGCCCCAAGGATGCGGACCGTCTGTGTGTGGGGCGGTGACGATCTGCAGGCCTATCGGCTCAGGGGAGAGTGGCCGTCAGGCTGGAGGCTCAGCCGTGGGGCAGAGTGGGAAGAACACTTTGCGTGGTGTGTGCCGCCGGCTCAGCGATACCACGGTGCCCCTAAGAGAAGCCCCGGCACCCAGAAAGGACCAACTCTGCAGTTCCGCAGGAAGTGTCCAAAACAGCCCAGAGCCCAAGGCCAGGGCAGTCAGGGGGGCTTCAGGGCCTTCAGAGCACAGGGCCACCATCACCAGGACAGGGCAGTGATGACATGCACACGGACAGTGGCGGCAAACCCCACAGGAGAGGGGAGACCCCACAGGGCGCGGCAAAGAGGGAGAGTAGCACTGGCTGCCCGCCGGGCGCCGTCACCAGGGAACAGCGGCGCTGCAGGGACTGGGCCACGGGGCGTCCGGCAGGCGGGTGATGGTGACACAGGGTGACGGATCCCCAGGCGGGACCCCGGGAGCCAGACTCCGCAACAGCAAACCGTGGCAGAACCGCAGGCTGGGGAGAAGAGTGGCCGCGACGCACGGTGACAGCCTGGGCGCGGTGACCCCGGCTCCGCCCGCGATGCGGGGGCCCTTACCCTGGGCCCGCGGGGCCTCCGGCTTCAGCCTGGAGCCAGCACCCGCCCCAACGGCCCCTGAGGGTGCAGCCGAGCCTCTCCTGCCCGCCTGGGGCGGCGCGGACAACCGCGAGGTGCTGCCCACACTCGGCGGGGCCGGCGGCACGGTCCTCGCAGCGGGGCTAAGGGCCTGCAGAGACGCCGACTGTGACCGCTTGGCTGCTGGACTTGCGCCTGGTGCTTCGGATCTGGGATGGGAACCGGGAGCAGGGCCGGTGGCGAGCGAGGGCCTGTGGGTGAGGGCACAGGTGTCGGGCACGGCTGCATCCAGAAGCCCCCCCACAACCCCCAGGCAGAAGCCCCTCGGCCTACCCTAGCAGCTGCTCCCCAGTGCCCACCCTCCCCTCCCGAGGGGTGAGGCGGGCCGTAGGCAGACGTCACCCTCCTGTTCAAGCCCGGTATCAGCTGACATTAACACCCCCCCAGACCCACCGTGCCTAGGGCGCTGCCATGGGGTCTGCCCCCCGGGGCATCCCTCCTCCACCCACCCGCCTGCCCAGGAGCAGCTGGGCCTTCAGCGTGGAGGCCGAGCTCCATCCTGAGCCACATCCGGGAGGCCCGCACACGGCCACCCTGCGTCCCCCCACGTGCACACGTGCAGGAAGTAAGGCTGTCAGCAGGGCCCCCGGGCACCTCCGCGAGGCAGGGCGGCTCCTCCGGGGGCCCCGGGCCCCGTATGTGACCAAGTGCTCTCCCCCTGCTCCTCCGCCATCCCAGGCTGGGCTCCCAGGAGGGGCTGGGCTCCCAGGAGGGGCTGGGCTCCCAGGGGGAGCTGGGCCAGATGCACCCCCAGGGAGCACTCCCGGCAGAGTCCTTACACACCCTCACCCCCGACAGCCTCGGACACCCCTCAGCGCTGGGGTGGCAGGCGGGCCCGCTCTCCCCCGCCCTGTGCCCTCCCTGGGAGCCCCTGGCACCACCAGCTGGCCCAGCAGCTCCAAGCCAGGAAGGCCCCCCACAGGAGGGGCGGCACGAGGCAGTGGGCGCAGCCCTGTCGTCAGCCTGGTGTGGGAACTTGCTGGGCGACTGTACTGGGGCCAAGGGTGTCCCCACAGATCCCCACCCCCTGGAAGCTCAGGGTGTGACCTGATTTGGAAGCAGGCTCTTGGCAGGTAACATCAGGTTAGGACGAGGTCATCCTGGACTAGGGAGGCCCTGACACGGAAAACAAGCGCGGAAAGGAGAGGACAGACGCACAGAGAGGCCGTGAAGACGGAGGAGACGCGCGTCGGGGGCCGCGGGCGCCCCCAGGAGCCGGAAGAGGCAGAGAGAGCCCCCGCGAGCCTGCGGAGGGAGCGGCCCCGCCCACACCTGGAGTTCCGACTTTGGGCCTCCAGCTCTGTGAAGGAATAAGGTCCGCTGTTCCAGCCACCCAGGCTCGGTGCTGTGTCCAGCAGTCCCAGGACAGCAGCACGGCGACCCTCCTTCACCCCGTCACCCCGGCTGCTCCGTGTCCATTGTGCAGAAGGCACGAGGCCCTGGGCAGCCCCACCTGGGGGGCTCGGACCACCCCCGGCCTCAGTTTCCTCATCTGTGAAATGTGTCCTCACGTAGGACTCGGTGTGGCCAGGCCCCGGGCGGCAGCGTCACTGCACCCGTGCCCCCAAGCACGTCAGACCGGCTCTACAGTGTACAGCCACGTCCCCGCCCTGCCGGCCACCTGGCACTCTGCTCCCTTGTCTACGTCGCCACACTTCCCAGACGAGGACACTGAGGCGGGGCACAGGCAGCCCCGCCGTCACACGGCCCCGCAGGGCCAGAGCCCAGAAGCCCTCCCCGGCCGCCCCAGCCCCTCTGGCATCCTGGGCTCGCACCGCCTGCCCCTCTTTCTCCACCCACCTGCCGGGCGCCTGAGCGCCAGCCGCCCCCAGCTCGTGGAGGGCCTTGCGGAGGACGCTCAGCGCCTGTTCCCTGCTGCCATCCCTGGAAGGAGCGTCCGCTGCAGCTGGGGCCCCGCCAGCCGGGCCAGCGCGGGGAGCGGCTCCAGGCGTCTGGAAGAACCTCTCCCGGGCCTGCTGCGTCCTGGAGGACGATGGGGTCCAGGCCGGGGTGCTCACTGGGATCGGAGACGCTGGCCCTGAGCTGAGCTTGGTCTGAGGGGCTGCCCCTCCAGGGGTTACCCGGCCTTGTGGTGTGGCCGGGCGAGAGTCCCGGGCACTCGGGGTCACGGCGGAACGAGGGCTGCCTGCCGGCGACGACCACCCCGTCGGAGAGCTGTTGGTCACGTGAGTGCTGGCCTTGCCACCCACGGGGCCCACCGAGAGCCTGGCCCCGGCTGGGCTCCCCGCGTGGACGTGGGAGCAGGCGGTGGCCGGAGGGTCACCTGCAGCCGGACGGGAACCTTTGGCAGTCGGGCTGCCCACCACAGGCTCCCACGGGGGCAGCCTGGCCTTTGGCCCTGCGTCTCTCTGCCCGCTCGCCTCCTGGGCCTTCTTCGGGGATCCAGGGGTCTTGGAGTCCATGGACAGGGCTCCAGGCCGCCTGGGGGTCAAGCCCGGCAACATGGGGCCAGCAGAGGCGGTTCCAGGGTGGTGGCCGGAGCAGATGAAGACGCCGGGCTCTGCTGTGGCCTTGTAGGCCCCCGAGTGCAGCGTGTTGGAGCATTGCTTACACCTGGGGTGGGCGGGGAAACCAGAGGGGGCTCCAGCCACAGGCGTGTTCACTCCAGCCTCCCCAGGGCAGGCACACGTGGATCCCGGGTGCCCTCGTGCAGGTGGCGGCTCACTCCACACACACCTCTTCTCCCAGGCTCCCCCAGGGCCCTCGTCAGGGCTGCTCATCCCGTCAGCACGCACGTGGGTGCGCACTCACGCGCACACGCACACGGGCCCACCTGAAGCAGCTCCGGTGGTACAGCTTCCCATCTGCCAAGTGCCGCTGCACAAGGTGCACGTGCTGCCCACAGACGCCACAGGTGCTGCTGACAGAACCAACCGCAGCCTGGCCCTGCGGGGGGAGCCATTGACGGGCCGGCCCCACCTTCCCTCCTCACAGCCACCCCGTCAGGGGCCAGAAGATCCCACTGTACAGACCGGAGAGTGGAGGTCCCAGAGGAGGCTCGTGCCCAGGCCACCGGACTCTGCATTCAGGGTCTCCAGCCTGGCCCAAGGGCAGCGGGCTGGAGGCTGACTTTGGGGGTCTCCGGGAGCCAGGAGACAGGTTCTGGCACCTCCTATTCCCACCCCAAGGTGCAGAAATCCTACCCAATCCCCAGTACCCCGCCCCAAGTCATCACCCTGTCCCGTCTCCACCTCACTTTGCAGGGCTGGCCTGGGAGTGCAGGACATGCCCACGTGCTCTCCTGGCCCTACGGGGCGGTGGGGGGGTAGCCTAGGCAAGACACCTGCTCGGGGCCCTACCTGGCCTTCGGGGCCTCCCTGGCCTCGGTTTACCTGTCTGTACAACGGGGATCATCTCCCGACCACCACTCGGGGAGCCAGTCCAGGGGGCAGCTGAGGCCGTGTCTGGGACCCTAGGGGAACCCACCCCACCCTGGGCACTGTGGGTTAGGGACACTCAGGCCCAAGAGCCCCACTCAGTGGAAGCTGGTGGAAAACACAAGAACCAGAGGGAGGGCGGGCCAGGGCACTTACAGCCTTCTGCTGGATGGTGGGGTTTGTGCTGACCGGAGATAGCGGCTGCCCCCGGGCTGGGGTGGGCGACGGCCTGGCAGGTTGGGACGGGGCCTTCTTTCCAGACGGTTCCTCACTGGCGTCCGACAGGGGCCTCTTCACGCCGGCCATGCCCCCAACTGGCACGAGACACACAGGGTCAGGGGCCCCGGCCCCGCATGCTGGCTCTGAAAGACTCTGGGGCCACCCCTGGTCCGGGTTCCCTGGAGGTTCCCTGGAGGTGCCAGTGCCCAGCCCGGAACATGGAGCGGGGGGTGGGGATGGGCAGCCCCTGCTTTCTGGGGGCCGGGGAGGGGGGAGGGGTAGCCCCCGTGAGCATCCATTCCCAGCAGGGGCCTGGCCTCCCCCACGCTCCTCCCCTCCGAGAGCCCCGATCTGAGGTCAGGGAAAAGGCACTTTCTGTTTTTCCA
Source organism: Mesoplodon densirostris (assembly GCF_025265405.1). Classification (NCBI taxonomy): domain Eukaryota; kingdom Metazoa; phylum Chordata; class Mammalia; order Artiodactyla; family Ziphiidae; genus Mesoplodon; species Mesoplodon densirostris. Next base: position 87,655,394 of record NC_082676.1, on the reverse strand, counting down.
CCAAGCAGGGCTCTAAGTCAGGCTGGCCGTGTGCCCAGAGCGATTCTGGGGATTTCTAAGCATTTCTAAGCCCGGGTGAGGCCTGTCGGCCTGGGGCGGGGGGCTGGCGCTGAGCTGCTGGTGCACAAAGTGGCTGGAATGATGAACCCAGGCCGGCCCCTCCCCTGACCGGCCTGCTCTCAGCCACACCCTGCCAGGGCCAGTTGACCATCAGCAGCACGTGGGGGCCTCTGCAGCAGGGCCTGGGAGCCCACACGGGGTCAGCCACGCCGCCCGAGGCGAGAGCTGTGCGCACAGAGAGGGTAAGGCGGGGAGCTGGGTGTCTGCCCAGTGGACAGGGAGGCGGACGGCTGAGCCTGCTCCAGCAGGGGCAATGGGAGGCCTGGGGGCCTGGACCCCGCTTGTCACTTGCAGCAGGACGTGGAGGAGGTGGCGGCATCCACGGCAGTGCTGGGTGCGGGCTGGGGGGCCACGCGGACCCACTCACTGGGGGAGCGCCCGTGGAAGTAGTTGTAGTACTGGGACACGTAGGTCAGGATGCTCAGCCGGTCGGGCACCTTCAGGGCCACCATGTCCTCGGCGTCCAGCAAGGCCGGGATGCCCAGCTGCTCCTCAGCCACACGGAAGGCCTGGGGGGAGGCGTGGTCAGTGGGGTGGGCTGGGAGGCCCCTCCCCCACCTCGGCCAGGCCACCAGCTCCCCCGGAGGGAAGGTGGGAGGGGCCCAAGGCAACAGAGCCGCTTGGAGCCCAGAAAGGTCTGGGTTCAAGGTTCGAGTTCTGCTCGGCCCGCATGGCCTCCCTGGCCTCGGTTTACCCGTCTGTACCATGGAGAGCACAGCCCAATCACAGGATTGAAGGAGCTCTGGGGCCCATCCCGGCGGGTCCTCGGTAACAGCAGCTGAGGCCACGGCCCGGTCCTGAGGGGGCCCTGCCCAGCTTGGGCTATTTGCTTTGGGACTTCAGCCCCAGGTCAACGTGGAGACCCCTCAACGGCCCCCACACGCCTAAATCTGTACGCCCCTGGCCGACACCGACCTTACAGGTCAGGGGGCAGCTTTCTCCATGGGAGGAGCCTTCCCCAGGCCAGGGGGGACACCTGTGTCCTAGGAGACAAAGCCCAGCAAGGGACACTCACTGGGCGGGGGTGGGGGTGGGGGTCGGCTCCCCGGGTGGGATCCCCGCCCCGGGGGTTTGTAGATCTCTGCTGCTGCTTCTTCCCCACCCCTGCCACAGCTGATTCCTCTGCCCCGACTCTGCAGTGGCCTGTGGGGGCTCCTCCGCCGTCCCCTCCCTCCCTCCCTCCCTCCCTCTCCTCCCTCCCTCCCCCTCCCTCTCCTCCTCTCTCCCATCCCCTCCTCTCCTCCCCTCCCTCCCTCTCCTCTCCTCTCTCCCCCTCCCTCCCTCCGCTCCCTTCCCTCCTCCCCCACTCCCCTCCCTCCCCCTCCCTCCCTCCCCTCCTCTCCTCCCCTCCTCTCCTCCCCTCCCTCCCTCTCCTCCCCTCCCTCCCTCTCCTCCCTCCCTCTCCTCCCCTCCCTTCCCTCTCCTCCCCTCCCTTCCCTCCCTCCCCCATCCCTTCCTCCCCTCCCCTGCCCTGCCAGCCCAGCCGGGCTCCTGCCTTCACACTCTAGCCCTCCCCTAAACTACCAGGACCCCCACCTCAATCTCTGTGCATCTAAGCCAAGGCCCCCACAGGGACCCCCCGCCGCCCTAGGAACACAGGCCTCCTATTGCCTCTGAGTCCTTCCAAACACTGACTTGGCCAAAAGTTCGTCTGGGTTTTTCCGTAGGATCTTATAGTAAAACCTGAACGAACTTTTCGGCCAACCCAACATACCCAGAAGCTGGCCACTCCTATAGCACAGCAGCCTTCAGAGAAGAAGCCAAATCCCCCCACACCCCAGCCTCCTCTCTCTGTCCCGGCCTCCCCGCCGCCCATCCACCCTCTGTCCCAGCCTCCACCCCAGCCACCCGCCCCTCTGTTCCTGCCGCACCCCCCTTGCTCCTTCCCACAAGCTTGGTGCCCTCCAGCCCCAGAGCCTTCACCCCAGCAGCCCCCTCTCCTTCGTCTTCACCCAGCATCCCTGCCCCTCACCACGCCCCCACCCCACCTCTTCCCTGCGGCTCCCGTTCCCGCCCACATGCTAGCCATGGTCAGTGTGGTCCGACGACCCTGTCACGGTGGACGCATCCTACTCTGAGCCATCCACGCATGGCTAGTGAGTGCCTGAAACGTGACCAGTGCAGCTGCGGAACTGAATGTGTCATTTTATTTCATCTCAGTTAAGTTCAATGTAAATTCCAATCGCCAGCGCTGAGGGTGCTGCCCCCAGACTCGCAGACCTGATGGGGGTGGGCGTCCTGCTCACGGCTGCACCCCGGCAGGGACCACAACGGAAGCGCAGAGAACATGGGCCAAGTTTCTGGGCATCAGCCCCGTGGGGTCATGGAGCTCATTTTGCAGCAGGGAAGCTGAGGCGGGCTGGCACGGGGTGGGGTCCCACAGCACGATGGCTGGGCAGGACTTGAACGCAGCCAGCCTGAGAGCGGGTCCATCCCAAGACCCAGCCGGGGACCCTGTGCCACAGAGCTACCTCGGAGCCTGCTCTGCCTTGGGTGGGAAGGAGGGTCCGGCCCTCCCCTCCCCTCCCCACCAAGAAAAAGAGGGACCAGGAGGCCTGGCTATGAGATCAGGGGCTATTCTGGGGAGCTGGGGTTGCCCAGCTCGGGACAGGCTGTAGAGCCCAGCGGCGAGTGCCCAGCCTCCCTCTGCCCACCTATGGGCAGCAGTGACTCTGCGGCTACCCTGGGGGAGGTTGTGCCCACTCGGGTCCCTGGGACACGGGCTGGGGACGGTGCAAACCGGGCTGAGAAGGCACTCACCAGTTTGTTGTTCTCGTAAATGTTTTCCTTCCTGAGGGCATCGAAGTTTCTGGAAAATTAAAATACAAGTGTTCAAAGTAGCTCAGGGTCCAAGAAGGAAGGGAGGGGCCACAAGGGCCTCAGATGTCATCTTGCCCAAAGGGGGAAACCGAGGCCAGGGGTGGGGCAGTGACGGAACGAGGTCACACAGCGACCAAGAGGAGGGTAGGGCTGGGCACCAGGCCTCAGGCTCTGGCCCTGCTCTGGGCCCGGGGATGCCGTCCAGCACCTCCCGAGACCTGGGCCCCAACGGCCCACACAGGCCCCCGGCTGCAGACTCCACCCCTCGCCCTGCAGAGGCCAAGCCCCACCTCTGCGCCGCCCAGTTAGGTGTAGCTGGAAGCGGGCCCTGGGTGGCCGAGCAGGCGGCCCAGCCAGGGCCCAGCTTGGGGTGGGCTGCATCCCCCTGGGCAGCTCACGGGCCTGTGGGTCACGGGAGGCCGATGCCCTGGGGTTGAGGGGCTCCTGTGGGCAGAGCTCCACGCTGCCCACCGGTCAGGGCGAGCCGGGCCCTCGGTCCACCTCCTGGTTCCCACCACTGCTTTATGTACCCAGCGCCTCCCATGAGCGCTGCTGTGCTCAGCTCTTTAAAAGTATCGACTCGTGGGCTTCCCTGGTGGCGCAGTGGTTGAGAGAATGCCTGCCGATGCAGGGGACGCGGGTTCGTGCCCCGGCCCGGGAGGATCCCACGTGCCGCGGAGCGGCTGGGCCCGTGAGCCATGGCCGCTGAGCCTGCGCGTCCGGAGCCTGTGTTCCGCAACGGGAGAGGCCACAGCAGTGAGAGGCCCGCGTACCGCAAAAAAAAAATAATAATAAAATAAATAAAAATAAAAATACCAACTTGCACCTGCAGACGCCGTCAATGCCCCCCTCCCACAGATGAGGCGACATGGCACAGAAAGGCTCCATGACTTGCCTGAGGCCACACAGTGGGGGAACAGGACCAGAGCGGGGACTATGGCCCCAGCGCCCAGGTGTTTGGGGCTCGAACGTGCCCACCAGGTGCCCAGCCGTCCTCCCGAGGGGGCAGACCCTCAAGGCTGAGAATATTAGAGCCCCCGGTGCCTCCCACACACTTGACCACAGGGGTGCAGGGGCCCCAGGCCCGGCCAGAATGGTACGCCTGCCCAGGGAGGCCAGGAGCGCAGCGATCCTGGAGGAGGAGAAGGAGGAGAAGCGCAGCGCCAGCTCCAGGCCGGTCCCCGCACTCCACACACACGCCCGGCACAGCACACCCGGGAGGACGCTCTGACCGGAAAACACAGCCAGACCCCAGCAGGCGGCCGGCCCGGCACCGGACGTTCAGCTACGCGGCCCAGCACCTTCGGGAGGGCTGGTTAAATACAGATCTGTCTGTCTGTTCATGTCCTGGGCGGCAGCCTTGCCACTCTGGGGTCAACTGGTTTGTTCCGGAAGCCTCGTGGCACAGGAGAGAGCTGGGGGCAGGGCAGGGGGGCCGCATCCCGACTCCTCCCGGCCGTGCTGTCTGACCCGGGCGGGCCCCCTCTTCTCTTGGGGCCTCAGGGTCCCCGTCTTGAGAGGGTGACCGTGGCTTCTCACGGTGAACTTGACGGTGCTGGCTCAAGGCCGGGCAGGTGGCGGACAGAGGCGGGGAGGGGAGACCCTGCGGCCACCTGGCCTAGGATGGCCTGGCTCCCAGCCCTGACCGTGCACTGACCCCACCTCCCTGACCCTGTGACATCCCCGGGAGGCCTATTACACAGATGAGGAAACTGAGGCTGGGGCAGCGGCTGGCCCTTGGCCACACATTGGGGGTGGGAGGAGGACAGGGGCTGCAGTTTGCCCACCTCCCGCCTCAGGGGCCCCATCGGCCTCCAGCTGCCGTTCATCAACCTGCCCGGCTCTTCGGGAAACCTCCCAGTTTCCGCCTGGACCACCTCCCAGGTAACATGTTCCAGATGTGAGACCACCCCAGGAGAACAGAGGGTGCTTTGTGCCCAGGACAGGACGGCGGACAGACCTGTCTGTGGGGGACAAATGACCAGAGGAGTGGGCGGGTGGGCGTGGCAGCCCAACGCCCAGCGATGTCCGCGGGCACGTCCGCCGCCCCGGGGGGGCCCCCAGCCACGCAGGCCCCTCCATCCTCACTGACTGGGGTCTCAGGAGCGCCTCTCCCTCCCTCCCCCCACCACCCCTTTGAAAGCTCAATCTCTTCTCCAGACCTGCCCAGGGTCACTGACCGAAACGGCCGTGTCCTCAGCAAGATGCCCGGTGCTGGAGGGCAGGATAACAAGGTCTGTTTTGTCTCCAAACAAGGAGGAGAAGGAAGCCCTCTGCGCCCCCGCATTGGCCTCGGTCCCCCCGGGGGGCTGCAACGGCTCCGTCTCGCGATCTGGGGCAGCAGCTGCCCCCAGCTGCCCCCAGCGCCCTCTCTGCCTGCAGACCCAGAGTGAGGGTCTCAGAGGGTCTCAGCGTAAATCGGGGCACCCATGACGCAGGGCCAGCCCCCCTGAGCAGGGTCAAAGGCGTGCTGGCCAGAGGGGGCAGAGTTGCCCTTCCACTCAAGTTCAAGGACCGCCACCCTCAGCACCAAAGCCAAGCTGCCCCCCTGGACCCGCAAGGCTCCACGGCTGGGCCGGAGTAGCCGGGCCAGTCCCAGGACTACCACGCCCCTCCCAGGCTGAGCTCCCTCCAAGCGCCCCGGGGCCCTGGCTCCCGCTGCTCCCCGTGCCCAGAGTGGCCCTGCCCATCTCCCCGAGGCCTGAGCTCACGTCCCCTCGGCAGGGGGTCTCGCCAGCATCCACTCGGCCCCTGAGAGCTGTGGGGCCGGAGCTCTGAAGCCAGCGGGCTGGCGGAGACGGGCGAGGGGTCAGAGGTGCCTCGCAGATGCCTTCAGAGAGCGCCAAGGAGAGGCCCGCCCGTCCCCGCCAGGAAGCCCACGGGACCAGGTTTCCGCCAGCAGGCGACCCCCCATGGGATGGGCTGAAGTGTCCCCCAAAAGAGGCCTGATGGAGTCCTAACCCCCACGACCTCAGGACGTGACGTTTTCTGGAAACAGGGACTTTACAGAATCAAGTTAAAGTGGGCCACTGGGGGGCCCTAATCCAAAATGACTGGTGTCCTCACAAACAGGGGAAATTTGGACGCAGAGATGTGCAGAGAGGGAGGGCGAGGCAGAGGCCTGGGGAGCAGACAGCGTCCGCACACCCAGGGCGGAGGCCCCAGGAGCAACCAGCCCTGCTGACACCGCCCTGGGCTCCTGGACAGAACGGGTGGAAGGCTCCTTTCTGTCGTCTCAGCTGCCCGTTTGCAGGACCTTGATCAGCGGGCCTCCCGGGCTGATACCTTGGGCTCACCTCAGGGAGGTGGCCGGCTTGTGTTTAAGGTCTTGCAGGATCAAACTGCATCAGCATCTTCATCCGAGAACCTGCACACCGGCGGGCAGGGACCCAGGGCACCCTCCCCAGGTAGATCATTTTTTTAGGTGAACTCCTGTATTTAAAATCAGGGATATTCTGGGAATTCCCTGGTGGTCCAGTGGTTAGAACTCCGCGCTTCCACTGCAGGGGGCACGGGTTCGATCCCTGGTCGGGGAACTAAGATCCCACGAGCCGCTTGGAATGGCCAGAAATAAAAATAAAAAAATAAAAATCAGGTATGTTCTGCTATGACTCCAAGGTACCTGCCTGGGGCCAGGCACACAGCTGGCACTCTGTGAACGCTGCTGATGAGTTAGTCTGTCCAGTGCTTGCTGAGTGAGGGGCCTTTGGTGGCATTTGTTTACTCTTTCAGCACCGGCCTAATGAATGAGCTCACTGGGTCTGTGTGCCCTGCCCTGGCCGGCGCCGGGCCTGGCTGAGAGAGCCCGAGGCTCGCACGGCCCCTCCCGGCCTGCTTCCCGCCGGCCACAGCTGACCAGGGCTGCTGACCTCCTCCTGCCCCCAACGCCTCGGGGGCTCTTGGGAATGTGTACCCCCTTCCAAATTCCTGGAGAGCTGATCTCACGCTGTTTATTTCCTGGAACTAAATGCAACTGCACGGGGGTGGGTGCTGGGACTGGGGGTGGAGTGGGGTGCGGGGGGAGATGAGAGAAGCCCAGCCTCTTTTCCGGGCATCCCCAGCACATCTGGAGTTAATTCCACCAGGAAGGGGAGCAGAGAGGGAGAGTGACAGACAGACAGACAGAGAGGCTGAAATACAGATGGAGGGAGACATAGGAACCAAAGTGCCCAGAGATGAGACAGGAGAGCCCATAGGGCAGAGGCGGGGGGTGGGGGTGGAGGGGGGGAGGCGGGGCTCAGGGACAGAGACACCAAGGCAGACACTCTGCAAGAGGCCAGGGAGAGGGTGGACAGAGCCAGGGGGGAGTGGATGGAGGAGGTGCCCGAGGCGAGGCGGGGAGGAAAGGTCCCCCCTGCTGCAGGCCTTCCTCAGGCTGGCGCAGACCCCGACCCCGGCCAGGGCCCAGCCAGGAGGGGTCAGCCCAGGGCTCCTGCAGTGGCCTAAGGGGGAATCAGGGGGGCGTGGGGCCCAGCCACAGGCCCTCAGGCCAAGAACAGAGGCCTCTGTCCCCAGGTGGCTTCCTGCTGACCATGAAGCCAGCGTGGGGGGGGGAGGCCAGCCCGTACCCGGGGCCCAGCCCACTCTGCTCTGGCCCAGGAAGCGGCTTCTGGGTGCGGGTCTCCGGGGGTGAGTCTGCTGACACCCCACGATGGGTGCGTCTCCAAGAGCAGCCAGGGAGCCGCCCCCCACTTGTGGCCCAGCCTGGCGGGGGCCCCAGAGCTGCAGGGAAAGGTCAGGTCGTCCCCCACGGGGCTGAGGAGTCGGGGAGGCCCAGCGAGTTTACACAGAACCCACTCCCTGAGCCCCGACCCCTCTGCGGCTCCCACAGAGGGCCGGCCTCCAGCACCCCTCCCGCCCCAACGGCCCTGGAGAAGGAAGCCCAGCCCCTGCCTCTGGGAAGGGCTGCCGCCCTGGCGTCTTGCCTGCCCACCCTCCTCCCGCCCTCCCGGCCTCCTGGAGCTTCAGTCCCTCCTGGTCTGGCTGGAGGGGAAGGAACACTCCAGCCCCACAGGTTTACTGCCCCGAGGCAGGAAGGGTGTGTTTGTTTTGCGCGGTTCCTGCAGCTCACCTGGCTGCTGGGCTGCTCAGCAGATGTGGCGTCACTGGGGAAACAGACCCTGCGGGCCGGCGGGCACCTCCAGGCCCACCTGCAAAACTTACAGCTATGGGGTGGGCACCTACAGCTATGGGGTGGGCCCGGTGGGCCGGCCAGGGGCGGGGTGGGTGAGCATGAGACCCGCACACCTGTCTGTGTCCCCGGGGGGCGACCACTGCAGGGCACAGGTGAACTCGCAGATCCCAGTAGACAGAGCCAACAGGAGGACAGCCAGGCAGCCGGAGCTCCCACCCGGCGGGCTCAGCGCCCAGCTCCTCCTTTCACGGCCGCTCCCCTCCACTGGGGGCCAGGAGGAAACAGGCTCACAGGAGCAGAGAAAGGGAAGGACTTCCTGGTGGCGAAGCTAGGAGACAGGGAGACAGGATGTCCACTTTCCTGCTGCCGGAGGGTCTTCACAGGATGGGGAGGGTGGGGGTGAGTGTCACCGGGTCTGAGCTCGGGGGCTCCCCTGGGAGGACGGCCACCCCACGAGGTTCCTGCGTGTTTCCTCCCCCTCTTGCACCACTGGGGGCCAGTGGGGTGGCTCAGGGCTTCTTGGTGAGACCACCCCTCCCCCAGCCACCAACTTGCCCAGAGGCATCGCTGGGACCAGAGGTGGCGGAGGGGTCTCTAAGGCACAGACACAGGCCCGTGACACACGTGGGCCCACACGCACGGGATTCGATCAGCCGGTACCTGTGGAGCCCCTTCTGGGCCCCGCCGCGCATGGGAGCCTGACCGGCTCTCCACTGCGGCCTCAACGACTGTCCGCAAACTGGGCGCCTTAGAATAACAGACATTTATTCCGTCCCTCCCAGTCTGGAGGCCAGAAGTCTGACATCAAGGTGTCAGCAAGGCCAAGCTCCCTCCGGAAGCTCGGGGGGGACTGTGTTCCTTGTCCCTCCCAGCCTCTGGTGGCCTTCCCTGACTGTGGCCACGTGCCTCCATCTCTGCCCCCGTGGCCTCCTCCTCCCCTTGCCTGCTGCTCCCAGGCACCTGCAGAGCCCTCACCTGGAAGCAACGGCCATACTTGCTGGGCCCCAAGCAGACCTCCCTCATCCACAGACCTCCGACTGCGTGCTGTTAACTACTGAGCATTTGTCACGTGCCAGACGTCCTCCAGGCACGGGGGACACAGCAGTGAACAAAGCAGACAGACATCCCCACCCTCTGGAGCTGAAAGTCCAGTGGGGGCAGGTGACCATTGACCAAGCCAGCAGTAAGTGAGATAACTCACTGCGGTGTGCGAGGGTGCGGCCTCCTCCTCCTCCTAGCGTCCTCCCTGCCCAGCCTTCACCACCCTCTGGAGCTGCCTTGAGCTTCTGTTCATTTATCTGTTTGCTGTCTGTCTCTGTACCCAAACCGTCACTCCCTGAGGCAGGGGCCAAGGCCACCCGGTACAGTACACAGTGCTGCGTATACAGCAGGCACTCAATAATGGTTATGTGAACTGCTGTAAGACATCAGCTTGTGCCAGCATGTGGAGACACCCACATGTGCAAGCCTGTGATCACCCGCGGGCAGTGCGTGCTGGGACGGGTGCACACACACACACACACACACACACACAGGCCTCTAACCCCAGCACAGCTGGGAACAGATGGAAGCTCCCAGGACTCGGAAAGGCCCCAAATCTCCATTTACACCCGCACGGCGTCCTGAGGTTGCTGGGCTGGCAGAGGGCGGCACCCTCTTTCCCGCCAATGGCAGACTTCTCCCGCTGACCCGGTCCGGGCTGCCTGGGGTCAGCCACCAGCCAGCCCCCCGGGGACCCTGCCTGCCCCAGGCTCCACTACCAGTCCGTCTCTCAGTCTCCAGGACCCCGCACCCCGGCCCACCACAATCAAAGCTCAGCTTCGGGTGTTCAGAGTGGAAGCGCATGCTGCCCCGACATCTGGCTCTGAGGGCAACTAAGGCAAATCCGCAGGCAGGGAGCAGAGAGGACTCCCCACGCGGCTCCACAGATGCATTTCACAACCCCAGGCGGGAGGAGGAAATCCATGCAGGCCTCTTTCTTAAGACTAGCTTCCCCATTGAGGGCGGTGCTTGGGGACAGTCCCTGGGGGTACAGCGGACATCTGGGTGCAGGGGACGAGCCCCATGTGCCAGCCCTGGTTCTGCCTGACATGCTCTGTGTCCTGAACAAGGCTGTCTCCTCTCTGGGCCTCAGTTTCCCCGTCTGTACAGCAAGAGGCCCAAGGGCAGCATGGAGAAGGTGCTGCCTCTGGCTGCTCCCAGCCAGAGCCCTCCCTGGCAAACACGCTCCACCCACCCCTGGTTCCAGCCATGACTTTTCAGAACACTTTTAACATTTAACAAACAACATGCTTTTTCCAGGAGGCGTCTTCCAAGGACACCCTTCCTGAGCGTCCATCCACCCAGCCCAGGCACCCTCCCTGGCAGCTTTACTCATTGTGAATTCTCACGAGGCAGGGGGCCAGGGCCTCACAGCACAGAGCTGTCCCAGCAAGCCGGGTCCCAGTCACAGCCAAAGAACGTTTGCTGAGTGAATAACAGACGGAGCGGGTCCAGGGCGGGGACAAGATCTGGCAACAAGGCAGGGCCAACCTCCCAGCCTCGACCCCTAGACCCTCCTGGGGGGAGATGACCTAGCCCCCTCCCCTCCCCACCTCCCAAGGCTCCCATCTTATGCCCCATCACCCCAGGGTAAGGAGGCCCGGGCAAGGGGACCTGGGGGGTGGGTGTCTCAAGCTTCCTGCTCTGCATTGGCCCCTCCCCCACAGTGACCCTGGGCTGCATTCCTAAAGGTGCCGGGACAGGCTGGGGGACGGCCAGTACCACACAGTAAGACCCGAGTGCCCCCCACCCCCTGATCTGGTAGGTATGTCCCAGGACAGTGGGGGTCTCAGAGGGCCCAGAATATGCTGGCCCTTTCCCAGGGAGACCGACGGGGAGGGCTGGCTGTGGCCAGAGCCCAGGACGCTGGCCTGACTCATGGACTGACTAAGCCAGCGGGGGCGGCCGCACGTCCTGGCTCCGGCCCAGCTCCACTTGGTGGCCGGGCAAACTGAGGCCCTGCAGGGACCACGGGGCGGGCGTGCCTGCAGGGTCCGGCTCCGCTCGGCCCCAGAGCGTTCGTCCCACCAGGCCCCGGGCCGGGAGTTCTGACCGCGGCCCATTGCCCCGCCCCCCGTCCGAGCAGCCCGGCCTCAGTTTCCCCGCCGGAGGCCGGCGCGCGGGGAGCGGGCGCACTCACATGAGGTCGGGCCGGTGGCGGTGCAGGATGGCGCAGAAGGCCAGGCCGTCGCGGAACGACGTGGTCATGTTGGTGATGCTCACGTCCCGATAGCCCTCGCACTGCTGCCGGCACCACTGCTGCAGCGCTGTGATGGCCGCCATGAGGGCAGCGGCGTGCGCCCGGCCGGCGCCGGGGCTCCGAAAGCGCTCCCGGGGGCTGAGGCCCGGCCCGAGCCCGGGGCAGACGAGGAGCCCGCCCCAGAGCGCCGGGAGGACTGGAAGCCGGCGGGAGTGCGGCGGGAGTCAGCCCGCCAGCCCCTGCCCCCGGCAAGGCCACGCCCCCCAGGCGCCGCTCCTCCCGGCTACGCCCCCGCCACACAAGACCCCGCCCCATAAGGTCCCACCCCTCCTGGCCAGGCTCCGCCCCGGAAAGGCCCCGCCCCCGAGCCAGGACCGGCCCCGGCCCCACCAGGCCAGGGGAAGGCTCCCGCCTCGAACAGGCCCTGCCCCCTATAGACCACGCCCAAGGCCCCGCCCGCCACTCGCCTCCCTCCCTCCCAGGAGTCCGCGGGAGGCTTCAAGACTTTCTTTTCAAAGCCTCCGCCACCCCCACCCTCCTGGAGCAGTGCGGTCAAGGCCACTTTACAGACGGGGAAACTGAGATCTGCCCGAGGTGCAGCCGGGCAGGCCGGCCTGTGGCCCCCACCACCGCCCGGAGCGCAGCAGGAACGCCCGTCGCATTTCTGGGATTTGAAAGGACTTTCCCATCCGCCCTCTCTTACCGGCGGGCATGTGAGTGTCCCAGATTCACGGAAGAGGCAGCGGAGGCTGGGGAGGGGGCATGGTCCCCGAGCTGGCCCTGCGGGTGGGGCGACTCCCTCCAGGAGTCTCCCCGCCTGCGGCCTGTGCGCATGGGCTGCCCCTTTGGCCTGAGACCCCTCGGGGGTCTTGGTGTCCTGATCTGTTTCCCAGTTTTCCACTTTGAGCATCTGTGACCCAAGTCATTAAGGAAAAGTACCTCTTGTGGGGACCTCAGTTATTGGGCTGCTCCCCTCCACATTCTCCGGGAAACCTGTCTGTGGGCATGAGGACAGACAGCCAGAAACACTGACACCAGACAAGTGAAGTGACCCCGCCCACCTGGCACCAGGCCCAGGGCTTGTCCAGACAGGGCCTGGCAGGAGGGAAGGTGTTTTCCTGAGATAGGCCTGGCAGGGGGACAGGGTGGCTTCTGTGCCCACTTGCAGGAGCAGAGACAGTCTTCCAGTCCAGAGCCAGTTCTTTCCTGCAGCTGGACCCTGTGGTGATGAGCTCCCCATCACAGGAGGCAAGCAGGTGCTAGACAGGGAGCCACTGTGACCTGGGACTGTTGCTGGCTGTGGATGCTGCCCTGACCTGCTGGGGTTTCCCAGCTAGAGGACAAAGGGCAATGTTCTGCCAGTTCAGTTGGACTGGTGGCTAGTCCCAGAACCAGGAGCCAAGTGGGTTTTCCTGACCCCCAGGGCAGCATTTAGGAGAACTGGAAAAGCCGGTGAGGTCGGGTAAGGCCAAGGTCAAGAAGTGGGGTGGGGTGGGGTGGGGTGGTCACAGGGCTGGACGAGAGGCAGACAGGGCTGGGGGCTCAGAATGAAGAGGAGGTGGCGGCCAGAGCTCTGATTCTGAGGAGTTTAAGCTGCACGCTTGCCCCCACTGGCCACCACGTGGCCGCCTCTGGGGACAGTGACTTGGGAGGCAGCATTTGTGGTGGTGTCCCCATCAGCACCTCACACACAGCACGTCCGCTGCCGGCCCTGCTCCTCTCCAGGGCCCCCCAATCCAGGACACCCCCAGCCTGCCCACTTCTCCCCACTGCGGCCACCAACATCTTGCCCCTGGCCACTGGCCAGTCTCCCTCAGCTCCCTCCTGCCCTCTGGCCACCGTAGTCCACCCCTCCCCAGCAGCCAAGGGATCTTTCTAGAAAGCCAGTTGGACAAGCCCTTCCTTGCTTGGCCTCTGCAGTGCTCTGAATGAAGTCCATCCGGGCCCCTTATCACATCTCCAGCTGCTCCCTGGCCTGCCCTGCCCTGCTGGCCTCAGAGCCTCCACCCCTCTTGCCTCCTGCACTCAGCCACTCCTGGTCCTCCCAGACCCCCAACCAGCCCCACCCACAGCCGACCCATGGCGTCCTGCCAGCTGCTGGGGCCACAAGCCTGGGCGAGCCCCTTGGCCCCTGTCCTCTCACTGCCCACATCCCGTCCTGCAGGAAGCTGACCACTGCTAGCACCTCCACAGCCACCAGCTGGTGTGAGCCTAGGCTTCTACAGGAATCTTCCAACCATGGCTCTGCCTCTGGCTTGCCACCTGCAGTCTATTCTCAACACAAAATCTTTGATGATCACGGGAGCCAGAACTTGCCCTGCCACTTCTCCAGCCCCTCCTCCTCACAAGGAAAGCACTGTCCTCAGCATGGGCCATTGTTACCTCTCCCACCTCCCCTCCTACGACTGCCCCAGGACCTCAGCACTTGCCATTTCCTATGCCTGGTCTGATGTTTCCAGCTTCCCTTGCAGGTCAGTGGGGCTGCTGTGGCCGAGTTCTGGCCAATGGAGGTGATGGATGCACCTCACACTCTAAACCTTCCCCGGTCTGCTGGATGGAGGCAAAGGACCTACTAGATGATGGGGCCACAGGTGGACGAGCTTGGACACTGCAGGGTCAGGCAGAAGGTCATCACTGACCAGGGACATCCAGATTGGCCTCTGGGTGAGTGAGAAATGCAGGCTGGGTCCAGTTGCTGGAACTTTGGGACCTGTTTGTTACAGCAGCTAGCATTCTTACCCTGACTGATACACATACACAGATAAACGCACAATTGCCCGTGACAGTGCTCCAAGGGACACACAATGCCATTAGATGGTGAAGAAGGGGCCCTTGTCTTGGTCCAGAGGCCGGAGATGGCTTCCCTGGGGAGGGGACATGAGAACTGAGACCTGAAGGGTAAGTGGGAATTGGCTTGTCACAGAGGAAAGGGAAGAGTGTCCCAGGCAGAGGCCCTGCAGCAGGAACGAAGTCACAGAGGAGTATCCGGGGAATGGAGGGACTGGGCAGGAGGCGCGGTGCAGCTGGAGAAAGGGTCGGGAAGGGCTTCTAGCATTTTCACACCCATTTTCTCACTTAATGCTTAAAGCCACTCTTTTTTTTTTTTTTTTTTTTTTGAGGTACGCGGGCCTCTCACTGTTGTGGCCTCTCCCGTTGTGGAGCACAGGCTCCGGACGCGCAGGCTCAGCGGCCATGGCTCACGGGCCCAGCCGCTCCGCGGCATGTGGGATCTTCCCGGACCGGAGCACGAACCTGTGTCCCCTGCATCGGCAGGCGGACTCTCAACCACTACGCCACCAGGGAAGCCCTAAAGCCACTCTTTAAAAGTGGGTTGACCCTACCCATCCTGCAGCTCAAGAAAATTAGGTTCTGAGGAGAGACCAGTGGATCCGCCAGGCAGAGCTGGGACCTAGGACCCGGCATAGTGGAGGGCCTGAGGAACCCAGGTCAGCCCAGGCCACTGCCCTGCCCGAGCGGCCACCCTCGTCTGGGTCAGAACTTCCAGGCCAGGTGGTCTCAATTCCCGCCCCCCTCCTGCTTTCCAGCACATGTTCAGACCCCTCGGTGGTGATGGGGGCCCCTCCCCGGGAGGAAGGCTGGCAAGGACATTGCTGGGGACCCAGGGACAATCCGGACCAGGGCAGCACTAATTTGCATCCAAAAAGCCAGCTCCTGGAGGATGCAACGCCTACTGGGCCCCAGGATGGTTCTTGGTGGTGGGAATGGGCACGACAACTTGGAGTGGTGGGGTGGGGTCTGTAGACCCTTTAACTGGTAGATTGAACCCCAAGTAACAGATTTGACCAAGGCTGATAGCCTGAGCTGGAACATAGTCGGAGGCGCCTGTCCAAACACAGCAGACCTGGCGGTGCCCTGAACTTTCAAGGCAGAGCACGGAAACCAGGAAAGGCAGTGGGGGGCGAGAGAAAGAAGGCGGGAGGCATCCACCCATGCGGCCCTTCCCCCAGGACTTCTCAGAGCCTTCATCCCCTGCTGTGCACCGTGACTCCCAAGGGAGCAGCCACACTACACAGGGGTTCCCAAACTGACTTGCCCACAGAACCTCTGCTACAGGGGTGTCTCAGGAAACGAGTGCCACACACAACAGAACCGGGAGCGCTGGCTTGTGCAAAAGGCATGCTTGGGCTCCAGCGGGCAGGTCCGGGTTGGCAGCCTTGCTCAGCAGCTTTGCCCTGTCACCCTCACTTCTCTGAGCCTTCACAGCAAGGTGGGGGCCCTCATCCCCAGTAGCACCGGCTGAGCTGTGGAAATGTGGCTCCCTGCCGCGGTCACAGTATTACCTAGCCAGGTAATTGTGATCGATGCTGCCTGTCTTTACATTGATTGGTCTGGACTAGTTAAGAATATCATTCACGTCACCATCGCACCCTGAGCACCTCACCTTTAATAAGTAAGTGAAAAAGGCAAGTAGCGCTATCTAGGTTTGGCTTTCCTCAAGCTCGATCCATGAAAAACAATTAAGTTTCATGGCCACTGTGGCTGTGAGAGACGGATGCTGGAGGGTGGTAAGCAGAGCCCCCCAGAGGGATGCCAGCCCCTTGCCGCCTGCAGCGGAACCACCTTGGGGGGTCACACTGGCTTCACGGCAGAGCACACAAGGGGCGTCCCCTCATTCCCCAGTTCCCAAGGCCATGACTGGGTCAGCCAATGGCTCACGCAGGCGGCTGTGGGTGCCCGCACCCCAGGCAGGAGGGAGCTGGAAGCTGCAACACCCCACTTTAAGGGGCCGCCCATTAATTAATTAGGCCCAATGAATAATGCATGCTGCCTTGTGCATATTTATACAGCGTGCTATGGATAGTATACATTCTAGTCCGAACACCTCACAAATAATTCACAACCCACTCCTTCCCCGGGCTCCAGGGGAACCTGGCCGGTGCTTCGGCTAGGGCTCGTGGGTTGCTTCCAACAGCCAAATTTTACATTTCATTATAAATGGCTTTGCTGGGCATGTCGGTAACTTTTACATTTCCATCCACTTTATTATTAATGGCTTTCCCGAACTGTAGCAGCCCAACGCTGCACACAATGCGTTATAAATATTTGATCCGGCATCTATAGTCTGCCATTTATCATTTATAACGGGTTACAAAAACATTATAAAACATTTACCGCACATTTATAGATCATTTTTGGCTGCCATGACGATGTGTTAAATATACATTATTAATCCTTCTCATGCCAT
Source organism: Mesoplodon densirostris (assembly GCF_025265405.1). Lineage (NCBI taxonomy): Eukaryota > Metazoa > Chordata > Mammalia > Artiodactyla > Ziphiidae > Mesoplodon > Mesoplodon densirostris. The sequence goes on along the minus strand of NC_082676.1, from coordinate 87,638,873 downwards.
TTATAGGAACCCCTTGTAATGGGGCCTGGCCCTCCTGTCCCATTACCAGCATGCGGGGGCTGGCAGGGGCGCCAAAGAGCAGAAGGAAGCCTGGCCCTGCCTCCAATAGCTGTGTGTCCTTGGCCAGATCACAGCGCCTCTCTGTTCATAAAGCAGGTCACAATGACAGACACCCTTCACTGAGCACTTCCTCCGTGCTCACGGTCCCAAGACTCAGGCGTTATTTTCACACCCCTTTTACAGATGTGGAAGCAGAGGCGAGTGGTTTCCCCAAGGCCATAGTCAGCGAGCGCTGGGCTGGCCTCAGAGCCCTGGGGTGCCTCCAAAATTGCCTGCCCCAGGTCTGGGGGTGAGCGGTCAGACAAGGCTGCCCCTGGCCTTGAAAGGAGGACTGGCAGACTCCAGGGGTGGAACACAGAGACTCAGGGTGAGGGCGCCGGGAGTGGGGGGACCCAGGGTGGGTGTCCTGGGGCGGGGGACCTGCACTCTGGCCTCTGACCCGTTAGCCCCCCACCTCCTGCCGCCATGTGCTTTGCCATCCCAAAGGCTCTCCTGGCTCACGCTCTGGCCTGTGGGCGCCTGGGGTGCTGTCTGTGATGTGGACCCAGGATGAAGGGGTCCAAGGGGTCTTTGGGACCCAGCGTCTCGGGAGGCCCCCAGGAGTCTGGCCCAGGTGTGCCAAGCAGGTGGCAGTCAGCAGCTGCTTCCTCCATCACAGGGGTCAGTGGGGCCCTGGGCTCTGCAGCCAGAAGTCCCGCTCCTCTCCCTGCATGTGGCCTGTGACCACTCACTGGACAAACTCCCGCTGAGCCCCACAGTCCCCTCCAGGCCACACTTCATACCCAGAGGCCACAGACAGGAGACCAGGGCTGTGGGCTCACCACCCACACATGACGAGAGCTCTGTACCCTGATGTAAGCTGACAAGCTGAGTCCTCACCTGGAAAACTCCTGCTCACCCTCCAACTCCTACTTCGTCCTCAAGCTCCTACTCGACCCTCCACCTTCTTGAAATAGCCCTTCCCAATTCCCCCAGGCACGAGCCTTGTGGAGTCTGACCTCTGGTCCCCCTGGGGGCCCAGCCTGGGCCTGGACTGGGGAGAGGGCTCCAGGGTGAGACCTGGACTCCAGTTCTGCCTGTCCTCCTCCCCCAGGGAGGGATGGGGCGGGCAGGCCCTGGGAGAGCCCTCAAGCCACAACCCTCCCTGCCAAGACACCCGAAGTAACCCCACCGCGGCCTGGGTCAGAGTTTTAAGTGGCTCTGAGGGAAGAAACAGGGGAGAGGGGAGGGTCCTGGTTCAGGACCCCCTGGGCAGTTCTACCCCATGTGACCTTGGACAACTAACTGGGTGGCCCTTACTGCCCTCATCTGTGAATTGGGGCCATAAGCCAGCCCTCCCAGGGTGAACGTGGGGGCCCTAGTGCTGGGAACCCTTGTGGGGAGACCTGGTGGCCCTGGGGCCCCAGCTGCCCACGCCTCTCTGGCCCTCTGCCCGGCTGCTGGCTGTCTGGCCTGTTTGAAGGTCAGGGTTCACCCCTTCCCAGGACTGAACATGAAGGAAACAGGCGAGCTCATCACCATGGCAACGCTGCTCCTTGTCCCACCCTTCTCCACCTGCAGAAGCTGGTTGACGGGGTCCCCTTTGATCCTCCCTGGGGGGGCCTCCCCTCCCCCAGAGCCAAGGGGACTGTGGGGTTCGGCGGGACGTCTTATTTTCTTGTCAGTGGGTGAGCACAGCCCCTCTTAACAAGAGGGAGGCTGAGGCCCAGAGAGGGGAGCTCAGCTGCCAGCGTCAGGTGCCAAGACAGGAGCCCAGGTGGGCTCTGCCCCGCCCCTCCACCTCTCCTCCTTCCTGATACTCGAGGAGCCCCTTCCCCAACCTGACCTTGGATGGGTCAACTTCCCAGGCCTCGCAGGCTGCGAGCCAGGCCAGAGCAGCCCCCGTGGAGAGCCCGGGGCTGGGGGCTGGGGTGGGACACATGGGCTGACCTCACGTCTTTGCCCCAGCCCCCCGGCCGGACCCCACCCCGGCTCCCTCCGGGGCTTTGGGCTCTTGGAGGAGACCGGACTTCGCTTCCTCCCTCACCTGCTCTGCACACCCCAGGCCAGGCAGACCCTGGCTGGATTGACAACTCCAACCACTCAGCCAGAGCCCCCACCTCCCAGTGTGGCATAGAGCGACAAACTGAGAACACACAGCACCTGCAGGGAGAAGGCACCTGACCCTGGGTGCCAGAAGCCTTCCTGGAGGAGGTGCCACAGGAGCTGAGAGCTGATGGAGTGGGAGCTGGCACAGGGGGGCAGTGAGGGGGCGAGCAAAGGCCCCGTGCAAAGGCCCTGTGGCAGGAGAGAACGCGGCAAGCTTGGGCTTCACAGTGGACGTGGCTGGGTGCTGAGCTGAGGCAGAAGAGTTGGGATCCAGAAGGTTCTACCTGGCTGTGCTCCTGTACCTTGGGCCTCCCCGCTCAGCAGCCAAGCCCCATGGTGCTCTGCGGGGCACAGGCTCCGGGTTCAGGCCCACACAGGGAGCTGGTACTCCAGCTCCCCATTCACACTGTGTAGACAGGAGCAGGTCAGGTGGCCTTGGGCCCGAGGGGGCTCACCCGGCCTGCACAAGCCCACACTCACCCCACACACGTGCACACCCACGCCCCTGCCCGCCATCCACTGGGCCCCCTGGGCCCCTTCTCCCCGAGGCCCTGGGCTGGGCGCACCTGTGTAAAATGGAGCTGGCTGGCTGGTGTCCATGGCAACGGGGACCATCCAAGGAGTGCTGCCCTGCACACCCGCCCTGCCCGCACCCTCCACGCACCACCGCCCATTCCCACGGGCCGTCCCCAAGGGTCCCGCTGCCCCCGCCCCCACCTGCCAGGCAACGCTGCAGCGCCCAGGCTGGCAAGCGCAGGTTCCGTGGGTACCGCCCGTGCACCAGCCACCCGCCTGAAGCCCTGCCAGGATGTCTGCCTTTGCCCGCAGAAAGGTGAAGGTGGAGGGTGGTTGGAATCCCCGCTCCCCCAGAGCCAGGCCGCGGCCCTGACATTGGTGGGACTGGGCAGGAAGGCGGTCCAGGGGCTCTCCCAGAGCCTGCCTCGCTGCCTGCTGGGCCCTCACGCAGCCCAGTGTCATGGGTGAACTGCCCCAGCCTCCATCCTCCCAAACCCCAGGGGGCCTGGGCTCCCCTAGCTCTGGGCGAGGCAGTGGCACTTTGGGGCATGCAGGTGTCCCAACAGCTGTCACCCAAGCCCAGGCGGGCATCCTACCAGTGGCACGGCACTTCCTGGTAGGGCACCCAGGGCAGGAGGCAGGAGGGGGGCCCTTCAGCTCCATGTCTCTCTCTGCAGGGCCTGCAGTGGGGCAGGAGCTGCCGAAGGCCAGTTCCACGTGCCTCTGAGCAAGAGCCACACAACGGGGGCCAAGAAACAAGGCAGATGGGACAGGGGATCCTGGGGCTCCACCAAGGAACGGGCAGGATCTGGATACTGAAGGGCTGTCGCACGGGCAGTGGCGTGGTGGCCGACCCATCAGGGGCTCAGGGGAGCAGGGAGGCTGGTGAGAAGCAAGGATGGGGAGAAGAGAGGCTGGCAAGGCCGTGGCCGACCAGGGGCCTGTGGGGCTAGGGGCACAGCCCTGTCCCTGGTGGGCATGGAAGCAGTGACCACCCCCCGACCCCACAAGGGTCTGTCCAGCCTCAAGCAGGCCGGACTGAAGAGCCTGGGTCTGTCTTTAGCCTCAGCGCCCCCTGGTGGCCCCAGCTGAGCAGGAGCCAGGCAGACCGGGACACTGCGGAAGGAGGGGGTCACGCACCGGAACCCAGGGGCCATCGGGGAGACTGGGGCTCTGCCAAGCACTGGGCGCCAACGGGAGCCATGGGAGGGATGGGCGGGACGCCATCTGCGTCGAGCCTGGATGGGGCTGGGACGGCACTGGCCCCAGAAACGAGGACACTGGCCTGGAGAAACCAGTGCCGCCTGGGGGGGCCCGGGGCCCTCACTAGAGGGAGCACTGCCCCCTGCCCTCAGAGTCCCCAGGCCAAGTTCTCAGGCAGAGCCCAGCCCCCGTCCCCTGCCCCAGCACTGCAGCTCCGCAGGGGATGCGCCCCTCAGTGGCTGCACTGCACCAGTCCTCACCCCGCGGCCAGCACGCGGGGGCTTCCTGGAGCGATGCCCGAAGCTGAGGGTCTCGGGGAGCTGAGGTCCTTTCTGGGGTGGGAGAGAAGACTGCTCTGCCGACCCCCAGTGAGCCCTGCTCCCTCCGGGAGTTGACGAGGCCGAGCCCGTGGGCAGAGAGCTCAGGGGCAGGGGGCGCCCGGGCACTGTTAGCTCTCCCCCGATGCTGCCTGGAGGAAGGGCCGAGACTGTGCCCAGCAGGCAGGCGCCCTCCTGTCTCCAGATGGACACCACCACGTGCCCACCCAGGAGCAGGCAGGCTGGACGGGCCGTGGGGGCAGGGCTCCAAGCTCCCAGGCCCCACTCACTCCCAGGGTCTCCAAGGAGGCAAACCACACAGGCAGCAGCATCAGGGAGTTCAAAACGTTTCATTTGAACCCAGCCCCTCGCCTCGATTTGCTAGGATGTCAGCATCCCCTCCCAGCTGGGCTGTGCCCCCGTCACTCCGCAGGCGGGACAGCCTCCGGGGCAGATGGCCCCCGCACTGCTGGCCAGGGGCAGCTGAGGGTGGGCTCTGAGTGCTGGCCCTGCCTGCTTGGTGCTCCCGGAGGAGACCACCAGTGGACCAGGTGTGCAGTCGGGCTGCGGCCCGGGCTCACATCACAGCCTCCATGTGCAGGATCCTCAGGGCCTCAGAGATCTGGGCGCTGGTATCCATTTGGCCATACATGCCCACCAGGAAGGCCCGGTGCAGCAGCACGGCTGCATGCTCTGGGGACAGACGAAGACCCTGTCAGGCTGCACGGCCCTGACATCCTGGTAGCGGCAGCCAGGTCATCAGGCAGCCCTCAGAAGTGGAGCCTCTGGTCTTTGCCCGAGAGCCCGGCCCCGGGTACCGAGGCCTCCGGGGTCACCAGGGCCTGGGTGGGTGGGGTCGGGGCAGACTCACCCTGGCAGAGGAGGGTGTACTCCGGCAGGTTCCGGAGGGCCGTCTGCGCTACTTCAAAGTCCCGGCTGCCCAGGCAGTACATGAACGTGGGCAGGAAGTCAGCTGCGATGCTGAAAGAGCCACGTGCTCAGGTTGGCACCTCCCCCCGTGCCAAGACGGCCAAGGCCCTGACGCCTCCCCAGAGCCCCGTGCCGGGCCCCACCGGACAGGAGGAGTGGGAGGCCTGGCCCAGGGCACCGGGCGGCCCGTGGTGGCAGGTGACGCCGCTCACCTGGGGTTGCTCTGGATGGAGCGCAGAGCCAGGCTGAAGGCCAGGCTGCGACAGGACTCCTCAGCTGAGCTCATCAGCCGCTGCAGACTGGTCTGCGGGGGCGGGGGCGGTGTCAGCAGGGCCACCCTCCTGTCCAGGGGATCCCGCTCCCTAAGTCCCCAGCCCCTCAACACCCCTGTCGCTGGGCCCTGGGACCTCGGGACCCATGAAGCACATAGTAGCCCCAGCGCAGAGTGGAGGAGCGGCAGCCTCAGTTCTGGGCGGGACTGAGCAACTGGGGCGGGGCCGCACTCAGACGTGGCGCCCGCCCCCAAAGCCCAGCCACTGCGGGCTCAGCAGGGTGCACAGCAGGAAGGAGGGTGGGGGCGGCGTCCCTGTCCGGGGGGCCCAGCGTGCCTTTGCCCTCCCACCCCAGCCTCCGACACGGTCTCAGTTCCTCTGGGCACGTGGCAGCTTCCGCACCGAGAAGAAGCCCAGGATCTCGGGTCTCCGCCGGGACATCTCGTCCACATCGCTCAGAACCTCCAACAGATCTAAGATGGGTAGAAAACGTGTTGTGAGGGCCGGGCTGCAGCTGCTGGGATCGGGGGCGAACCTGTCCCCCACGCAGCCCAGAGGCAGGAGTGGTGGAGTCCCGGGGTCAGGGCCCGCTGCCCCGCAGCACACCTGCCGGGCAGGGACCCTGGCCCGGCCTCAGCACAGGCTCTGGCGGAGGGACCTGGTTCTACAGGTGCAGCATGGCTGCTCATAACATCAGCGCTAGTGCCTCCTGGAGCTTCCATAGCATCCCTAGTGTTTGCTCAGGCCAGGGGGCCCCCAGCACCTTGGGACGGAAAGCACTGGGGGTTCCGCTGCCTTCCCAACTACCCAGCCAGCGACCCCAGACCGGAGGTGCTGGTCGACCAGGCTTTCAGAGGTTTCTGAGGGGCCCAGGGATCTGCATCTGCACCACGCTCCCCGGATATCTGCCCCAGCTGCCCCGAAGCCACACTGCAGAAACATGGCCCTGCCCCTCCCCACAGGTGGCCACCCAGGCCCTTGGCTCCCCCGTAGGGGACCAGGGGCTGTCGGCCAGCTCCCCGCCAGGCCCCTCTTCCTCGGTACCCACGGGGATTCCAGGGGGCTCCCCAGCGCCACTGGCCAGCAGAAGAGCCACCCCCAGTCTCCAGCCCCGCTTCTCCCCCCAACCCCCTCTCTACCCACCCTTATTCCCGCTCTGAGAGAAGAGCCCAGCCCCTCCCGGGACCTGGCAAGAGCCCTGATGTCTTCTGGATGCCCCCCCACCAGGAGAAGCCTGGACGGCCAAGGGCCGCTGTGGGACCCAGGATGCCGCAGGGACAGAAAGGGAGGCCACCACCCACCACGGGGCCGACCGGGCCTGGGGGAGCCAAACCCCCAAACTTACCCTCGACCGCCTGGCCCCGGGAAAGTCTCTTCACATAGGGGGCCACTTCCGCTGCGGTCAGAGGGGTGAAGAGGGAGATGCTGACCAGGGGCAGGGGGCCAGCTGAGCTCTCGTCTGCAAGACAGGAGGCCAGTGCTGTCGGGTGGAGACGAGGACGGCCCGCCCCCGGCCACCGTCCAGAGGGCCTGAGAGCCCCGGACACACTCAACACCGAGGCCGCGGGATCCATGTACGTAAGCGAGGGACAGCCTTGCTGAGCAGTGCCCAGAATCACACCAGACCCCCAAAGATGCGACCCCTGCCCTGGGCTGAGCACGGTGCCTGGTACACAACGGGCGCTCAATAAATGCGCTGCAACGACGAGCATGCTGGGAGCTGCTGGGAGACGCGGCACTTCTCTCTCGAGCCTCTCACCCACCCCACTGTGCGCGTGGCCTTCCCTGCTGCCCCCGGCACACAGCAGGTGCTCAATAAAGGCGCCTGCATGCAGAGCCCTGCGCCAGGCACGTCCGTGGACGGCCGAGAGTCACACTCTACACCAGCGACTCGGCAAAACCAGGGGAGAGTGGCCGTGAAGGGCCAGCACCGGACCTGGGCCCCCGGGCACTCGGCCCATTCACAAATCCACCGTGTGCCCGCCAGACACAATGCTGCAGGGGCCGGGTCGCCCCACTGTAGGGGCCACAGGATGGGGACGGGGACGAGGACAGAGAACAGAGGGACCTGGTTGGTCCCACAGACGGTAGGTACTGTAGGTCACGCTGGCCACAACACGACTCGGTGCTTTGCGCGTGTCATGGACCCGGGGCCAACGATGCCCGAGGGACGCCCAGTGCAGTCCAGCCCGCAGCCCCGGCCCCACTCACCCTCGCCCTCCTCGTCCAGGCCTCGGTCGGCCCTGCCGTCCCTGCTGGGAAGGCTCAGCCCCGCCAGGAGTGACTTGAGCATCACCAGGTCACTGCTGTCGAAGGACAGGTCACTGGGGGAGCAAGGTTCTCCGTGAGGACCACGCCACAGGAGGGAGGCAAGCAGGGCCCCGTGGGCAGGGGCTCAGGAGGTGCCCCGGGAGCCGAGGGAGGAGGAAGCCAGCTCAGAATGGCCCCGGCACAGACCCAGCGTCAACAGCCCTGCTGCCCCGGGCCCCGGCACCGTGGGCAGTGTCCATCCCCGCCACCACGCCCCTTGGGAGCTCCCAGCCCTGAGCACCACCACGACGGGACCCTGGCCGGAGAGGAGCCGTGCCAGACGCGCACACTCACTGGAGCGCGTCGGAGTGTTTCTGCAGGAAGGCGACGGCGGCCGGCGCATTGCAGGTGATATACTTGTGGGTGAACTGCACGAACTTGCTGATGAAGGGGGCCAGGTGGCGGGAGGACTTCCTGTAGTTCTGCAAAGGGAAGCGCGAGGTGGGGGAGCATTCAGGGCCTGAAGCATCCCCCGTCTTGGCCGCATCACTCCCTCTGGAGCCTCACAGTACTCCCTGGACACCGCCAACATGCCGCCCTCTGCCGGGCAGCACGTTAAGGTCCCTAAGGGTCAGGAGTGGCCTTGTCCCTCATGAACCCTGAGGAGCGTGGGGTCTCCCCAGGCACGTGAGCAGCTGGGGGCCTTCCCCGGGTGAAGCTATCAGACAGGCAGGTGGCCTGGCCCTGCCCCTGATGCAGCCAAGGGGCTGTGCCCTCACCCAGCCGCCTCAGGTGGACAAGGGGACGGACCCTCAGTCCTGGTCAGGAAGACCGGGGCTGCCAGAGTCGTGGGAGCAGAAGGGGGACGAGCTCAGAATGGTGGCGGGGGCAGCAGGGAGAGCAGGGGCGCCGGCTGGGAAGGGCGCAGGGAGGGGGACCGGGGCACCTGACTCCTGGGGATGCCTGGGGCCCAGCGTCCCAAGGGAGGGCAGGGCACCCACCAGCAGCAGGCGGAGAAAGGAGAGCAGGCAGTCCCACAGCGCCCCCTGGTGCTCGCTCTGGAACACGTGCGGCTGCAGCAGCTCCAGGATGCCCAGCACGTGCAGGAAGAAGGTCAGGTGGTTCTGCTGCCGGAACTCCTGAAAGTTGAGGTGGTTGCGGCCGTGCAGGAGGGCGGCGATCATGGGCAGATGCCTGGGGGCGACGGGGGCGACGCGTGTGCTCGGTGGTCCTGGGCCTTCTCCCCCGGACCCCAGGGCCGACATCAACTTGCACTTGGAGACCACCCGGCGCCCGCTAACCCCCACCGCGATGTCCTGGGCCACTCACCTGACCCACCTTCTCCTGCGCCCACATGGCCCCTCCCCCCGAGACTCAGCTTAGTCAGGAAGCAGCTGAGGCCCTGGCCGCCCGTGACGACACCACCATGGTGTCCATCCACCTGTTCTTAGCCACAGAGCCCGCCTTACAGGAACGCCTGGTGTGGGAGCCGCTCCAGGCTGGGGCAGGGAGGGCACCCTGCCAGCGAGCTTTGCCCACTTGGGCTGCAGGTGGGACAGGCCAGGCGGTACCTGAGCAGCAGGATGGGGTGGGCCACAGCCAGCTTCCGACAGGCCATGTTGGCGTCGGCCACTCGGTTCTCGGCGGCCCGGGAGTCGCTGGTGTCCGCGAGGAGGGTGATGAAGCGGTGAATGAGGCCGTCCAGCTGAGAGAGACGGGGGTGGTCAGAGCCGGAGACGCCTGCAGCCCTCGCACCCTACCTGCCCGCCCCCCGCCGAGTCCGCTGCCCGCCACTGCAGGGGCTACGATGGGGCTCACCAGGCAGTGTGCGGACCCCTGCTCCAAGGTCCCCGGACCCCAAGGCCCTGGCATGGTCCCTAAGGACCTAAGCAGCGACCCAGAGAAACCTGCTCCCCCAGTGCCTTCTGGTACTCCTGGGGGTCAAACAGGCCGTGGCCAGAGCTCCCAATCTCAGCACGTGGTGTGTGAGGTCACCCTCTCCACACAAACAGAATAAAAGCCCTACATTAGCTCGGACGAGAAAAACCAACCTTACAAATAAAGCATAATTTTAGGTGTGTAAAACAAGTAACACACAAGAGTGGAAGGAAGCACAACTGGAAAAACATCAACTTCCCTCCCCATCCCGAGAAGCAGGGCAGGCAGCACATCCGACTCCAGGGTCCAGCCCAGGGGACATGGGCAGGGGGTCCAGCAGACCCCCCTTCCCCCACCATCACCCAAGGGAGGTGAAGGCAGATGCCACACAGACCCGCGCACGGAGGCCCCACGCTGGGCCAAAGGCCGGCGCCACGGCAGGCAGCCAGAAAGGGATGGGGGTGCTGGGACGCATGCAACACCGTCACACACGCACCACGCGGCCTGTTGTAGTCAACGGTCCCTTAACAGGGAACGAGGGGGACACCCACTCTCCTCAGCTCCACACCCAGAGGACTTCTTGGAGGAGGAAAAGATCATTTCCAGACCCTTCGAGAGGTCGGACAGGCGAGGGTGGCGGGGCAGGCTCTGCCCTCAGACATGCCATCGACACTCAGCAGGTGCCTTTTTTTGTCTTTAGATCTGAGAAAAGGGATTTCTCTACCTCCCAGTTGGCGTTTCTACCTTCAAGTGAAGGATAAAGGCGGCCCCGATGACCCCGTAGGGCTTTACCTTGCAGACGCTGCTGCCGGCGGCCCCTTCGCTGTGCAGCAGGACGTCAGGCACAGGCACCCGGAGGTCTGGCCGCTGCAGGTACAGGTGCACGAGCAGGTCCCGGCAACGCCTGCCCAGCACGCTGCGAGAGACCAGAGACCAGAGTCGGGGTGGCCGCGGGACAGAGGAGCCGCTGTGCCCACCGCGGGCTGCGCACCGAGCTGCTGTGCCAGGGCCCTCAGCCCTACCCCGCCCCCGCTGGCGGCCTGGGCTCATTTCCACGGTGCTCACGTCTGAGCCACGGCCTCCCATCATACGGGCCAGGGGACAGACGGGGGCTCCGGAGCCCAGGGTCCAGCACCCTCACCTGTCAGCCCACTGCTGGATGCAGCTCGTCAGGTGCGCCGTCACCTTCCTGACGCCCTCGTCGTCGCCGCGGCAGCAGCTGAGCAGCAGGGGCAGCCGGGCCTGGAGAAGGCTGCAGGCGCTGGTGTCCCCGTCCTGGCTCCTGGCCTCTGCCTCCGCCAGGATCAGCTCCACCAGGCCGATGAGCTCTGGGGCCTGGACCCGCAGCACCAACTCCTCCCGCCGCTTCTGCAGCCGGGCACCGCCAGTCAGGCCCGGGCGCGACGGGCGCGCCCACATCTCGCCACGTCCAACTGCCACCCCACCCTGTGGGCGGGGGACACCCCAAAACCTGCCTGAGGGGTACGCTGGTCCCTGCCCTGCCAGATTCGAGGAATGTGGATGCAGGCCCAGAGGAAGTCCAGGGAGGCCGAGGGGTCAAACCTGGAGGAAGCGAGGCGGCTTGGCTGAGCACGAGGCACGTCTCCAGGCGGAGGGAGGCAGGGGATGGGGCAAGACGCTCCCTGCCGGCCGAGGGCCCAGGTCAGCTGTCAGGGGACGCGGGCTGCCCCACCTGACCTCTCTGCAGCTCACAGTGGCAAAGCTAAGGTCGGCCCCGCCCCGCCCCACGCTTGCAGCCACGCACGGGGGCCTCTGGCATCCCCGCAGCACAGCACGGATGCCAGCCATTCACGCGACTGGAGAACAGTGAAACCGACTGTCTGCCTGCTGGTCACCCAGAGAAGGGACACCGGGCCAGGCAAGAGAGCCCCGGTTCCTGAGGAAGCCGGGGGGAAGGGTGCTGGATCAGATCACCCCCAAGGCCCCCGACGGTGCCCTCTGAACTTGGCTCCCGGAGGAGTCTGGGCAGGGCGGCTGCCACATGGCACCCCAAGGCCCACGCTGCCTGTGGCAGGAACAGACCTGCCGGTGGGGGACAGAGCTCTGACGGACTCACCTCTGCTCCCGGTTCTTGCCCAGCAGGATGTGGATACACTGGTGCAGCGTGGACCAGCTGGACTGGTGCGTGAGCAGGGCTAAGAGGTAGGGTCGGAAAGACGGCACCTGCGGGCCAGGATGGCCTTTGCCCTGGGGAGGGAGGAAATCTGGGATGGTCCCCGCCGGGCTGACGGCTCTGCCGGGTAGCGTCAGCAGGTGACAGCCCACGTGTGCCGGCACAGAGCAGAGGAAGGTGTCCGTTTCGAGGCAGATCCGAGGCTCCTGCCCGGGAAGCCACCCAGCCCGGCCGGTCACTCCGCAGGTTAAACATGGGCTGAACCGAACCCACTCCTCAGAGACCAGGAGACACACGAGCAAAACCCTGAGTGCGGGAACGCCTGGGCGGGCTGGGGGTGCGGGAGCGTGACGGCCGCTCTCAGAAGCGCAGACCCTCCAGCGCGCGGCAGGATCACGGACAGGGGTCGCCCAGCCCCTCCCCGGCGACCCGGTCAGGGCTTCCTCACCTTCCCCACGGCCAGATGAGCTGGGGGACCCTGCCACCCCCGCAGAGCCCTGACACGGGCTCCGACCCCTCCGAGGACGCCACCCCTCGTCAGGGGGTGCTGAGCTCCACCCCCACTACCGCCTCGTGCCCAGTGAGGACCTGAGCCCACAAAGGACCAGCCCCCCCACCCCCGCCCACCTCCGTGACCAGCTCTGGCCAGTTGTGGTGACCCGCTCAGAGGAAACATGGGACCTGTCTGGCCACTGAGACCCAGGCCTGGATCTGCTGGAACCGACAGAGAGCCAGCCCCACCCTGGGGCTGCCGGGTGGACCGTAGGCCCAGGGCGCTGTGCCGCGCGCGAGTGAGGCCCACCTTGTTGCCCTGGGAGAAGAGCAGCTGCTGCTGCAGGTCAGGGCAGCTGCTGATCACCTCGGGGTCCAGCATCTCCAGCCAGTCGACGAGGAGCCCCGCGCAGGGTCCCAGCCGCACAGCCTCCAGGCTGCGGGGAAGGCGGGGTGGGCTCAGACGCGGCCGGCCAGGGCCGCCCCCCGCTCCCCCTCCCAGCCGGCCACCGCCCCGCCGGCTCACCTGCAGCCGTCAGAGTCCTGCTTCCCCAGGGCCGGGGGCTCCCCCTTCTCCTGCAGCAGCAGTGAGCTCACCACGGCCACGGGCCCCGAGGCCGGGAAGGCGGAGGCAGCGGAGAAGAGCGCGGCCAGCAGCTCCTCCAGGTGAGGCGACCTCACAGCGACCAGACCCCGGAGGACTGAGGGGGACAGAGAGGGCACCCGTGTCACTCCAGCTCGGGGGGCCACCGGACGTGAGGACAGACAGCCCCGCCCCCGGGCCCTGTTCTGGGGGCGCCCAGGAGAGGGACCTGTGTGCGGGGCGGGGAGGCGGGGTCTTTATGGCGCCCGGGGCCCGAGTACCTTTGCTGATAAGCTCGGGCTCCACGTCACACCCCTCCCCAGACTTGAGGGTGGCCGCGATGGCACGGATGGTGGAGCTGACCACTTCCGGGTCCCCGCGGAACGTCAGGGCCTCCGCCAGGTGCAGGAACCCGCTCCGCACTGCAGGGGAGCGCCGTGTGACCCACGGGACTCCTGCCAGGGGTGCCGGGCAGGCGACTCCCCTCGGTTCCCACACGTACACTCCTCCCTGGGGGGCCTCCCCAGTGCCCCAACCCCTTTCAAACCGCTGGGCCCCACTCACCCCGACGCCACCCGGGACCCCTCTGGGAACAAAGCCCCGGTCCCCCTGACACGACGGCAGAGAGCCCAGGACCCCCGCCGGCACCATCGACCCCGCCTCACCATCACTGATCCGGCGCCGTGCCGAGTACTGGGCGGCAAACAGCTTGAGCTGGGCCTGCAGGGGCCCGGCCTCCACAGCGGGGCTGTCCAGCCACTGCAGTGTCTGCACAAGCACTTTGAGGAAGCGCGACGAGAAGCCGGTGTCCTGGGGCACGCAGCGCTGGGGACAGCGCAGCACGGCTCAGACAGGGCCGGGGCCGGGCGGAGCCGTCCCGCCGGCCACAGCGGGGGCCCCTCCAGCACCCGTACCCACAGCCCGAGAGGGGTCTGCTGCTGCCTGTCCTCACGGGGCTCAGAGAGGAACGATCGAGGAGGTGGCACACACGTGGGCACACACGGGGGCAAGCACGGTGAACGTGGCAAAACTACTGAAACCAGGCGGGGGGCGTGGTGAAAGCCCAACACGCTCCTGCCCTGCTCACAGGAAGCTTCTGTCACAGAAGCGGGGGATGTACCCCCAGATCCGCAGCAAAAGTTGCGTCTCTTCACTTAGGAGCAAGAGAAGAGGCCACGGGACAGCGTCAGGGCACCCAGTCAGCCGGGGCCCAAGCAGGCCTGGCCACAGGAGCCCCGAGCCTGGGGGGCGGGGGCCGCGGGGACTCAGGGAGCGAGGCGCAGGGCCGTGCCAGGGCCTACCTGGTACTGGCAGAGCTGGCGCATCAGAGGGCAGGCGAGGAAGTGGTTCTGGTGCATGACCATGACCAGGGCGCCACCGTGCGGGGAGTTCAGCAGGGTGGCGAGGGCCTGCAGGAGGCGCACCGCGACGCCCGGCACCTCGGGGCTCCCCTGGCGGACTCGCGCCAGCTCCCGGCCCAGGGCCTGCTGCAGCGCCAGGGCTACAGGGCGCGCACTGGAGCTCTGCCACCGTGGGCTCGGGCTCAGCGGGAAGATCTGGTGAAAGGCAGCCATCAGGACCACGCGGCTGGCAGGTGGGGCCTTCCCTGAAGAGCCCTCCTCTCACCCCGCACCCCGACCCCACGGAGGCTGCCGGCAGTTGGCACTGGCATGCCCGGTCCCCAGCAGACTCTCCAGCGGGGCGTAGGGTGGGGGCCAAGGACTGGGACGAGGCCCGTGGCAACAGGCCCAGGAAAGAGCGTGTGGACCTGTGCACACACGTGCACATACAGGCGTGTAAACGTGAAGACGGAAGCCACGCACCGCTGCTCTGCAGCGCCTGTCACTGTGAGGAGGGGGTGAGAACACATGTGCCCAGGGAACCCCTGGCCGTGGATTCCAGGCGGGAGGAGGGACCGGGGAGGGAGGGTGTCCCGTACCTGCAGGAGCATGCCGGCCAGGTCGTCCTCGGGGCCCAGAACCTGGACCTGTGTCACGGCCCGGGTCCTGCCCTGGCCTGGTGGCTGCTCTGGGCTGCTTTTGGGTTTCGGCGCCTCCGTGCTGTCTGCAGGGAAGGAGGAGCAGGGTGGCTGAGGAGCCGTCACGGCCGGCTGCGGCGGGGACCATGCCGACCACGGCCAGGCTCGCCCGGCGGCCCACCGCCCAGAGAGGAGCGGGCTCCCAGGCCCTGCAGAGGGCTCTCGCCCCGGGACCCCCAGCCTCGCCAGGCCTGCCGAGGCCCACGAGGAACAGGGCCCATAAACAGAAGCCCGGACACCAGCCAGAAGCCAATGCTTCCCAAGCGGCTGTGCGAGCCGGGACGGGTGGGTACCTCGCCGGGCGGGCAGGGAGGCTGTGAGCAGGGAGTGGAAAGTCTGGCCTCCGGACGCCCCTCGCTCGTGCTGGACCTCGACCAGGTGAGCCATGTAATCTGCGGGGGGGGCAGCCACGGGTAAACACGGGCCCCCAGTGGGGAGGGAAGCCCTCCGCATGGCGTCCGGAGAGCTCCAAGCCTCCCCAGGACCCAGGAAGCTGGGCGACAGGGTCTTTCCGCAGAGAATCAGGCAGCGCCCGCAGCTCCCTCCACCCTCCAACCCGAGGTGTGGACGCAGCTCCAGCTTCCTGCTCGCAGCCCCTGCCCCGGGGCTGTTCCACTCCACCCACAGCCTGGCTCCCCAGCCGCAGCCCCACGGCGGGCTCAGGGTGCTCAGGCGAGGACCCCGGCTCTCACTCTTGTCCATGATGTTCTGCTCCAGGGTCTGGGGGTCGTGGGCCACCGCCTGGTCCAGATACTGGAGAAGTTTGCTCATGCTGGACACAGGGATGCCGAAGGACTGCACGAACAGCAGCAGCTGCTGGGGCTCCAGGTCCTGCAGGGCTGAGGGTGGCTCTTACTCAGCAACTGCCACCGGGTGACCCTGGCCCGCGGGGCCTGGCGGGGCACAGCGCCCAGAGGGCAGCTCCAAGTGTGGCTGGTGGGTCCTCGGGCCCCCCACCCTGCGTCCTGAGGCTGCGGGCCAGCCCTGTGCTCCCTCCAGCTCAGAGTCAAGGCTCTCCTGAGCGTGTCCTGCTGCGCTTCCCAAGCCAAACCACCCCCAGCCAAGCCACCCCCAAACTGCCCGGCCTGCCACCCCTGCTGGATACCACACTGACCACCGCCGGATGCCCTTCCTCCTTGCTGCAGGCTACCTGAGGCCACTCTGCATCCCAGAACCAGCTCCGAGGCCCCAGCCCCTCCTCCTCCCCTCCGAATTCCTGGACCACTTGGTCTTCTTCGTTCCTACTCCAGCACCGCTTCTCACTGGAGGCCCTCGGCCTCCACGCCTAACCACAAGGGCTCGCGGGCAGCTGTTAGCACACTGACAGCTCCACAAACATCTGCTGAATAACAGACGCCCCGGAACCCACCAGAGGCCCCTGAGCCGTCCTCTCTCATCGGCAACAGCTAGAACACACGCCCAGGCCCACAGCAGGAGGCAAGGCCTGGTCCTCCCCGCCCGAGCTGCGCCCAGGCCATACCAGCGTCCACCAGGCGCGGGACCTCCGAGCGGATCATGCGCAACTTCAGCCAGTCGGGCAGCAGCAGCGCCTCTTCCGACGTGTCCACCAGGAAGGCTGTGGGCAGGGGCTTCTTCTCCGGGAACCAGATGTCCAGCAGCGCCCGGAACTCGCCGTCACCAGCTTCGGGAGAGACAACAGGGCAAGCACCAGGGCCGGCTCAGCGAGGCCTTCCCAGACCTCGCCACCCGAGGAGCTCCGGCTGCACCAAAGGCTGAAGGCCAAGGCCAGCACGTCCTTGGTTTACAGGTGCGAAGTGGGGCTTCAGAGGATGGAGAAGGATCTACCAAGAGCTGAGCGCGGCCCAGCGGCAGAGGCTTTGCACAATTAACTTGTGTAATCCTCACAATTGCGGCATCGCCCCGTCTCAGTGAGGAAATGGAGGTGCAGAGCTGGCCAGGCCGCCCAGGGGACAGTGTGAGGCTGGGGCCAGCACGCTCTCTGGGCTCTGTGGGCTTGGCCAAACTGGCTCCTTCCAGGGCTCAGGCTGCACAAAGCCCCGCGCAGCCAGTAGGCCAGGCCGGCACAAGGCCAGCCTCCCCTGGACACAAGTAAGTGGCAGAGCAGCCCACAGCGTCAGCCACGGAGGAGGGAAGGAGAGGCTGCCAGGCAGAGGTTCCAGGAGGCCGGAGGATCAGCCGGCTCTGGACACAGCCCACGGCCACACCCCAGGCCTGTGGGGAGGACCTGGAGCTCACTGCTCTGGGCACCAGTGTCCCCTCAGCTGGGCAGCCCCATGTGAACACCTCCACCTCCAGAAACCACAGTGCAAAGAGGAGCAGGCAGGGCTTCCCTGGTGGCGCAGTGGTTGAGAGTCCGCCTGCCGATGCAGGGGACACGGGTTCGTGCCCCGGTCCGGGAGGATCCCACATGCCGCGGAGCGGCTGGGCCCGTGAGCCATGGCCGCTGAGCCTGAGTGTCCGGAGCCTGTGCTCCGCAACGGGAGAGGCCGTAACAGTGAGAGGCCCGCGTACGGCAAAAAAAAAAAAAGAGGAGCAGGCACAGAGGTGCCCAGCAATAAACCATGTGCATCTCACGATGACAGGACAGCATGTGGGCTGAGGCGGCAAGGAGTTTGGAAACCCCCAGCCTGTGGATCGGAAGGGTCGGCGGTGCATGCGGTCCCGCCGCGTGGAGGCTCTCGTGTGTGCCCCCAGGACGGGCAGGGAAGGGTGTCCACCTCTACGGGAGACCCAGGCCCCACCGCCCACAGGCTGCTCACCGCGGGGCGGCCCCAGCGTCAGGAGGATGACCATGGCGTGGACCACCAGGATGTGCATGGTGGCCGTCTCCCCGCTAGTCCAGCGCAGGAAGACCTGGTCTTGCGACTCCGACTGGAGGGAGAGGAAGGGGGTGAGCGGGCGGAGGCGAGGGCCACGGGGCCGGCCCGGGGCGCCCGCCCGCCTTACCCAGCTGTAGACCTCCTCGCCCTCCTTGCTCTGGCGCATGCGTTGCACGTAGCGAGAGAAGATGGAGAGCAGGGCGGCCAGCACGGCGTCCGACTCGGCGCTGCAGGAGTGCTTGGAGAACAGGTGGGACATGATGGTGGAGCGCTCCACGATGAGCCGGGCCACATCCTGGGGGAGCACGGCGTCAGAGGGCACGGGGCCCTCCTCCGTTCGTGCCTGGCCGACAGCCCGTCCCCTCGGAAGGCCGCCCCGACGCCACGTCCGCTCTGCACAACCACCCCCCGCCACCGGGCAGCAGGCCGATGACAGACGGAAGGGCCACACACGCAGAGCCCCGCAGCCGCGCAGGGCTGTCAACTGCCAAGCGGGTGGGAGGGGCAGCAAGAAGCGACAGGCTCCCTGGAGAGGAGAGCGAGGCCCGGGGCAAGGCGCCACCTGCCCTCGAGCGGCAGCAACACACGCTTCTCGAGACCCGAAGGGAAAGGCCGGCTGCAAACAGCCGGACCCCACGTTTACTTGAAACCTGCAGCGGTGACGCGGGGCAGGCTGGCCCCTGGACCAGACTCAGAAGGGCGAGGCCTCCAGCCCCGGACTTTTATTACTGTGTCCAGCCCCTCGACGAGGAACCCAAGCTTGCACAGAATCCCCCTGCCCACTGACCTCTGTCTTCAGCCCGTTCCCTCACTCCGTCCACTGACTCATTCTACAAAGACCCAGGGCCTCCAGAACCTCCGTCACTGCCAGCCGACACGCTAACAGGGGAGCAAGGTCAGAAGAGAGATGGCCAGAAAAGAGGAAGACGAAGTAGAAAACGGGCATGTGCTCAGCTCACAGGGCCTCCCCAGCAGAGAGTGGGATGCGGGCCCCAGCCGCAGACTCCTGGGCTGGCCTCCTGCCCCTTGGCCTCCTGGGTTGGCCAAGCCACAGAGCCACAGAGGCGACCAGGCCTGAATCATCACAAGGGCACTGGGGGCTCCTGCCCTCGACCCCTGCTTCAGACAGAAGGTCACCGGCAAGGCAGCTGTGCGCTTAGAGCCCACAGCCACGGTGTGGCCCTGCTGGCCCTGAATCCCGACTGGGCTGGTCAGTGTCCCCCAGCCCCGCCCCCCTCACCAGGGCCAGGTCACTGTGCTGACTCTGTTCCTCCACGGGCGTGTGCTGGGACAGGTAGACCAGGTACGCGCTGATGGTCTGCGGATCCGTCTCCATGTGGATGGCCTGGGGAGTGGGGGGAGGGAGGGCGTGTGAGCGCACGCCCCGGCAGTGCTGCCCGCCGCCCGTCCTGCGGCCCCTCACCTGCTGCAGCGCCAGGGCGGTGGTGGTCCTGACGCTGTCGAACAGAGGCAGTCTGGGCAGGTCTCGCAGCAGCCACTGGTAGCCCTGCAGCGCATCCGAGTCGCCCGAGTCCTCCTCCGTGGGGGGCTCCTTCTCCTCCCCGTCGCGCAGGCTGCCCTCCGAGAGCACCAGGGACAGGCCCTGCACGCAGACACGTGCCGGTCTCGGGGCCACCCCTCCCTCAGAGCCCCGCGCGAGGGCTGCTTCCCAGCAGAGGCGTGGTGTTCCCGGAGCGACCACGCCTGGGGCGGAAGGAGCGTGGGCCGGCTCCCCTGGAAAACTGCCCCCAGCGCCTCGGGAAACACGGCACGACGGCCACTGAGCTGCTCTCGGGACGCTTCCCAGTACCACCCAGGGAGGGGGCCCAGCCGGGGGAAAAAGGGCTCTGAGCCCTGCAAAGTTCATGACTGCATCCTTTCTGTGCCCAGGAGTCAGCTAGAATACAAGCCTGGGTGAGCAAAAATTCTCATCTTAACAAAAACAGGGAGAGCAGGGGTGCGTGGGGAGAAGTGGGCGCAGGCGGCCGCCTCACCTTCGTGGCCAGCACCCGGGACGCCAGCTGGGAGGAGCCAAGGCGCCGCAGAAAGTAGTCCAGCACCTCACACGTGGTCTGCTCGTCGGCCCTGGGGCCCAGCAGCAGGTCCTGCAGGCGGCCCAGCAGCTGCCGCTGCTTCTGCTGCCTCTGTGGGGACAGGGGGCCCTCAGGGTGGGTCTCCAGGGCCGGTGGACGGGGCTGGGCGGGGCTGGGGGCGGGGCGCCCACCTGCCGCTTCTTGGCCTTCTGCTCTCTGCTCTCGCCCTCCTCCTCCTCCTCCCCGGAGGCGGGCTCGTCGGCAGCGTCGTGCAGCAGGAACTCGCACAGGCACTGCACGGGCAGCACGTCCAGGGAGCCCTCGCTGGACTGCACCAGGTCGGCCAGCCAGGGCATGGACTGGGAGGAAGCCTGGGCGGGGCGGCAGCCGCACGGCTCCTTCCAGCTAAGCCTGCCACGGCCCCCCGACCCACCTGCCCGCCCCCAGAGGGGACTCCCGAGGCGGCCCTGTGTGCGCCCCGCCGGCAACACGCCACGGCCGCCGACTGTGCTGGAGCGACGTGCACGCCCAGGAGCCCGTGGCCGTGTAGCCCTGTCTCCGGGTGTGCCCTCTTCTGGCCACGGTCTCATCTAACGCCGCAGCCCACTGACGCCCCTAGAAGGTTCCCCGCCTGCCCGCCTGCAGCCAGCCTCCTCCTCCCAGGCCACAGCGGGACTCACCTGCCTCTGGATAATGTTGAGGAGGAAGTCGGGGTTCCGGCTCCGACACAGCAGGTGCCCAAGGCGGAGGGACTGGTTGAGGCCTTTCACCTGATCCAGGACGTGAGGGGGAGGCCTCCGGGGCGGCCCTCTGAAAGTTCCACATGACCCAAGCGTGTCAAAGCCGCAAGCGCACTGCTCCCCAGGCGACAGTGCCGGGTGAGGGCGGGGCCGCCTGCCTCCCACCTGTGGGCAGCTGCCCGTCTTCCCCGAGGCCTGCGGTCCCTCCCCTCCCGGCCCAGGCACGGGGGCTCTTGGCTTCACCACGGCCTGGCCACGCGGAGAACCAGGACAGTGGCCAGGACGCGGGGCCCCCCCACCCCGCCCCTGCCAGCCCAGGCCCGGCCCGAGCTCCGCGCGGCGCATACTGGGGCTCCAGGCTGGTGAGCTGGGACAGGAGCAGGCTGCTGCTCTCAGTGATGGTCTGCTTGGTGGACGCGGCGGCCAGGTGCCCCTCGAACGCCAGGATCTCCTGCTTCTCCCGCTGAGAGACCTGCAGCTCCCGGGCGACCATCTCAGTCCGGGTCTCCTCATCCGTCAGGGTGCATGGCGGGTACGAGTAATTGCTGGGACCAAGCAGGAGGAACCTGTCGCCAGGCCACCAGAGGCTGGCTGCCACCAGGCGGCGCTCAGGGTGGGGGGTCAGAACTTAGGACGGTGTCCCTCGCCCAGGCCCAGCTCGAGCCGTCAGGCTGTGGAAGGGACCCGGGGGGGCGTCGGCAACATGGTCACAGTCAGACCCCCATGAGGGAGCCGGGCAGCTCTCAGAGCCCACAGCCGGCCACGCTCTCTTCCCACACAGCCGAGTGCTGGCGCCTCCAAAATCAGCCAACATGTGTCAGGATCTTGGACCCGAGCGGCATCTGTCTGGGATGGCCACACAGGACCCCTGGACCCTTTCCAACAGGCCAGGTGGCCCAGGGCGCACAGGGCACCCCAGGCCAACTCACTGCTTCAAAGACACACGTGGCTTTCTGGGGGCATGAGCAGCTGGACTCCTGTCACGTGTTCTGAATCTAACCTAGCTTCCTGTGACAGCCACAGGACGGCCCTGCCGCGTGCAGCCTTGGGCTGCACCCAGACCCCACGCGCCCGGTTCCCACACGCCACGGCCTCAGGCTCCACACCACCTCAGCCAGTGTCCCGCAGCGGCCCTCACAGCCCCCGAGCGCACCGGCAGGCTGCACCCATCCCCGCCGTGGGAGCGCAGCACACACACGTCACCCGCCCAGGTGCCCACGGCGCTTCCTCAGCTCACGGCTTACAGCGAGCACGCTCACAGCGGCCCTGGCACCTGGCGCCCGCCGCGTCCAGTCCCTTGCTGCTGACCCGGGCAGCGCTCACACCCCACCTGGACCGTCTCCATCCCGCTGCGCCCTCTGGCTCCGGACCCCTCCGCTCTACACCTCCCATGTCACAGCATCATCAGCCTGACCGTTCCCACGCCCACGGCAAAACGAGTGCCGCCCAGGAGGGCCCAGGGCCCCACAGGCACACAGCGCCGCCCGATGCCACTGCCCCCAGCCCAGCGAGGGGGCAGCCCCGCAGAGCAGGGAGACTGCAGAGCAGCGGGAGGCCCAGTGCACCCTGTTCCCAGCGCGGCACCGGTGGGCCCGCCTTCCCGGTCCCAGAGCGGCAAGCCACTTACTTGGTCATCACCATCTCCATGAGCATCTTCAGCGTGGGGTACTCCTCCCAGGCGGCCAGGCCTAGGGAGCAAGGCGACAGCAGGTGGTGGCTGGGACTCCCGGCCAAAGACCCGCCCCCTCCCCCGCCCGTCCTCCAGTCCCCAGCCAGGCTCGGCTCCAGGTCCTGACATGCAGGACGCCCAGGAGGGGGAAAGGTCAACACCGGCCCAGGGGACCACGGCTGGCCAGAGGGGGCTCACCGATGTTCTCTGGGTTGAACGCGGCGACGACCAGCAGGAGGGGCCACGCCTTCCAGTAGAGGGTGGAGATGGCGAGGTTCGGAGGCTGGTACCTGGGATGCAAGGTGTCGATGGCTCAGCCTCGGGCCACGAGGTCCTGGACGGGAACGGGTCCAGGCCAGGCCGGCAACCGCTTCACAGACCCGAATGTCAGTACTGGAGCCTCAGTAACTCCTCTCTGGGACTTGCGCCCCCGGGATGTGCGTGGCTGTATCCAGCACACCGCTCAGGCCCACACCCCAGCCCTGGGCTCCGGGACACGTGCCCTACTTCCCTCAGCCTCGGCCTCCCACCCCACAGCACGAGGACAGGGGAAGGCAATGAACACTCGGTAACGCTAACTACTGTTGTTAGTCTTCGCATCAGAAAACCAGAAAACACCCCAGCAGCCGTCAGCGTGTAACCGTGACTTCCAGAAGCCAGGCGTCACGCTACCACGGTTACGGTCCCTTCAGATGACGCAACAGAAAGCAGCTAAGAAGCTGCTGGGAAAAATGAAATCAACCTGACGTGATGACTTGGCAACACTCCCCAAACTCGTCTAAAGCTTGGACGCAATCCCCCCACAATCCCCCCACAATCCCCCCACAATCCCCCCACAATCCCCCCACAATCCCAGTTGGCTTTTTTGTGGAAATTGACCAGATGACCCTAAAATTCGCATGGAAATGCGAGGACCCAGAAAAACCAAAATAATGTTGAAAAAGAATAAAATTGGAGGACTCACACTTCCCAATTTCAAAACCCAGCACAAAGTTACAGTGATGAAGACAGAGGTGTGGGTGTGAGGACAGGCCTATAGGTCAATGGAACAGAACTGAGGCTCCAGAAATAAGCCCATATGTTTAAGGGCAACTGATTACCCATAAAGGACAATGATGCATCCGCATGAAACAGAACGAAGTCAGAGCCGCACCTCACACCATATACAGAAATAAATTCAAAATGGACAACAGGGGCCTCCCTGGTGGCGCAGTGGTTGAGAGTCCGCCTGCCGATGCAGGGGATACGGGTTCGTGCCCCGGTCTGGGAGGATCCCATATGCCGCGGAGCGGCTGGGCCCGTGAGCCATGGCCGCTGGGCCTGCGCATCCGGAGCCTGTGCTCCGCAACGGGAGAGGCCACAACAGTGAGAGGCCCGCATACAGCAAAAAGAAAAAAAAAAAAAAAAAAAAAAATGGACAACAGACCTAAACATTAAGGCGAAAACTATAAAAATCTTAGGAGAAAACACAGGAATAGATCTTTGACACCTTAGACGAGGCAATGGTTTCTTACGCGTGACACGAAGACCAAAGAAAGCCAAGAAAAATAACCTGCACCTTAACAAGATTAAAAAGCTTTTGTGTCGGGCTTCCCTGGTGGCGCAGTGGTTGAGAGTCCGCCTGCTGATGCAGGGGACACGGGTTCGTGCCCCCGTCCGGGAGGATCCCACGTGCCGCGGAGCGGCTGGGCCCGTGAGCCATGGCCGCTGAGCCTGCGCGTCCGGAGCCTGTGCTCCGCAACGGGAGAGGCCACAGCAGTGAGAGGCCCGCGTACCGCAAAAAAAAAAAAGCTTTTGTGTCTCAAACGGCACTAAGAAGGGATATATCTACAAATTATAGGTATGTTAAGGGTCTCGATCCAGAACCTATAAAGAGCCCTCACAATCCAACAACAAATATTCAAACAACCCAGTTTAAAACTGGGCAAAGGACTCAGACATTTCTCCAAAGAAGGTGTTCAAACGGCCACAAGCACATGAAGAGCTGCTTGATGTCACTAGCAATTACAGAAATGGAAATCAAAGCCAAAATGAGGGAATTCCCTGGCGGTCCAGTGGTTAGGGCTCTGCACTTCCACTGCAGGGGGCACAGGTCTGATCCCTGGTCAGGGAACCAAGATCCCACATGCTGCGGCCAAAAAAAAAAAAAAAAAAAAGCCAAAATGAGATGCCACTTCACACCCACTAAGAAGACTAAAATAAAAAGATGGACCATCAGTCTCAGCAAAGATGTGGAGAAACAGGAACCCTCGGACCCTCTGCTGGGAAAGTGAAACGGCGCAGCTGCTGCGGGAAAGTCGGGTGGTTCCACAAAAGGTTAAACACGTGACCCAGCAATTCTACTCCTGGGTATCCTTGAGAGAACTAAAAACACATCCTCAAAAAAACGCATCCGCGGCTTTCCCAGCAGTACGGTTAACAACAGCGGAAACAACCCAAGTGTGCGTCAACCAGCAAACAGACCAACAGAACGCGGTGCCTGCACTTGGCCACAGAGAGAGACAGAGTACAGGTGCAAATTGAAAGTCGGAGGGCCCCCGAGCACGTGACGCTCAGTGGGAGGAGCCAGCCACACGGCCCACGTGCTTCATGATTCTGGTTACACAAAGCGTCCGAAAACGTCCAATCCACGGGGACAGGGTTGATTCGTGGGGTGTAAGGGCTGTGTGTTTGGGGGCGGGGGAACGGGGAGCAGCAGCCTGCGGGAATAGGTTCCTTAAGGGGACATGCTTCTAAAGTTAGGCTGGCAATGGCTGCATAACCCCACGAATGTACTAAAAGCACCAAATCACAAACTTTAAATGAGTGAAGCACGTGAGCAATGAGAACTGCATCTCAGGCGAGTGGCTTAAAGGAAACAGAGCACGAGCTCACTGTTGTCTAGAAAACACCGTGAATGTGTTCACACACACAGGAAACAAGCATCTGAGTGACAAAGACCAAAAAGGGAGCAGGTCACAGAGACCCAGGCGACGGCAGCCCACCAGGCCTTGGGTCGTTGGCCGCGCGGCCCGGCCTCACGGGTGTCTGTGGACGGGCCCCTGGAGCCTCACCCAGGCGGGAGCTGGATGTTCTCCGGGTGATGGTAGGTGCACAGGTTCAGGACGGCGTCGATCAGCTGGGTCCTCTCCACCTTCAGCACCTCCACGTCTGAAACCCAGAAACCACACACGGCTCACTCAGGCTGTGGACGCCAGACAGTGAGGAGACAGGGCGGGGGGGCCGGGGACGACACGGGCACAGCGCAGGAGGCAATGACACGCAGCCAGCGCGAGCTGGCCCGGGGAGCCGGGGCACGTCTCCACCACGTGGCATCTGAGCTGGAGGGGAGCAGGCAGGACCGTGGGCAGCACAGCACAGCCGGGCTCGGGGCAGGGCCGAGACGTGACCACGCCCGTGGCTGGAGCAGAAGCGCCAGGGCAGAGCGCCCGGGGAGGCAGCGAGCCCCGCCACACTGAGGGGTCGGCTCCAGGCCCATCGGCAACGGGACATACGTACGCTCTAGAACAGGGACCGCTCTGCGTAAGGCCACCGCGGTGGCCCATTCAACAGGCGAGAGACACACACTCCTGCCGAAGTTCAACCACATGGGAATGGGCACAAGTCCAGGGTGAGCTCCAGAATCAGCCTAAGGACTAGGTTGCCGTCCAAGACACACGCACAGCCTGATGCCCGATGCCCATGAGGTCAGCAGCGGGCGGGGGGGGGAACCCAGTGGCGGGAGGCCATCACCCACAGGGGGCGGGACAAAGCCCCAGGCCCTCACCGTCAGCCTGCACGGCTGCAGCCCGCTTCACCAGGTGGTCGGCCAGCTCCATGGCATCGGCAGGGCCCAGCGGAAGCTCCCGTGACAGCCCGATGACCAGGACGCGCATCAGTGTGTCCTCCAGGATGGGCACCTCTGAGCAGAGGCGGAGGAAGAAGCTGCGGGCACAGCAGGGAGAGGCTGGGCTGGCGGGAGCCCACCCCAAACCCACCGGGGTCGCCCACCCCCACGGCGGGCGAGGAGGGGGCAGCCGCCCACCCCCCCCGTGGTCACTTGTGCCCAATGCCCCGCCGTCCCAAGGAGGAATGTGAGGGGAGCCCAGCCTCGTCCCACAGCCCCCAAGCTGTGACACGAGACAGACGTGGAGCCCAGGCGGGTGTGATGAGCACGCTGACCGGGCCCACAGTGGGGACGGACGGGAGCGGCCTGTCAGAAGCACAGGGCAGGGTGTCCCCAGGCTCAGGGGACAGAGCACAACACTGGCTGCGGGAGGGAAAACGTGTGTGCAGCTGCTTGGAAGCGAGGAGGGGCAGGGAGCTGGAAACATCCCGGGGGTGCTGAGCTGGGGAGTCCTGGGGCACAGGCACCAGCTGAATCCCCAGGAGGGTTGCAGGTGACTTAGCAGAGACACCGCACCCTTGGAAAAAGCGGCACAGGGTGTGTGGGGCGGGACAGGGATGGTGACCCTGACCAAGACCAGACAGAGTCTCTGGGCTGGCTTCAGCGAGCCCGGCCTGGGCAGCCCTCATGGCCCAGGGCCAGAAGGCACGCTCACTTGCGGTCACTCTCGGGCGGCCAGTTGTCCCATTTGTAGTAGGTCTCGGGCTGCTCTGTGAAGAGCACCTTGTGGAGGCTGCAGGGTGGAGAGAGCCGTCAGGGCTGGAGCGGACAGGGCCCCCCGCAAAACGCCGTCAGCCCCCATGGGCTGCGAAGCCGCACGTGCAGAGGCACCGCCCGATTCCTGCGCTCGGCAACCCCACGGCACCTCTGCAGGGCCTCCAGCCCGCCCCCAATACGGCCTGGGGGCTGGCAGGTGACAGAGCCCCCCAGCAGGGGGCTCCCAACCCTGGTCAGACAGGACCCTACCTCCCCTGTAAGAGAAGGCTCTGCCCGAGGCCCTGACACCACACAAGGGCCGGCTGCTGCCCACTGGCCCCTCTGGTTCCTAAGAGGCTAGTGCCAGCCAGCGACCCGTCACCTATGTGGTGAGCCCTGTCACTCGTCACCAGTCAGACCAGCAAGTGGCCGCTCATCCCGAGCAGAAGAGCACCGGCCGTACCAGTGCACATAGTCCTTGGGGGCGAGCTTGCTGATGGAGGGGACGACAGTGTGCAGCCACCACACGGCGTCCCGCTGGATCGCGGCGATCTGGTGCTGGAAGGAGCGCAGCACCTCCAGGTCTGCGGGGGACGAGAGAGTTAGAGCCCCACGGCAGCCAGAGGGTCTGGTTCAAGGCCAGGTGCAGGAAGGAGGCCTGGACAGCACAAGCATCCTGCACTGTCTGCAGGTTAGAAAGGCAGACCTGAGGTGGAGTGGGGAACTCGGCTAGGATGAGGCTCAGCGAACACCTGACCACCCTCACAGGCCCAGGGCGACTCGGGGAACGGAAACCCTCAGGTTCCGAGCGTCCTTCCAGCCAATCGCTTACGGGGCCTGTGCAGCCAGGCCTCCCCAGGGTCAGCCGTGAACCAAAGCCGGCTGCCCCAAACACCACCACCCTGCTGCCCCACCTACCCTTGGCCCAAGGGCCACGAGCCCGAAACGCCTTCACAACGGCACCAGGATCCACGTGAGCAAACCGTCCAAGCAGAGAACGGGGCTGGACCAGGAGCTGGTGTTCTCAGCCCAGACGGGAGGAACAGGAACCAGCACGTTCCAGAAGCTCCCTCAGTCTCTAGGAGCTGTGCCGTGGGAGCGCCCCTTCCCGCCCCCTGCCTGGGCCTCGGGAACGGCCTACAGCCACGGAAGCACCCACCACTGCCAGGCCCGGAGCCTTACTCTTCTTCTCTCCTTTGTCCCAGGCGATGCCGGCCTCCTTCACCTGGGCTGTGATGCCCAGCATCATGGACACGGCCAGCACGTCTGTGACGTGCACCACAAAGCGCTCCTGCAAGCACAGCGCAGCTCAGCGGGGTCTGCGTCCCTTGCCCAGGCCCTGGGCACACGAGCCGCCGGGACAGGAGGACGCTGGACGGAAGGAGGCCTTGGGACCAAGAACCGGCCAGCAGCAAGGCCAGGCCGGGCCACAGGGAGGAGGCTCAGCCAACAGAGCTGGACTAAGCCCACCCTCCCGAGAAGAGGACCACCCCGCGGGCTGCCTGCCGATCTGCCCACGGGGCCCTCAAGACCCTGCACCCGCGGCCCCAGGTCCTGCTCTCCAGCGGCACCTCCCACTGCCCCCACACACCCCCAAACCTACGGTCCTCTGTGCACTGTCTGTGTCGCCCTGGCTGCTGATGCCGTGCCCTGGCTTCCCCAGCCCCGCCGGCTACAGCTCTACCCACCTCCACACCCAGCCCCGAGGTCACCGGCTCCCCTGGGGGCACCGGGCCAGCCGCTCCTTGGACCTCGCAGGATGGAGCCTCCGCTGCCTCCAGGATGGGCCACCGTGCACGCGGGGCACCCATCACAGGCCAGTGCACTCCGAACGGCACAGGGGAAACCGCTGGGCGAGACCCGAGCACTAGGCAGCCTGCACGGGCTTGGGGGCCTGGGCTGCCCACCTTGAACTCCATGTCCAGGTACTGGGGCTCCTTGCGCTCCTGCATGAGCCCAAGGCAGAAGGCCTGAAAGTTGATCTCGTGCTTGGTCTGCTTGATGATTTCGCGCAGCAGGGCCCGCGAGGCCCGCAGGTAGTCGTCCTTGTTGGTCAGCAGGTCCTGGAACACCATGGCCAGGAACTGGGGGAGACAGAGTGCCAGCAGCTGCCGGGGCCGCCCGCCAGCTTCCGTCGTCACCAGGCTGCAGGAGGTCTTCCCAGAGCCCCCGGACGAAGCCCCCGCCAGCTCCCGCTGCACGCCCAGGCCCGGCCCCTGGTCCCCCCACCCCCGAGCCTCTCACACACGGCTTGGCACCACGCCGGGCTCCCACCTTGGGTGCCAGCGCGGAGCTGTGCTGCAGCACGGCGTACAGGGTCTGCATGTTGTTGGGGTTCCGCGCGTTGGACAGCTCGTTGAAGATCACAAACTTGATGGTGGTGCCCAGGTTGTCCCTGTGCGCGTTCAGCAGCTCCCTGGATGCGGGCCAAGCGGGCGGCGCTGTAGTGGCCGAGCCGCCCCCGCCTGCCGCCCACCCCCGCCCCGCTCCTCCCCGCCCGGCGCACCTGACACAGAGCATGTAGTGGTTGAGCAGGACCTTGGGCTTGAGGCGGATCTTGATCAGGTGGGAGATGACGTCCATGTCCTCGGGGCCGTGTGTGCCGCAGTTCATGCACACAGACATGAGCAGGTCCTGGGCCGGCCGGGTCAGCTGTGGGGCGGCCGGGGCGGGGGGGAACACGTCAGCCCCGCGGCCTCGCCTGCCGGGGGGGGCCCCGCGCGCACGGCGCCCCTCACCTTGGGGTTCTGCAGCCACATCTCCAGCTTCTGCACCGCCATCAGCCGCACCTCCTTGTAGCCGCAGGTGGAGGTGAGCAGCCGCAGCAGGTTCCGCGAGACGTTGTCGATGGGCTGCCGCCGGTTGAGCTGGTCGCGCAGCATGTCGAGGACGTACTCCTCCACGCTCTCCGCCAGATCCTCGTACCTAGGCCAGAGGGGGGAAGGCAGGCAGGCAGGCAGGAAGGCAGGTGGGCGGGCTCTCCGCGGGGCGGGGCCGGGCCGGGGGCTGCGCGGCGCACCTACCTGGGCATGAGCTGGCCCTCCTGCTCGGGGCTGAGCTTCTCCTCCGCGATCAGGAGCTCCGTCTGGCTGTCCTCCTCCTCGGTGAGGGAGGGGTGAGGGCTGCTCCCTGCACACGAGTGCCTCGTGGATACGTGTGCCCAGCCGGCCCTCAGGCACCCGCGCCCCCGGTGGTACCGGGCTCCGTGGAGGGAGGCGACCCGCCCCGGGCCCTCCCGCGGGGAACCCCGGTCCGGCCGCCCGGCATCTCTCACCGGCACTGAGTTCCCCTCCGCTGCGCCCCGCCTCCCCCTGCAGGAGCATGCTCTTGGGGGGCATCTTGGTGTTAAAGGCCGTCTGGATATTGTCCACGAAGGCCTTGCAGTGCGGGCTGTCCACCCAGATCCGCTCCCCAAGGGAGTCTTCAATGTACACCTGCGAGGACAAGGTCTGCACCTCCCGCCTGCCCTCTGCCACATCCCAGCGGCGCCCCAGGGAGGAGCGAGCCAGGCGCTTCCCCAGGGCCCCAGCGGACAGGAGCAGGGCCGCCAGACACAGCCCTCCGGAAAGAACGCGTTCAGTTGCCCCCCTTTCGCCCCGGAGGTCCAGCGGCGCACCCCACCTCCCATGGCCCTCTGCCCCCTTCACCAAAACAGCCATCTCCTGGGAGAGGCCCCCCCACCTTGACAAAGATCTCGGGCCAGTTCTCATCATCCTCGTACGCGGCCATGAGGAGGTTACAGGCCAGCACGGACACCAGGCTGTTCCCCTTGGCCTTGAAGTTGACGGAGGCATCCCGCCGCAGGAGGCTGCACAGAGCCTGCAAGAGACGGCGTGGTGGCCGGGGAGGCCCGTCTCGCCTCCACCTGCCCCTTCCCAGGACGGAGCGGGGGACGCCCGGCCCTCACCTCGATGACCCCCTCCGTGGCGAAGATGTTGGGCTTGATCTTGGCCAGGTACATGAGGCTCAGGTACAGGGTGCTGTCCGGCTTGGCCCGCGTGACCTTCAGCTGCTTCACGGCCCCGCACAGCACTCCCTCCAGCCTGTCGTCATTGCCCTCCAGCTCGGCCGCCTCAATCTCATCCAGCAGCACCGCGGGCGGGACTGGCGGGGGAAACGGGGCCCTGTCAGGGGGGCAGCTCCGAGCAGAGGCTGCCTCGTGGGGGCCCCAGGCCACGGGCTGACTGGGCCAACCGCCAGAGACTGGCCAGCGAGGGTCTCGGGGCTGAGCCGGTCTCCCAGGAGCACGACGCCGGGCAGATGCTGCCCCGACCCGTGAGAACGACCAAGACCGTGAAGGGTCGGCCTTAGCCAGGTGCCACCAGAGCCCTCTGGCCACACCCACATGGCTACCCCAGGGTGATCTGTTCTTGAAACACCTACTTTCCTACGAGTTGGACATTTTTTCTAGGCTTTTAAGTTAGCCAGCACAATGTACCCGCAGCCTTCCTTCTCTTCTGTCGTGGCTGCTTTGTTGCCGTCCCTCCCCGGGTCTGTCCCACAGAGGCTTTTCTGCTAAGTCTTTGCAGGGAACCCACTGGGGGCTTCGACCCTCTTCCTGCACAGCTGCCCTCCGCTCTGCTCTCCACTCCTTTCCTCTTCACTTCCTCGCGCGTCCTCTGTCCCCCACCTTCCTTCTCCGATGGGAACCGCAGCTCTGGCACAGCCCCTGCCCAGCCCCTGCCCGCACTTGAGTCCCCGCTCCTCTGAGGGTCCCTCTCGGCCAGGCTTCGGCTCCATCCCATGTTTGCCTTGTGCTGCATTTGTGATTGTTCCGTCTTACCTATTCTCTCAGTTCCATTATGATACCTTCTCTGGTTTTTTAGGATTGTGTTTTTAGATACCCAAACAATGGAAGGAGGCGTTATTACTGATTTCTAACTTAACTGCTCTGATGACAGAGAATTCAACAGTAGCCCGAGTGCCTTCTATGTGCCGGGGAAAATGACAAATAGGCAGGAAAGATGGACCAGAGCTACGGAAGGTCCTGGCCGTGGAGATGTTCCAAGCACCGGACACTAGAGGTAGCTCAAGCCAGCCCTTTCTCCGTTTTGCTAAAGGTGTTTGTAAACTACGCTATCATTCTGGACGTGCTTTTCGTACTCGTATTCCATCCAACCTTCAAAGCCACCTTTTCTGGGAGTCACGCGATGGTAAAACAATACCGAAGCTCAGCCAGAAGCGCAGAGGACTGTGGCCTGAGTCAGGACTCGGCCCCGCAAGCGCTTCCAGTCCTAACCGGCACCAGCCACCAGGGGAGGGCCCTGAATCCAGGGTCTGACTCAGCTCTCAGAGCACTGCTCCGGCCGCATCCTCCGCCTCGGTTCTGGCCATGGCGTGCCCTGTCCCCCAAGCACAGGTCCCGCTCTAGGACGCGGGCCTCCCCTCGGTGGTTTCTCCTCCAACAGCCTGCACGCCTGTTAAGATCCCATCCAGCCTTTCAGGCTCAATTTCACACTACGGTTCCCGGATGGGCCTTCCCTCTCCCGAGGCTGTCCCGTGAGCACCTGTACGCTCAACACCTGGGACCGGTGTGATGTTTGACAGACCTGATCTACAGGGCATCGTGGGGCCACCAGAAATAATCAACGGAAAGATGGTACAGAAAAGTAAGGGAACGTTAGGTGCACACAAAATCAAAAGCTTTCGTGTAAACAGCGGGCTTGTGGATCAACTCTAATCTGTCCTTAATGCTGTCGTGTTACCTTTCCAGCTAAGAGGATAAAAGCAGGGAGGTAAGCCCTTCACTGTCAGGAGAAAGGAGGAGGCAACATAAACCTCCCTGTCCCGGGGGAGACGCACAGCCCACGAGAGCAGCACCTGTGTGGGTGCGCTGCCCTGTATCCCCCACGCTCAGAGCAGAGCCTGTCACAGTGGAGCGAGCCCGTCCCCAGAGGGCAGGCGCTGGCGGCCCCCAGGAGTGCATCAGCCTCACACCAGCTCCGCCCCTGGAGCTGGGACAATGGAAATCCGTACAAGGCTTTCCAATCCAGGAGGCCCTGGCGCGTGCCCCGTCTGCTTTACAGAGAAGGCCACCGAGACGCGCGCTGTCAACGCTGCTCCCGCTACGTGGCAGCAGGCCATTCGTCCCCCAGACCTACCTGTGCCATCTTGCCCTGAGTGACATAAGCACTTCCCATCGCTGTCACAGAATCTGAAGCACAAGTGGGGTGAAGGCACCCTTATGAGAGGTGCTTTGAAAAGCAAACTCACAGATGACTCCTGTCCTCCAGTCTCCAAAGAACCTACACTCCACCTACAGTGCTAAGCCGGAAGTGGCCGTTCCAAACCCCTGGTGCACAGACAAGGCATGGGCTACATTCTCTGGGGGATGTCAGGGGCTGACTTTACCTTCAATCGGGACCACAGACGGTTCCTTAATCGAGGGAGAGATAGCACGTTTCTCTGCCACTGCGGCCTCAGCCAGGCGTCCCAGGGCACTCAGAGGGGGTGTGGAGGAGAGTTTCGGGCGCTTGGTGAGCCCGGTCAGGGCCGAGGCACCTGCCAGAGCAGCCGCAGCATCCCGCTTGCGCTCCGAGGGCAGGCTGGAAGGGGCAGGCTTCAGCAGGGTGGATGCCGTTTTCGATTCAGTGGCCTGACCCTTCGAGCCCAGAGCAATGAAGTCTCCTGGAGGAGGGTGCCCTGCAGAGAAGAGACATGGAGAAACGGGCACCTTCACACAGCGGCCGAGGTGGAAAGGGTGTCCGAGACCAACTCCAACCTCCTGCGATTTCCGAGGGGATTAAACAAGGGCTGGGGGAGGCAAGAAACCAGTCACCCAGCAAGTCCACAGCAGAGCTGGGACCGTATGACGGGGGCAACAACAGCCAGTCACACGGAGCTTACTACAGACCAGGCCACCTCTAGTGGACAAGTGTCAGTCCCTTAATCCTCAACGAGTTTCTGGAACAGGCAACATTACTCTCACTTTACAGGTGAGGACAACCAGGCACAGAGAGGTTAAGTAACGTGCCCAAGGCCACAAAGCTTGGAGTGGCAAAGCGCGGGGCTGAGGCCAGTCTGGCTCCAGCCTGCTTTTAGCCACTGTGTTTGCGCTGGCCCCTCCTCCCGGCTTGCGACTCCCAGAGCCGCCGGGACCAAGGGCTGCTCTTCGAGACCCCATTCCTGGAAACCGCGTTCGGCTCGGAGTAACGAAGCCGCGACCCGACAGAGGAGCCGGACCGGAAGCCCCGAAGTCGCGCCGCCGGGACACGCCCCGCACCCGAAGGCTTGGCCGCAGCGCTGGGCCTGCGGACGGTGGTGGGCTTGGCCCGGTTCATTCTGTCCCCGTCCCTTCGCCGCTGCTCGCTGCCGACGCCTCACTTAGGAGAAGACCAGCGCAAGTCAGTCGTCCGCCGTTCGCCCATTCATTTGGATCCACCCTCCGGGGTTGGAGTTCGGGGCGAACGGCCAGCCCCGCCGCGCGCAGCCAATCCCGAAGGGGCCGTGCAAACCCCGCCTCCCCGCCTCGGACCCCGGGAGGGTCTGTCTCGCCGGCAGCCGCTGCCCAGTCACTTCTAGCGAGACCACCTCCGGCCCATCGCACCGGCGGCCCGCCACCGCCACGGCCGCCCCGGAACCGGAAGCCGCCCTCGGAGCCCGACTTCCGGAACACCCGGCAGCAAAACAGCGCGGCAGGGGCGGGACGGCGAGGAGGCGAGAGGCTCCGCGGGGCCTGCGGCGCTCTCTGGCGGCGGGAGGCCGGCGGGGCCTCGCAGCCGCTGATCTCTACCTGGCGAGGCGGACGCTGTCACCCCCTCCTTCAGGTGAGGCTGACCTTAGAAAGTGACGTGGTCAAGGACAGACAGCCAGGAAGGTTAGCCTCGGATGCTAACCCATACGTGCTGGAACTTCAGAGTTCTCTCCCATTTGTGGGTAAAAGGGCAGGTTCTGGGTCCCCTGGTGGGGTCCAGGAGGGAGCCCAGCGGCCGCGAGTGGACAAAGCCGGCAGAAGGGCGGGGCCCAGGTGAGGCCAGGCCCTCATCAGAGCAGCACGGAGGGCATCCATCAGCCTCAGTGTGCCGGCCTGCGCAGTGGGTCACGGTGATATTCACCAGGTCTGCTCAGGGACAGAGGACTTGGGGTCCATGCTCAGACCCTCGCGTCCTCCTCTTACTGGGGGTCTTCATGCCGTCCTGGGGCTCTGCACCCCGCCACTTGCAGCGGGCAGCCTCCCTCGAGGGCAGCCCTGATGGGTCCCTCAGAGCGGAGCGGGGTCCCTGCGCGAAGGGCAAGGTGCTCCTCACAGACCAAGTGCATCAGAAAGGCAGCATCGCAGACAAACGAAGCCGGACGTGGGCCAAAGCTGTGAAATGGATTTTACTCAGTAACAACTGCGGCGGGGAAAGCGCTGCGTTTTAAAGGGAGAAGGAGGGGGTGGGCCCAGGTGAAACCTTGCAGCCGGTGACGTGACGTCTGGGCGTGACGCTCGCGGGCCAGAGGCCACCAGAGGCGTTAGGGCAGGCGGCCTCACCGACTTCCAGTCACTGAGACCCAGTCCAAGAGTCAGGCCGTGCTTGCCTGCAGCCTGGCGTGCAGAAGGGCCTGACTTCTGCAATGTGTTCCTCGTCCCCTCTCCACCCTGAAGCCCCCACCAGCCGCCATCCACGATAGCGCGCCATCTTGGAAGTTCTCCCACCCATCGCAGCGTGGAGCAGAGACAGCCCTGCCCAAACTGCAGACGCGGGAGCAAAACCGTGATTGTTATTATTGCAGGTCACTAAGGTTTAAAACACCTTTTGGGGACATAATTTCAAACTTATGGAAAATTTGCAAGAATAGTACAAAGAATTCCCATATATCCCTCACCCTGTACCCTAAAGGTTAACATTTTACTATCTTTGATTTATTCATTTCTCTCCGTTCAGATTTTTTCCCCTGAATTATTTAAGAATTGCAGAAGAGTCCCCTTAACTCCTAAATTCTTGAGTGTATATTTTCTAAAAATAAGGAATTCTGTTATGTAACAGCAACAGTACAATTATCAAATCAAGAAATTAACATCAAAACAATACTCTTCATTATGCTAAGGCCTTATCAAGACTTTGTCGGGACTTCCCTTGTGGCACAGCGGATACGACTCCATGCTCCCGATGCAGGGGGCCCAGGTTTGACCCCTGGTCAGGGAATAAGATCCCGTGTGCTACAACTAAGAGTTTGCGTGCCACAACTAAGCCCGCGTGCTGCAACTAAGGAGCTGGCAAGCCACAACAAGGAGCCTGCCTGCCACAAGTAAGACCTGGTGCAACCAAATAAATACGTAAATAAATTTTTTTTTCAAAAAAAGATTTTGTCCGTTGCTCCTATAATACCCCTTATGGCGGGAGGCCATCCAGGACTCTGCAGTGCACTCCGTTGCCATACGTCCCAGAGACCCTTTCGTCTACAACAGTCTCTGAGTCCTGCTTGGTAGTTCACGACCTTGACAGGCCTCCTTGTCCAGGACTGCTGTTCTGCAGAATTCCCCTCCATTCGGGTTTGTCCAATGCGGCCTCATGAACAGGTCCAGGTTATATGCACTTTTGGCAGGAATGTCGTGGTGATACTAAAAATTCTTCTCTGTACGTCTTATCAGGAGCTACATGATGTTAATTGAGCTCATTACTGGCAAAGTTAATTGGATTACTTGGTTAAGGTGGTGCCTGCTGGATTTCTCCTTTGTCAAGTTACCACTTTGCGTTTGTGATGAAGAAGTGCATGAGAGATAAGTGGAACGTGCCTTGAGACTGGACAGATGTCTGCTTCCCCCTCAAACTTTTACCAGCTCAGTTTCAGCGCCCTGGATGGCTCGAGCCAGAATCAGTGATGATGATGGTGATGGCGATGGTGGTGATGGTGATGGTGGTTTGTGACGATGAGGATGACGGTGATGGAGATGGTGGTGATGGTGGTGATGATGATGGTGGTGGTGGTGATGGTGATGATCATGGTGGTGATGATGATGGTGGTGATGGTGATGGTGATGATGATGGTGGTGGTGGTGATGGTGATGATCATGGTGGTGATGGTGATGGTGATGATGATGGTGGTGATGATGATGGTGATGATGATGGTGGTGGTGGTGATGGTGGTGATGATGATGGTGGTGATGGTGATGATCATGGTGGTGATGATGATGGTGATGACCGGGAAGAGGTGCTCTTCTTTCCCTTATTCTTTCTGCATTCCTGAGCTGGCATTCTAATGTCAGGAAGAGCTGTCATGTCTTCTCCATTTATTCACTTATTTTTCCCATCGGTTTGGACGCTTGGCTTCTTTATTCAGCAGATTATAATCCTTTACTATTACTATTTATTTGATTCTCAGATTGTCCTAGGTTTGGTCAGCGAGGGGCCTCACCCAGCTGGTTCCTGTCTTCTTTTATTTTATTTTATTTTATTTTATTTATTTATTTTTTTTTTGTGGTACGCGGGCCTCTCACTGTTGTGGCCTCTCCCGTTGTGGAGCACAGGCTCCGGACGCACAGGCTCAGCCACCATGGCTCACGGGCCCAGCCGCTCCGCTTCCCGGGGAAGCCCCCTGTCTTCTTTTGATGTGACTCTTGAAACACTTCCTTGCTTCCCTCCCTTACTTTTCAAAGCCACTAAGTTTTGAGGTCGTTGGTTACACGGGAATGAATAACTGATATAGATGGCTCAGAGGGAGGATGGAAAGAGTGCAGGACAGACGAAGGAGAGAGCGAGGGAGGTGACGCTCATCAGCAAGTGGAGAACGGTGCCTGCCACCTGAGGGAGGAGGACAGGTCGGGGGAGGACACAGGGGTGGGCGGACCGCTATGGGATGAGTTTGGGTAGATGCGTCAGGAAATGCCCCCTCTGCATCAGCCTCCTGGCGGCCTCCCCAACCTGCCCCATCAAGGCTGCCCCTGGTGGCTCTGCAGAGACCCTCCTTTCAAACCTTCAAGTGGGAGCTGGGCTGCAGCTGCTGCAGACAGCTGGGTTCTAGGAAGACCGTCAAAGGGAGCCATCAAACCAGGGCCAGGGCTTCCCTGTTGGCGCAGTGGTTGAGAGTCCGCCTGCCGATGCAGGGGACGCGGGTTCGTGCCCCGGTCCGGGAAGATCCCACATGCCGCGGAGCGGCTGGGCCCGTGAGCCATGGCCGCTGAGCCTGCGCATCCGGAGCCTGTGCTCCACAGCGGGAGAGGCCACAACAGTGAGAGGCCCGCTTACCGCAAAAACAAACAAACAAACAAACAAACAAACAAACAGGGCCAGATTCCGGCAGAGACTCTGCCCAGTGCTGGCCTTCCTCCGGGGGGCGTCCAGCCAGCCCCCATTGCCGTGTGAACTCACGACCGTCGTGGGGAGTGGGGGACGTCTAATGAGAGGCTCTGTGAGCTGTGGCCAACCTCTGACCCAGCCACCATTCCTAGGATTTGACCCCAACCGTGCAGAAATGTAGGCACCAGGTTGATCTTCTAGGAGACCCAGTGTCCAGCCACCTGGACTGATCAGTGCAGCCATGGGGCATCCAGACACCACACTTCTCAGAAGCTTCTGCAAAAGGACCACATGGACCCTTCTGTGATGAAACAGCCCAATCGGTGGTGAAGGGAAAGAAGCCATTCGTGCACCAGGATGTAGGAAGTGACCACATCTATCTACAAGTGGGAAAAGTCCGGAACGAAACACACCCAGTGGTCCCCATGGTTACGGGGATGGGTGGGGCAGCCATGCAAGCCGTCCTCTCTGTGTGGTTCATTTTTGCAATTATGTGAATGTTCCAGAAAAAGAAGTTTCCATTAGGGAATGAAGAGCAGTGCGCCTGCCCTGTGGGATCCTCCCGCAGGGGCTGCTCAGGCCCCAGCCTCGCTCTCTGTCCCAGGACGGGACAGGCATGGTCCAGGCTGGCATTTACGGTGCGGGTCCCCCCCGGAATGCTTCCTCCATCCTCTTTCTCACCGGACACAGCCTCTTCTTCCTTCCAAACCCAGCCTCCCAGCTCAGTCGCTTCCTCCGTGAAGTCCTCAGGGGTTCCCCTACCAGGGCAGGTGGCGGCCACCCTCCTGATGGCACCTTCCCACAGAGCCTGTGCGGCTCTGCTCAAGAACAGTGCCCCCAAGGGACAGCGCCTGGCCCTTGCAGAATGCAGCCTGCCTGCCTGAACTTTCTGGATAAGCCCCGAGGCTGGGGTCGGGGTCATGGAGGTCAGAGGTCAAGGAGTAGATGGAGGGATCTTTCCCTCGGGAGATTCTGGGGCAGCAGCAGGCCAGGGACTCCGATGCACAAGCGGCGTCGGAGGACTGTCCCCCACGCCGCCGCCCGTCCACCCGGAGGACCGACCACGCCTGGTCCAGGAGGGGCAGCGAGGGGCCACCAAGCAGCCCACCCAGGATCC
Organism: Mesoplodon densirostris; assembly: GCF_025265405.1. Taxonomy (NCBI): domain Eukaryota; kingdom Metazoa; phylum Chordata; class Mammalia; order Artiodactyla; family Ziphiidae; genus Mesoplodon; species Mesoplodon densirostris. The sequence continues at coordinate 87,599,951 of NC_082676.1, read as the reverse complement.
TGAGTCCAGCGGGGCCCAGGAATCTGCATTCCACAGTCTCCCCAAAGATGCAGGGTCTGCAGACCTCCCTGAGACCCCACTGCGTTAGCTTCCTGGGGAAGCACCTCAGGCCGGGCGGCAGAACCACAGACATTTCCTCACACAGTCCTGGAGGCTGGACGTCGAGACCAGGTGTCCCAGGGCCGCGCTCCTCCAAGGGCTCTGGGGGAGGGTCCCTCCTGGGGGCCCTGGGCTCCTGGGCTCAGGCCGCGTCCTCGTCTCTGCCGGCTTCCCAGGCCTCCCCTCTCTGCGTGTCTCCTTTTCTCTCGGTGGATTTAGGGCCACGCTAGCCCAGGATGATCTCAGCTCGAGATCCTTGCCCAAATTATAGCCACAAAGACCCTATTTCCCGACAAGGTCCATTCTGAGGGTCCTGGTGGCGTGTGTTTCGGGGCCTCCTTCCCATCGACGGCAGCTGCAGGACCCCGGTCTGCGTGGCCAGCCGCTCCCCCTTCCATCCCACCCAGCACCCCAGCCTTCTCTGGGACACACCAGGCTCCTGTCTCAGGGCCTCTGCTCGGGCTCTTCCTATGTCAGGAAGCCCAGGTGCTGCCATCCTAGCCCCCAGAACCACAGCCCAGGCCCTATGGGAACTGCTGCCCCCAAAAGCTCCCTTTAGGACCCTCGCCGCCCCCGAGATCCTATGACTTACCTACCGGTCTCCTTTTTTTTTTTTTTTTTTTTTTTGCAGTACGCGGGCCTCTCACTGTTGTGGCCTCTCCCGTTGCGGAGCACAGGCTCTGGACGCGCAGGCTCAGCGGCCATGGCTCACGGGCCCACCCACTCCGCGGCATGTGGGATCTTCCCGGACCGGGGCACGAACCCGTGTCCCCTGCATCGGCAGGCGGACTCTCAACCACTGCGCCACCAGGGAAGCCCCTGGTCTCCTTTTTAAGGCCTGCTTCCCACCTGACTCAGCCCCCAGCAGCACCTGGCCTGTGTGTCCCCTGCCCGGTCCAGGGCCGCAGGCCACACTCAGTCATCGTGGGCGGGGTGAGTGGACCAGGTGTGCAAAGCCCCAGAGCAGAGGGAGACCCCAAGCAGAGAAGCCACGATGGTCAGGAGCTGGGTTCAGCCTGGAGAGACACATCCGGCGGGCAAGCCCAGGCCTCTGACCCCTGCAGTCCCAGGTCACCTGTACTGTGAACCGGAGCCACGCAAGAGCCTTGCCCCCAGGCTCCGGACCTAACGACTGCGTGGGGGGCACGCATGTCTGCCGGGCCCCCCCGCGGCTCCATGGGGGGAAGGAACCCACCGGCGCCAGGGCTGGGGTTGCTGCAGATGGGAGTCAGAGGTGAGAGGGACCAGCCCAGGCCCCCGGGGGGGTGGGTGCGGAGGGCAGGGTTGCAGCTGTGTGTGTCTAACGGCCTCTGGGCAGGAAGCAGCTGCTCCCGGCTGGGGACCTGGGCCCCAAGCTGGGCTCCAGGCCGGGCGGTGTCTCCGGGCTTAGGTCTCCTTGCCCCGGTGAGGGGTCCCCAGCCCAGCCAGGCCTGGCCCTTCCCAGCACTCACGGTGAGAGGAGTGGGATTTGGGTACCCCCTGGAGCGGCCACAGAGGGGCCGGGGGCTGGTGGGCTCCCAGCTACCTGGTCTCCTAAATTTAGAAACTGCCTCACCCGCACTGGAAGCCCCGTCAGCCTGGTGACTGGGTTTCAAAGCCATGAGTCAGTGTTTGTGGGACTCAGACACCCGCGGCTGGGCAGGGGCAGCTGGGTGCCCGTCTGCTCTCACGTGGAGTGTTCGGGAATCTCCTCTGGGAATGAACAGTCCTGTCCAGAGCGCGTGGCCCTGGAATCTGCCCATGTGATGCCGCTGCAGGGACACCGGGCCGGGAAGACGGGTGCCCCGGGCGCCCCTCGCCTGAAGCCGGCTTTGGGGGCCAAGAGCTGGGACTGTGCCGGGCAGATCCTGGCCGGGAGCGGAAGCCCCAGGGGCCGCCTCTGGCCAGAGGTGGGGAAGCGCTTTCCAACAATTGTCTGAAAATAGAACGGGCTGGCTCCCGAGGAAAGGAGTCCCCTGCCCCGGGAAGGGAGCACGTGGAGCAGGAAGCCTGCCGAGCAGGGAGGGGCTCCCAGCCTCCCACCCCGGGGGGCCCCAAGGCCTCTTTCTCGCCTGGGGAAGTGGAGCTGAGGAAGCAGGCCTGGGGTGCAGCCCGCCCCCTGCCCCCATGCATCGCGCAGAGGGCACGCTTCCTGCCAGGCCTCAGCTGTGTCGCTGCTCGCCCCCTCGTCCAGTGAGGGCCGGAGGCCTGGCACACTCTGCGGAGTGCCCAGGCTGGGCACTCCCAGTACGAGGCTGAGCCCAGGGCCCACTTCTGCTGCAAAAGCAGATCCACCTCGGGACACAATCCACCTTGGGACACGCTGTTTCTACGCCTTCCAGAGACTGCGAGGGGGCAGGAGGCTCGTGTCACCACAGAGAGCGGGGCACAGAGGAGCCAGGTGCCCCTGAATGGGGGCGTGGCGGGTGCTGGACCTTTCTTCCTGCAGAACCCTGGGGTTCCAGGGGGCACAGTTGGAGAACCAGTGCAAGGGGACTAAGGAGTAGGGACCCCCAGGCCCAGCCCCACCCTCCCATCCAGCACCTCACCAGATCCCAGGCTCCCCGGAATGGCTGAGGCCCAGCAGGAGGGGAGGACGGGTATTCGTTTCCTTTGTTGTGGTGGCTGAGGAAGCCCCAGGGGCACCCAGTCAGCTATAGTGGGGAGAGGAGGTCAGAGGTCAAGGGCAAGGGGCTGGCAGGGTTGGGGTCACTGGGGTCACGGCCAACTGAAAGGGGGCCTGGATGGGGAGGGTCTCTTCTCCAGGCACAGCACTTCCTCTGGGGGCAGCAGACGGAGACCCTCAGTCCCAGCCCCCCCCTTTTCTCCCATCCTAAGGCTGGCGCAGCGGGATGGAGGGCACTGTGACAATGACCGCGTCCCTCCCGGACAGGGCAGCCCTGATTTCACCTCTTCCATCTCACTGTCCCGACACGCCCTCAAAATCTCCCCAACACCGCCGGTGGGGTGGCTACGCAGGATTTAGTTTCCTTGTTTGGGTTTGTCAAGTTTCCTGCAAAGAGCATATATTAGGTTTGAAATTAGAAAAATACCCTCAAGCACTTTTTAAAAAATAAATTTATTTATTTATTTATTTATTTATTTATTTTTGGCTGTGTTGAGTCTTCGTTGCTGCGCACGGGTTTTCTCTACTTGCGGTGAGCGGGGCCTACTCTTCCTTGCGGTGCGCAGGCTTCTCACTGCGGTGGCTTCTCTTGTGGCAGAGCACGGGCTCTAGGTGCGCGGGCTTCAGTAGTTGTGGCACATGGGCTCCAGAAGTTGTGGCTCGCGGGCTCTAGAGCACAGGCTCAGTAGTTGTGGCGCACGGGCTTAGTTCCTCTGCAGCATGGGGGACCTTCCCGGACCAGGGCTCGAACCCGTGTACCCTGCATTGGCAGGCAGATTCTTAACCACTGCGCCACCAGGGAAGCCCTCATGCACTTTTCTTAAAAGCAAATACATACATAAATAAAAGTCCCAGAGATTCTAACACATATCCCAGTCCCACTTTTCCCTGTCGACACTTTTCTTCAAGAAGCACCGCTACAAACTTGTACTATGTCACGTGTTCAAACTTTGGCTCAGAAATTAGGGACAGATGTTCCCAGGTTGTCTTGGTCCACCATGACGTTCTCAGGCTGAGGAAATGCCAGCCAATGGAGGGAGAGGAGGCCCAGCCTCCAGGTGGGTGACATCCAGACTGCATTGGTCATGGGATGGATTATTCACAGCCTGGGTTATTATCTCTCCTGGTCCAGGGCTAACTGGGCTCAGCTGGGCGGTTCTTGTGTGTGTGCGTGGTGGAGGGAGAGGCAGGTGCAGACAGATGGGCTGCAGACATCCGCGTTTCGTCTGGCCACAGGCTGGGACCTTCACGCTGGCACCTGCACGTGGCTTGGGCTTCCTCACTGCATGGCACTGGGTTTCCAGGTCAGAAGGTCCGAGAGACAGAGCCAGGCAACACAATGTAGTAAGAAGAATGTGTTTGGTCTTCTTCCAGCATTCCTGGCACAGAGTTCAAAGCCCTTGGAATTTCCTGAGGGACAGGGCTGTCTTTGGTTATTCCTAACAAGCCCCTTTGGACCACACCTGAGTTTATGCTAATGAGACGACTCAGGATGGGACCCCTAGCCAGCTGCTGGTGGAACCGACCACGTGATGAGAGAGTTGGAACTTTCAGCTGCACCCCACCCACTCCTGACTCCAAGGAGGGGAGGTGCACTGGAGATGGAGTTCAACGGCCAATGGCCAGTGGCTGGATCGATCTTGCGTATGTAAAAAAACTTGATGAAAACTCTAGAAGGAGAGATCCTAGGAGCGTCCAGGTTGGCGTACACAAGGCGTGCGGGGAGGGCGGCTGCTCCAGGAGGATGTGGAGCTCTGCACCCCAACCCGGCTCTGCGCACACCTTGCCTGTGCACCCCTTCCATTGGGTTCTTCCTGAGCTGAAGCCTCTGCGATGCACCTGTCCTGAGTATAATGATTTCCTGCGTTCTGTGCTTTGTTCATATAGTGAATTATTGAACCTGAGGTCAGGTTCACGGGAACCGCTGAATCTGTAGTCAGCCAGGTAGACTGGGGGGAGCCTGAGGACCCCGGGGCTCAGAAAGGGCACCTGAAATTGTGGGGGGACCTCTTGGGACTGAGCTCTCACCCAGGGGAGTTAGTGGTGGAGTTGAATCGAGTCGTAGGATGCCCCGTTGGTGGCGGAGAGTCACAGGATTGGCTGGTGTTTGGAAAAACCAAGCAGTTCCTTTTATGACCTACCTGCCTGGACGGCACGGCACTTCTACCATCCTCTGTGGGTCAAAGCTGTCATGAAGGCCTGGCCCGGTTTCCGGGGAGAGGACACCCGCTCCACTAGTTGGAGGACGATGTTTTCAGGGCTGTCCCGGGGCACACGGCGCTACAGTCATGAAATCGTGACTTGGCGATCGGCCCGCCGCTGACCATGGCATCCGGTAATGAGCCGTGCCCGCGGGTTGGTGGACGCGTGGGCTGTTTCAGTTTGGGGAGATGACGAATAAGGCCAGAATAAACACCTGTGCACAGGCCTGTCCCTTGGACCGACTTCACAGCACCCGAGTGCCCAGGCGCGGGTCTCTGTCCTCCTTAACGTGGAGATGATGAAGCTGTCTTGCTGGGTTCTTCAGCGGGGGTTGTGGGCGGTGGCTAATGAATGCACCTAAGTGCCCCCCGCCCCGTGTCTGTGGCAGAAAAGGACTCAAAGCGCAGCTGTTAATATCCTTGCTGTTGTGGGACGGTGGGGGGAGGCAGGTGGCTTGCATTTCCCCCGAGCAGTTCTTTAACATTTTGTATTGGATAATTCTTTGTTTTCTGGGGCCGTCCTGTGCATTGTAGGATGTTTAGCAGCATCCCTGGCCTCGACCCACTAGATGCCAGTAGCAATTTTTTTTCTCAGTAGAACAGGGTGAAGAACCATTCAGATTTTTCTCTTAAATAACCCACAGCATCTGCAGGGAAAACTACAGGCGTTTCTCTGCAGATCGCACATACACAAGGCATTATTGGCTTCACAGGTGAGAGAGCCTCTGGTGTGTTCTCTGTAACAAAATCCACATCACCGTGTAGACAGGTACCATTATCGTGTTCACTTACAATTCCAGAACGAAAGGCACGATTTGGCAAAAAAAAAAATTGTTTTTGGATCCTAAAGTCAAGTGCAATTATTGAGAGATGCACTTCTGGTAACAGTCTTCGTCACTTCTCCAAGCTGTGACAACCAAGAATACAAAAATGTGTCCTGTCTCGGCCAAGTGTCCCCCAGGCCAAATCATCCTGGATGAGAACCCCTGCCCTCCAGCGTCTCTAAATTCCAGGGGCAGGAAAGGCTGTTTATTTGAAGAATAAAAGGCTTGTCTCCTGGGGTGGGGGAGGGAACACAGCACGGGTCTCCCTGCCCCAAGGGTACCTGGTAAGAACCTGGTATCAGAGCTGTGGTCACTGCTGGCCCCCCCTCCTTTGTAATGCACAGGGTTTGGGCCCCAGGCCCTCAGACAAGGGAATGAGCAAGTTCAGTGACACACTGGTGGCCACGAGCACAAGTTTGCCATCACCTGGGTCTCAGGTGTCCCACCTAGAAAATGGGACCAAGTTGCATCTGTGTAGCCGTGGGTACCAGTTTGAGGAGTGGCGGCAGACCCCAAGAGCAGCCAGTATGCCCTCTCCAACTGGCCGGCCGGCAGTTGATGGGCTGGACATATTAGGGGGAGCCCCACCTGGAGGGTGGCGCTTTGCAGAGGACACTGGTGTCGCGGGCCGTCGGGCAGGGGGTTGCAGGGGGAAGGGAGGTTAGGAATCTTGACAGAATTGTTCTCAAATTGTGACTGGGAATCGGCTGTATTACTTAACAATACATGAACCTACAATAATCATAATCATGATAACGGGAGTCTTTTCCTTTGAGAACAGCTGGCCGTTTACAAAGAGCTCCCCTCCCCCCATGTGATCCTCAGTCAATCCTATTCCCAGTTGAAGGGTGCCAAGACAGGCCCAGAGATGACCACACAGAGGAGCCTTTGGAAGCCAAACTCTGCTTCTTCCCTCTCCGGGACCCCTCGCTCCCCTCCTAGATTTGAGATGCCGAGGGGCCCCTTTCCCCTTGGCTAGGGGAGGAGGAGACCCTTTCAGCACTCAGGGCTCCAGACCGCTCCTGCCCACCACTTCCTTCACCCCAGAAGCCAGGAGGGGATGAGCAGGCAGGCTCCCAGCCTCCGCCAACCCCTGCCACAGCCCTGCCCCCCAGGAGGGGCCTTGGCCCTGGGGAAGCTTTCCGGAGGGAGGCACAGGGACAGCTGCAGCCCAGCAGGGCCCTGAGGGCAGGTGCGTCGTGGTGGAAGGCCAAGGAGGGGACCTGGCTCTGCCCGGCCAGTGCCCTCCTCCCCGAGCCTCAGGTCCCTCATCCTCAAAGGGCGGCTTTGTGGGCAAGGGGAGGGCACCGCTGGCCGGGCCGAGGGCAGGAGTCATTTGTTCTTGGGTCAGCAAACATCCCCCCGCAAAGGCAGCCGCGTCACGGGCGTGGGGTGCCAACAGCAGCCCCTCAGTTCCTAGAGAGCCCCGCTGGCCTGCCTGCGGAGGGGTGGGGCCTGCAGCAGGTGCCCCGTGGTCCGGCCCATCCAAGGTTCCAGCCCCCTACCTTTCTGGGGTCCGGTACTCTGGGGGCAACTGTGGGGATCCTGACGGGTAGTAAGTGCTGGGAGCCCCTTGCGGCCAGAGCTGCCCCTCACCTCCCTGCTGAGGAATTGATCTCGGGGCCCCAGTGTCCCTCCCTTTCCCTGGACCTTGGCCAGGGTCCCCTGAGTCTGCCCACGGCACGCCCGACCTCCAGCTCTCCGGAAGGAGGGGGCAGGGTGGACCGTGGGCCCGGAGTGGGGCCCAGCCTCCTCCCTAAGAACCAACTTGGCCCAGCTGGGCGATGGGCAGGTCTGTCTCCCCCAGGCGTGGGCCCTGACGGTCACAAGACTCTTCCCAGGGCAAAGAGGAGCAGTGTATCTGGGTAAGCAGCGCCGTCTCTGCCCTAAAGCGGTCATAAAAGGACCATTTATTAAGGCCAACCAGGGACCCGGTGCTGTGCGAAGGTCTTCACGGCCATTTAGAAACTGCACTCTCACACCAGTCCTGTGAGGTCGGCATAGCTCCCTCCATTTTATTTCATTTTTAATTTGATTCTGTGGTTTTGAATAGCTAATACATTTCACGGTCTGGCAGTCAGAATGACATAAAGAAGTTGGCACAGCAATCTCGTTTCTATCCGCGCCCCACCATCCCCCAACGGCCAAAGGCAACCCTTTTCCTTAGTTTCCTTTTTATCCTCCCAGGCTTCCTTCTGCAGGTACAGACATGAATACAGTCGCTGGCCCTCCACGGATACCAAACTCTGAGGATGCTCAAGCCCCTTACTTAAAATAACACAGTATTTGCGTGAAACATATGCACGTATACTTTCAATTATCTCTAGATTAATTATAACATATAATACAATATAAATGCCATGTAAATAGTTGCCAGTGTGTTGCAAACTCGAGTTTTTGCTTTTTGGAACTTTCCAGAATTCTTTCCCCCAAATATTTTCAGTCTGAGATTGGTTGCATCCCAGGACACGGAACCCAAAGGCACAGAGGACTGACAGTATACATTTTTATATCCCTCCCTTCCTTACACTAAAGGTAGCACATCACACCCCCAGTTCTGCACCTTGATTTTTCATTTACAACAGACCCCGAGGTCTTCAGTATCAGTGTACGGGGATCTCCTGCATTCCTTTTGCATGGCTGTGTAGTACTCTGTCATACAGGCGTCCCACAGTTTATTTAGCTGGTCCCTTGATGAGGACAACTTGGTGGTCTCCCATCTTCCTTTATTATAGCCGCTGCCCCAATGCTGAGCTCGTACACCCCCAATTTCACATTTGACCAGGTGCACGTATGGCACAGATTTCCAGGAGTGGGATGGCTGGGTCAGAGGACAAGTAAGGTCCAAGGTAAGTATGGAAGAAGCTGCCAGATGCCCGTCCTGCACCCTCACCAGCAGTGTACTCGAGGGCCCGTTCGCCCAGCCCTGCCATCAGAGGAAGTGGTCTGACTTTTGGATTCTGACAGATGAGCAATGGCGTTGCAACGCCATTACCACGTGTGTTTTCTCTTATGACACACGTCTTTCCTGTGTTTGTCATTTAGGTGTCCTTTTCTATGAAGGATCTCTTCGTATCCTTTGTTCCTTTTTAATATTTATTTATTTTGGCTGCACCAGGTCTTAGTTGCGGCACACGGGATCTTCGTTGCGGCATGTGGACTTCTTAGTTGCGGCATGCGGACTTCTTAGTTGCGGCATGCGGACTTCTTAGTTGCGGCATGTGGGATCTAGTTCCCCAACCAGGGATTGAACCCTGGCCCCCTGCATTGGGAGCACGGAGTCTTACCCACTGGGCCACTAGGGAAATCTCTCCTTTGCTCCTTTTTATTTGTCTTTTTCTTTTACATTTCTAGGAGCCCTCTGTACATGAGGAAGACAGTCCTAGTCTATACTTTGTGTTGTGACTTGCTTATGGTGATTTTTGCCTTAAATCACTTATATGTGTCTGGATTTTTTTTTTTTTTTTTTTTTTTTTTTTTTTGCGGTACGCGGGCCTTTCTCTGTTGTGGCCTCTCCCGTTGCGGAGCACAGGGTCTGGACACGCAGGCCCAGTGGCCATGGCTCACAGGCCCAGCCGCTCCGTGGCATGTGGGATCTTCCCGGACCGGGGCACGAACCCGTGTCCCCTGCATCGGCAGGCGGACTCCCAACCACTGTGCCGCCAGGGAAGCCCCTGTCTGGATTTTTAATCATGATTAGCAAAACTTTTCCCCGTTGCAAAGTTTTAAAGGAAGTCACTCACGTATTCTTCAATATTCTAATGCTTTTTTAATCTTATTTTTTTATGGTGGTGACACACACATCACGTGATATCCACTATTTTAACCATTTTCAGTGTTTTTTCAGTTCAGTGGCATCAAGTATACTCGCATTGTTGTGCAACCACTGCCATCCACTTCCAGAACCTTTTCATCGTTTCATGGTTTCTTTTTTAAAATGTGAATTCTTTGATCCATTCAAAACGTATAATACTGCTGTACCGTGTGGGTAAACCGTGGACCCAACTTTATCTTTTACTAAATGGTTATCATCTTGTCTCAACATCATTTATTTAAAAAGCCCATCTTCATTTGATTTTAGCAAGCCCATTTTATTTTTTAAAAAAATTTTTATGGGCTTCCCTGGTGGCGCAGTGGTTGAGAGTCCGCCTGCCGATGCAGGGGACACGGGTTCGTGCCCCGATCCCGGAAGATCCCACATGCCGCGGAGCGGCTGGGCCCGCGAGCCATGGCCGCGGAGCCTGTGTGTCCGGAGCCTGTGCTCCGCAACGGGAGAGGCCACAGCAGTGAGAGGCCCGCGTACAGAAAAAAATAAAAAAATAAAAAAAATTTAAAAAAAAATAAAAAAAATTTTTATTTTGTATGGAATAAGTAGAGTTTATTTATTTATTTATTTATATGTATTAATTTACTTATTTCTGGCTGCGTTGGGTATTCTTTGCTGTGAGCGGGCTTTCTCTAGTTGTGGTGAGAGGGGCCTGCTCTTCGTTGCAGAGCACAGGCTCTAGGCACGTGGGCTTCAGTAGTTGTGGCACGTTGGCTCAGTAGTTGTGTCTCGTGGGCTCTAGAGCACAGGCTCAGTAGCTGTGGCGCACAGCCTTAGTTGCTCCGCGGCATGTGGGATTTTCCTGGACCAGGGATCAAACCCGTGTCCCCTACATTGGCAGGCAGATTCTTAACCACTGCGCCACCAGGGAAGCCCCTGGTTATCTATTTTAAATATAGCAGTGTGTACACGTGAATCCCAAACTCCCAATCTTTCCCTCCCCAGCTCCTTCCCTGACGCCCCACCCCCGCCCCCTGTAACCATAAGTTCCTTCTCTAAGTCTGTGAGTCTGTTTCTGTTTTGTAAATAAGTTTGTTTACCAAGCCCATTTTACAGTCGAGGAAACTAAGACCCAGAAGTGAACCGACGTGAATGGCTCCAGCACAGGTGTGATCTCTCTCTCCCAGGTCCACCTAATGCAGCCTCTCCAGGCCCCGCTTTCATGGTGTTGATGAGACTATTCACACGGTGCTGTTAGTAACCAAAGGTTATGTGAAGAGACCGCAGTCCAGTTCGGGAAATGAGGACCGTGAGGAGTCAGTTACACTGATCACTCACTGTGGTGTCCTGCTGAGAGGGCCACAAAGCAACAGCCTCTGAGGACAGAGGGTGTGGGCTAAGGGAAGGGGAAACACCTTTCGAATTCCGGCTCTGAAAACATCCTGGAGAGATGGGCTACTGCTGCTGCCGCTGTGTTTATTGGCAGCTGTTTCTGTTGAGGCTGGCGGCAAGCTCCAGTGTGCCTGGTTGCCCCATGAGGCCAGGGCGCCCCATCAGAGCAGGTCTCTCAGAAGGAAGCCCACCCGTGGTACCGACTGCAAACGCAAGACCCGCAAACCTCTCAGCACTTTCTTCTGTTCCCTGAGGGGCCTGAGATGGTGGGAGGCCTGCCCCCCTCTCCCAGAGCCTCGGCATTTTTCCCTGTTCTCTACTCAGAACTCAGACTTGCGGCCTCATTATTATTTCTGAGAAGGATCCAGAAACCATCCAGGGGCTTGGCCTCCCATCCAAGTGCTGGGGAGGGGGTAGTGGGCCAGGCCGGGTGACTGGACGGGTCACCTCCCCAGCTTTGACCTCCATCTACAGCACGCAGAGGCTCTCCTCTCCCGGGGTGGCCCTGACCTGAGGCCGGGGCAGCATCCTGGTTCTGCCTTTGCTGGGTCTGTTTTCCCATGGCAACCATCAGCTGGGCCTTAGGTGGGCACTGTTCCAAGGGTCTTGGACCCCTAGACATAGAGGCTATGGGTTGAAGCCATTTATCACCATTTTATGTTGTTCTCTTTCCAACAGAAGAGAAATAGTTCTCTTTACTCATATCTTGGTCAAGACGGGAAATCAAAAGAAAGATAGGGGTGCCTATCAGGAGGGGACGCCAGGTGCCCTTTCCTCATTTGTGGGGCCGGCCTACCCCGCAGACAGGGAGGTGTGTGTGTCCCTGGACCCATATCTCCTCTTGTGATAAGACCACTAGACCGTCCCCAGACACGGGCTTCCGCTGCGACCACTCCTGGGGAGGGTGGGGTCTCCGAGGGCCCTGGTGAGGCTAAGGGATGCGCGGGGGTGGGCGGTGGGGTGTTTAGGGTTAGGGTTAGGGGAGGCCAACTGGAGAATACGAATGTGGAGTCCAAACAGGAGCCTGCCCTTCCCCCGAGCTGAGAGAGGGCGAGCTCGAGGGAGAATGGGGGTGCTCCCGGCTCGGTTCGACGTATGGGGACGACTGCCGCCACGTGTGGGGCGCAGCGCACGCCGGGGCCGCCACCACTCAGCGCGCACTGCACCTGCGGTCATAGGTACCGCCTTGCCCGCCTTGCACAGGTGGGCGCGGGGGCGGAGCCTCTGGGTGGTAGGAACCTTGGGGCGGGGCGTCGGCGCGCGTCGGCGGCGGTGCCTCGGGTGGGCGGGGCGCTGGCGCGCGCGCGGCGGGTGGGCGGGGGCGGTGCGCGCGGTGGGCGGTGCGGCGTGACGCGCGCCGACGCCGATCCCGGAAGCGGTGTCAGATGCTGGGGAGCCGGGCGGGCGGGCTGGCGGCGGGCGGTGGGCGGCGGGGGGGACTTGTTGTTCTTCGCGAAGTCCGAGCCGGAGCGCGCGGCGGAGGCGGTGGCCGACGGGGAGCGCGAGAGTGAGCGCGAGCGCGAGGAGAGCGCGTGCCCGCGAGGAGCCGCCGCGCGCCCGCGCCCCCCGCGCGACGCCAGGTGAGGAGCTGCCGGGCAGGGCTGGGCCAGGGGCCGGGGGGCCGGGCGGGGGGCGCCAGCCGCTGAGTCACGGCCCCCTCGGACCCGTGACCAAATTGGGCCGGACCCCGGGCCCCGACCTGGCCGGCTCACCTGCCGTCAGGTGTCCCGTCCCGAGCGCGCCGCGCGGGCTGGGGGCCTTTCTTCTGGGGAGGGGAGCGCGCCCTCGACCCCGGACCCCCACCCCGTGTCCGGAGGCGGCGGGCGCAGGGCGGGCCGGGAGAGGACCGGGTGGGGAGCGTGGCGTTTCGGCGGGCCCCGTGCCCCCTCCCGGCTCGCCCCACCTGTTTTGCTCTCAGGCCCCGGAGATAAGCTCCGGGGGAAGCGGGGGCCACGTGCCTGGGAGCGCGTGGCGACCGGGGCGACTCGGGCCTCGCGCACCTGGGCGCTGCCCGGCTCGGCCGCGCGGTCCCGCCCCGGCGGCGCTCAGGCCCGGCCTGCGCTGCCCGCGCCCGGGTCCCCGCTGCGCCGAGGGTGGTCAGGGCGAAGAGAAGGGGCCTCGCCGACCCGGTTGCGGTCCGAGCAGCCGACCTGCCGGAGTTCACGGAGGGAGGCCTCGGTGTGGGAGCTTGGGGTGGGGAGGGGGACGGCGAACGCGTCACTTCCCGAACCCCATGGCTCGCGGCTCATTTTTCTCCTCTGTGAATGGGGGTCTCCATCCCTTCTCACTGGAAATGCGGGTCCTTCGGTGCCTTTTCCGAGTTCAGGACACAGATGATGTGTCAGTAGTCTGCCTGCTTCCACACACCTTCTCCAGAACCCGGGAGGGAAGGAAGTGCTGGGCTCCGGCCCCGGGTCTGCGTTGGAAAAGCACATCGCTTTGCCCTCCGTCTCCTGTCTCCCGTTGTAGTATCCTCACGCGCCACGTGTCCTGGAGTCTTCACCCAAGCGGCACTTGCCCACATTCTGCCCACATTCCCGGAGCACTGGGTGTTCGGGTTGCTGGAAGTCCCCTGATCTCTTACGTGTGTTAATGATTACGCTCTTGTTTACCTTCCCCATGGCCCTGGTAGCCCAGGCAGAAGTGAGATCTTCCCCCTAACAGTTCATTCAGAGTTGACCAGCACTCACCACCCCCTGGCCAGGTGCCTGGCCGCACTCGGGGAGCTCCCGCGACTCGTGTGCCCACACCCAGCCCATGGTGACAGATCAGTGGCTCACCCGCAGTGTGGCTTGGCGGCCCCACTGCCCTCCCCTTGCCCCTTTATTGGCATGGGCGAGGTTTTGCCCGCACAGCGGTTGCTGCACAGGTGTCCTAGTGAAGCACGGCTGTGTGCCGCGTGTGCCGTCTCTGGAGCCCGGTCTCCAAGCCTGATGTCTTCAGGCGGATGGCGCTCTTTAAAAAAGCATTTGTCTAAGCGGGTGGGAGGGCCTGGGAAGCTGAAGGTGGGCTGTGCCATGGGTGGGGCACACCTGCAGCTTGTTGCATCCTGGATGGTTGACACCTTTCTGAGAACTCTCCCTGGGTCCAGTAGGAACGTTTGAGTCTGAGCTCGGTAGAGGGTGTCTGCTTTTATGACTTAAAGCTAGACCTCTGGCTATTCCAAAAGAAAACATTTATTAACTCAGAACCACAAGTGAGGCTTCTCCCCAGAGCGCGGTTGCCTCTTGTGCTCAAGCATAGCTGGCCTTTAAGGGCTGGCTTCCAAGTTCAGCATCGCTCACTTTCAAGGTGGTTGCTAAAAATGGGAGTTGAATCGAGGCTACTGGGGAAGTCGGCTCCGGGGCTTGCTGCGTTCCAGCCCTTTCTCCAGCCCTGCAGCTGAGGCTGCCTCGGGACCATTCTTTGTCCACCGCGGTGCATTCTTTCACTCTCAGGCTCTGCCATAGCTGCAGAGTTTGTTTACAATCTCGGGCAACCTAGAATTCCTGCCCGTGTCCTGGCTGTTCCCGAGTCTAAAGGTTTCTGGACGGACTTTCTGGATGTCGGGTCCAGTCCACACGGGAAATGGAGCCCCGGCCAGCTGGGAGCGTCCTCTGTGTAGCCGCTCTTCAGAGCAGTAAACAGTGACTCACCTCCCCTCTGCTCTCCGCCCCCCTGTTCTCTGCTAATGGAAGATGCATTGCTCCGCTATTTACTTTTGCTTTTTATAAGTCACAGACTCGTCACGTTTCCTCTTTCTTACAGTTTCAGGAAATTGAGTGTCATCTTAAAATTGTAGGATTTTAGAGCAGGTAGAAATGAACCTGTGTGGTCTCAGTCTACACACACACACACACACACACACACACACACACACACTTCATTTTATGTAAGGAAACTGAGCCCCGAGCCTCCTCGCCTACCTCTGTGGCGGGGTCCTGTGTCCGGGGTCTGTGCAGCACCTGCCTGTTTTTCTGCGCGGCCTGTCTGGGTGCCCTGGGCCAGGGGGCAGAGAGGAGACGGGGTGGAAACCGCCCCAGCCCCCCTCCCTTCAGTGCAGTGCTAACACACCTGCTTATGCAGCAGACCTTTCACCTGCCAGGAGTCGGGGGGAGCAAGTAGGTAAGAGGGTCCCCTGCTCTCCATCCAGCGAGGGAGGCAGGGCTTGGACAGAAGGACCAGGTCTTGGGCTCAGCCCTCGATGTGTGCTCAGGAGGGGGCACCCACCTACCACAGGGAGGGCAGCGGAGTCTTTCTGGTGATGCCAGGGTTGGGGGAGGGGAGGGCAGGGGGCTCAGAAGTGGGAGGGTACCCAGCACAGATTGGGGTGGGGGGCTGGCATGGCAACAGGTGGTCAGGAGAGAGGTGGGCTCAGGAGGGACTCTGACCAGGGGGGCTCCTGCTGCCTGCTTGGAGGGGCTGCATTCGAGGGACCGAGATAGGAATACAGATGAGACGCAGGGGGCCTGAGCCCAGGCGGTGCTGTAGGGCCGGAGCATCTACAGGGTGATGCAGGCCAAGCCTAGCAGGTGGGCATGGAAGGAGAGGTGAGGCCTGGGGGGCCACCATCACCTGAGCTGGAGACCCAGGAGGAGGGCAGGTGTGGAGAGAGGGTGAGCCTCCGGGGCCCGTGCAGGCTGGGGGTTCTCCAGGGGCATCCCTGGCTGGACTTGGAGGTTGGGCTGGTTGGAGCCCTGCATGGCACAGCTGGGCGGGGGGAGAACGGAAGCCAGAGGGGGACCCCCCGGGGGCTTGAGGGGATCAGGGCGTGGCCTGAAGCTCGTGACAGGAGCAGAGGGGTACGGGGCGTGGCGGGTGCGGGGCGGCGTTCAGCCTGCTGTCAGCCCGGCAGCTGCCTGAGTCACCTCTGGACGTAGCCAGGATGACACAGCTTCTTCGGGCTGCAAAGGCAAGGTGACCAGACGTCCTCCGAGGCAGGCAGACAGTCACGTCTTGCCGGAGGGCGGCCAGCCAGGGCCAGCCTGAAGGCTGGGTGCGGGCCGGGCTGGTGGGGTGCTCGTAGAGGTGCGGCAGGGCACACACCCCATCTTGGGGAGCTGGGACTGGGCGGTGGGAGCCCTTCTGGTTCCCGGACCTGTCTTCGGCTCGTTCGTTCGTGGGATGAGTCGATGTGTGCTTGTTTGGCAGATACGTGCCCGCTGTGCGGCCAGCCAGAGGGGCGTTCGGCCTGGGGTCTCTCGTGAGAAGGTCCCCGGCGCCCAGAGTGGGGTCAGCCGCATCACGGCGGCTTCTGGCTTTGGGGTTT
Organism: Mesoplodon densirostris; assembly: GCF_025265405.1. Classification (NCBI taxonomy): domain Eukaryota; kingdom Metazoa; phylum Chordata; class Mammalia; order Artiodactyla; family Ziphiidae; genus Mesoplodon; species Mesoplodon densirostris. The sequence goes on along the minus strand of NC_082676.1, from coordinate 87,583,816 downwards.
GCTCTCGGCTGCGGGGGTGGGAACCTGCCCTCCCTCCCCCTCCTCTCCCTCCTCCCCCTCCTCTTACCTGACACCCTCGAGGCCTGGGAATGGAAGGGCTGCTCCGTCTGCTTGTCTTGGGCTGAGGCGCACGGGCATGGGCCGGATGGGAGCAGTGTTTCGAGGGCCCACCCCGCTCGGTATCAGAGACGCGGCTTCTCATGCTCAAGCTCACGATCGGGGCAGGCAGGCTAGTCGTTCAGTCTAGGCGAGAATCTGCAACTCGAAAACCTCCTTTGCTCCTAGGTAATCTAAACCCGGGGCTGTTCGGGTGGGTCAGTGCTCCTGTCAGCCACTGGCTCCCCGATGGAGAAAATGTCCCCCGGGCCCTGGACCCCGACCCAGCCCCACGAGGGCCGGAGCACACGGGGGATGGCCAGGCCGTGAGTCACCTCAGGAGCTAGGTCACAACCGAGGAAGGGATTTGTGAGAGGGAAGGTAAGAAGTGATCCTGGCCCAGGTTCACCTGCCTTCTGGAAGATCAGTCCTGAACTGTCGGACCTGGCCTACCTGCCCTGCCCTGTTCCTAATGGGCCCGGAAGGGGAGGACGCCCCACCTCCCGAAGGCCCTCCAGACTGTGCGGTCACCTGAATTGCCTCCATCTAGTCTGCTGGGGTTCCCTTTTCCTAGAGAGGAAGCCCTCTTCCGTGTTCAGCTGTACGTGAGAATGGAATTTCCGGCTTTGGGTTGAAAACCAGCCTTAGTTAGGCTGACGGTCGCCTGGAAGGTGTTCTAGGGTAGAAGTGCTGGCTGCACGCTGTCTGGCCCAGCAGCTCCTTCAGGGCTTGGGGAGGGGGCGAGCGGAGGGCAGCCCCGCCATCCAGGCTCCCAGCCTAGCGCTGGCCACTGAGCTTCTGGGGTGACCCCACCAGGACGAACCCAAGGGCTCTCTGCACGTGGTGTCGCCAGGTTCTGTTACTCGGCAGCCGGGACGCAGTGCCGGGGCGTCCGTCCTTGTGCGGGGCCGTTGGAAAGGCGTGTGGGGTGACCAGGCTCCGACGCGGCGGCGCTGGCGCTGAGCACCGCTCCCCACGCCCGGCTGTTGTCTCCCACCCCAGCCGGGTTCCAGCCGAGTCCCAGAAAGCAGTTCGTCCTGTGTGAGCTCTGCGGGCCCGTGAGGTTGCCTGATGTTCCGTGCTTCACAAATACCCTTTTGGGGGCAGTTGTTTCAAAATCAGTTGTTTTATAAACTCTTCTTCACACCTACAAAACTCTTCTCCGAACCTCTTTCCAAGAGCGAGCTGTTGTTCTTCTGAAGTCAGAAGGGATGTGAGGTCAATACTTTGTGTGTTTTGGGCGAGAGGTGAGTAACCGTGCCACTCCTGTCCCTGCACCGAGCCCGCAGAAGGGCGCTCTGCCCCTGGGCCTGCAGCCCTGACTTTGGCGTGAGCCCCTCGGGAGGGCACCGGGCCGGGAGGAGCAGGTCCCTGCGGAGGGGGCAGAAACCAAGGCAGTGGGGGTCATGATGCTGAGCGGGGGGGTGGGTGTGTGCTCCCGCCCCGGGCTTGCCACCTTTCCGCAGGGCCGGGGTGCTGGTACAGGCCCTGCAGCCCGGGGGGGTGAGAGCGTGGCCCTCGGCCGGGGTGTCTCTCGTGGCGTCACCTGCGTGGCCCAGCTGAGGACGTTTGGCACTGGGGCCCTTGGTTCTGATCCCCTCGTTTTTCAGAAGGGAAGATCGGGACCCACAGAGAGAAGGGGGTCTGCTTCATCACCCCCAGCTGGTGGCCAGCCCCCGGCTCCATATTTACACGCATTCGCGCCACCTGTTCGGACACAGAAGCCCTGAGAACCGAGGAGAGCTCCCTGAGGTCAGGCCCCATCTGGGACCCCGGCTGGACCGCTCTCTCCCGTCTCTGCCGGGGCTCCTTGCCCGTGCTTCTGGGCCCCAGTAGCCCAGGTGGTGGACGAGGTGGGCTCAGAGCCGGTGGACGTAGCCTGAGGGTCTGCCTGGGAGACCTTGGCCTGGTGGACAGGGGCGCCTAACGCTTGTGGGACCTGTGCAGAGGGCAGGGGGCTGAGCCCACGGGGTGCTGAGGCCCAGGCCTATGTACATCCTGGGAATGGGCGACCCACCAGGCAATGTCACGGTGGGCAGGTCCCCAGGGGAGGTGTCCCTGCCCTGAAGGTGCCCGGGTCCCGGCCAGGCCGGTACGTTACTGAGGGTCTGCTCGGGGTCCGAGCGGAGGCCCCCCCCCCCTGCCCCCTGCCCTTCCTTTTCCCACCGGGTGGGAGCTGGTCCGGGTGGGTGGGCGGGGCCTCAGTCCGTGGGAATGTGAGCCCAGCTCTGTAAACAGCTGGTGACTCACCGCCCAGCTATGCCCTGGCGTGCTGGGAGCGCTGGAATGATAGCGGCTCCTCCTCGCTCGTCCTGAAGAAGTTTCTCATGGCCTCCCAGCCGCCTGGCCCACCAGCCCTCCCGGTGGCTTCTCCAGCCCAGCGTTGACCCCTGCACCGGAGGGAGGGGCGGCCCGTGGGGCACTCTTGGGTCCCCCCCGATGCCAGGCGTCAAGCCACAGTCAGGAAGCAGCTCTTCCCTACTAGGATTGCCCCAGGAGCGGCTGCATGTCTGTCTCGAGCACACACGTAGCTGCAAGGAGGACAGAGGGGCACGGCTCCCCCCAGGCCACACTGGCCCTGCCGCCGTCCTGCTCTCCCACACCAGCACCTAGGAGAGTGGCTGTGCTGCCAGGGGCAACCAGGGGTCCACAGGCCTGGGTGCTGATGAGACCCTCTGGTGGTGAAGGGTGGCGGGCCGCGGAGGCAGGGTGGGTGGCTGGAGGGTCCAGGCAGTGCCACAGCGAGGGTCTCAGGGCTGCAGGGGAAGGCCGTCCACCCAGGTCTCCCTCACTTTGAGATGGAGGCTTTGCTGTGGCTCCATCTCTGGCCCCAAGACCCTCCTTGGGTGTTTCTCTGACGTCCTCTCTGCTCAGTTCACCTCGTCCGGCATTCGGAACTTGGGGGGCAGACCCCGACCCTGTAAGCTGGAGACACGGCGCACCAGCGAGTAGGGCCGGGTCCTCCCCATGCCTTCCCCAGCCGCAGGCACGAGGGGCCTGCTTGCTGCCCCACAACCTGCGCTGTCTGCTCGGCCTGCCCCAAGCCATTGTTGCTGTGGGCTTCTCTGTTTCCATGACGACCATGGGGGGTTGGCTACTTCCCAAGGTCGCCATGGCAACTATCAGAGGGGAATCATGCTTGGGATGCTTTGGCTGGCTTTTTCATGAATGATTAGAATGTGTGACACAATGCAGACGCGAAACGAGCAGGGCGGGGCGGGCGGCCGGGGCTGGCGGGCGGCAGAGAAGGCTCCCGCCAGACGGTCAGTGAGCTCTGGAGGTGGTGACTCCCACCTCCCCTGGTCGCGGGCTGGCTGGCGTAGGGAGCCCCCGCCCACGCTCTGGGCCTCAGGTCATGGCTGTGGGGCAGCCTAGGTGAAGGTGGTGATGTCACAGCTGCAGTGCCCTTGGCGGAGGTAGGTCTGTTGGGGAGGGTGGGGCCTGGCCAGGGTGGGCACGGGGCTCCCCCCACCCGTAATTGGGGTGAGCTCAGCAAGCCAGGGGCTCCCCACCTGGCCTCTCGGGGGGCCAGGTGGGCCCAGAGTGATGGGGTCTTGCCAGGGGAGGGGTTGTCCCTGGGGCCAGTGGCGATTCACAGGGGCTAGGTGAGGCCTTTCGGGAGGGGGCTTTGCTACTGCGCACTTGGACCCCTGAACATGGCGTCCTGCCACAGGTGCAGACGTCTAGCTCGGGGCCGGAGGCAGTGCAGGAAGCAGCCGCTGCTTCTGCCCGGTGCCAGCCCATGGCGCTGGCGCTCATGGCCCAGGCCCAGTGGGCGGGGGCAGCGTGGGACAGCCGTGTGGCTGCCAGGCCCCAGACAAGGTGCATGCAGGCCACTCTGCGGGCCGCTGCTGGAGTTGGGGGTGTGGCCAGGTGTCCTCCCGGGCCCCCTGGGCAGCGGCTCAGGCCCACCAGAATGCCCCTGCTTTCAGGGTGCTGTGACTGGACAGTGCAGTGGGGAGCTGAGCCTCCTCGGGGCATCCCTGCAGGGGGTCGTCCCTGCTTTGGGTCACCTGTGACCGCAGCTTGCCCTGTGCCCAGCCAGGAACTCATCACACTCGCTTCTGTGCTCTGTGATTTTCAGTTACCATTTCCAAGCGGTTCTGTCCGGGTGACTGTACCCAGGTTATGACGACTAATCCCAAAGCGAACAAGGCGTTGAAGGTAAGGGGGTGGGATGGGCACAGGCCCGGGAAGGTCCCTCGCGGCCCCCGAAGCTCCTGTCCCAGGACCGCCCTAGAGTTGAGGAAGGAAGCCTGTCACTGGGCGTCGGGAGGGGCCGTGGGCTGGAGGAAGTACCTTTGGGAGAAGTGATGCCAGAGTCGGGGGCTGTGGCTTCGGGAGACGCCGGCTCTGGCGTCTGGGGGTGGAGGGGTGGGTGCCTGCCGGCCAGGATGTACTTGTCAGCCCAGCCCCGGACGTGGGCAGGGTGGCGTCTGGCCCCGCGGAGCCCCTGGTGGGGCGCCCGTGAGCGGGTGCTGCAGCTCCGGACCTGGTGCCGTGGGTCTGGCCGGCGTCGGCTCTTTGTGCGTCTGTGGGCTGTGAGCTTCCAGGCGCTTCCTGGGGTCCCGCTGGGTCCACGTAGCCTTGTCCCACCAGACTTGGCGGGACCTAACAGGCCTGAGGGGTGCAGAGGGAGGGGTTGCCGTCAGCCCCGCACCAGGCACTGGAGAGTCCCGGGGGCAGCGCAGCCGGGCCGCGGCCTCGTGAGGTTTGGGCGATGGAGGGCGACCAGCTCTCGGCCGGGCATGGCTGACGGCCCCCCTCAGGGGGCACCCTGCCCCGTACCGCGTTCACGATGCCGGGCGACCCCGCGTCGCCTGTCCCCATTCCCGGGGTGGAGGGCGGGCCGGCCTGGGGCGCAGGGGGGAAAGGGGCCGAGCCCTGGCGCCCGCGGCGTGTGTTCCGGTCCCCGCCCCGACCACGCGCTGCGGCCCCACAGGTCAAGAAGGAGGCGGGCGAGAACGCCCCGGTGCTCGGCGACGATGAGCTGGTGTCCATGTCGGTGCGGGAGCTGAACCAGCACCTGCGCGGCCTCACCAAGGAGGAGGTGGTCCGCCTGAAGCAGCGGCGCCGCACGCTCAAGAACCGCGGCTACGCGGCCAGCTGCCGCATCAAGCGCGTGACCCAGAAGGAGGAGCTGGAGCGGCAGCGGCTGGAGCTGCAGCGGGAGGTGGAGAAGCTGGCCCGGGAGAACAGCAGCATGAGGCTCGAGCTGGACGCCCTGCGCTCCAAGTACGAGGCCCTGCAGACCTTCGCCCGCACCGTGGCCCGCGGCCCCGTCACGCCCACCAGGGTGGCCACCACCAGCGTCATCACCATCGTCAAGTCCGCCGAGCTCTCCTCCGCCTCCGTGCCCTTCTCGGCCGCCTCCTAGTGCCCGGCGGGGGGGCGGGGGGCGCGGGGTGCTGGTCGAGGGCCCCACAGGGAGCGGACCCCTTCACGCCGGAGTCAGATTGCGGACCCGTGCCGGGCTCGGGCCGGGGCTGGAAAAGAGTGGGGTTCCCGGGGGCCCGAGTGCCACCTGCTCTACACCCGCACGCGCCCACGCGCCCACGCGCCCCGCCTTCCCCCGGGCCCTGCCGCCTCGCTCAGGGCCGTTTCCAGGCTCCGTCTTGCGCTGGGGGAGTTGGGACGTGTGGAGGGAAGAAGGTCCTTGGGCGGTTCCCGGCCCAGATGTCTTCCGCCCCTCCCACAAGCAGCGCGTCCGTCCCCTGCTCGGCCCCCTGGCCAGAGCAGGACCCCCTCACCGCCCTGACCACCCCTGGGTGCCCCCGGATGAACCGTGCCCCAAGGGGTCCGAACACCCCGGGATCCTGCTTCAGCCTCAGCCAGAGGCCTGTGCCCCGTGAGCGGGTGGAGGAAGGGCTGCATGTGCATGAGAGCGTGTGCGAGCCTGTACACACGAGTGCGTGCAAGCACGTGTGCACGTGTACCTGTCCTCCCGTCCGTGTGCCAGTAGCGCTGGGGGCCTTGGGGAGCGGCTTGTTAATGGGGCTCGGGCGAGCCTTGGGCTTTCCCCGCTGTGTTGGGTGACCTAGGGCAGGTCCCCATGGAGGAGCAGCAGCCGCCTGGCCGGGGAGGGGGAGCCCTGTGTTCCGTGTGGAACAGGTGTGAAGGTGGCGGCGGCAGCCTCGGGCACGGGCCACGGAGCTGGGCAGCGGCGCCCGTGGTCCCGCCTGTGGGTCCTGCTGCTGGAGGAGATGAGAGCAGGGAGAAGGGTGGGGTTGGAGAAAGAGGAGTGAGGATGGTGGGGGGAGGTGATGATGGGGGCGGCACTGGGCTGGAAAGGTGGCAAGGACCAGCTGCCGGGAGTGCTTGGACGGTCAGTCGGCAGAGGACACGGGGACTCTGCAACCTTGGTGCTTAATCATCGCCTGGACCCTTCACCCGCTCTTCCTTTCTGGCACTCGGAGCCACTGATGACTGGGGGGACTTTGCTGGGGTGTCCTTTCCCAGAGCCGCTGCGGGGCTTCCCGCGTGGCTAGGCAGGGGCCGCCCCTTCCTGCCCCACCTGGGAAGATGCTGGGACCGAGGGGTGGGCAGCGAGCCCGGAGCCCACCACGGGCCAGAAGCCCTGGGCTCCAGCTCGCGGTTTCCTCTTGGCTTGCCTCCCACCGTTTAGTAAGCCCCCCAGCAAGCTGCAAAGCCCCCGCGCAGGGTGCCAGCCGTCCCGGGAGGAGTGGGGGGAGGGGGGAGGGCCCCAAGGGCTACAGTCAAAAAGCGTCCCCCTGTCCTGGGAGAAGGCGCAGGGTCTGGGGCGTCTGGGTCCTTCCGGAGCCACGGCCGGTGTGTAAAGAAGCTGTTGATACTATAGCCGTGGTAGGTAATCCACATTGGATATCAGTAAGGACCACGGGGATATTTAAAAGAGAGAAGAGTATATATATATATAAAATTATATGCACATTTTATCCTACAGATTTTCATACCTTTCCTTCCTATTTGATACTGTAAAAGCCTCTCTAGGGCAGAGCTGCCTGGGAGTGTGGGTAGGAGCGGGACCACCACCCGCGACTGGCTTCTCAAGTCGGCCGCTCGCCGCCCACCGCTGCCCTTGGGCCGCCTCCCAGCCAGGTGCCCCGCGGGGAGGGCGGGCGGCCTGGGCTCTCCTGGGCTCTCCGAGCGCCTGATCCGCAGCCTCCACTCCCCGGGACCAGGCCTGGGAGACCAGCGTGATCCCTCCCCCTCCTCTCAGAGCGTTGAAATTTCATTGTCACAGTTTTAATATATGGATGTTTTAATTTAAGAAAACAGGCACAGCCCCCTGGCTGGGGGGGCTGGTTTCCCGTCCCCTGTGCTTCCGGCTCACTTGCCGCCCCGGGTGACAGGGCCCTGCGTAGGCCCCGCTCCCATTTCCCGCACCTCTGGCCACTCAGCAGTTTCATTTCAATATTTATTTTTGTGCTGCTTTTATCATGATATAAATTATTGAGAAGAGACCCTATGTCGTGGCCCCCGTGGTGTGACGCGCGGCCTGTGCCCGCCCGTCCCCTCCCGGCCACACCTAATTTATTGCTGTACATCTCTGCCGTGACGCTTTTGTACCTTTCAATAAAGAGTTTTCTGGTTTCGCGTTGTCTTGCTGCACAGTTGGTGCTTTGGGCCAACCCTCCCTCCTTCCCCGGCCCGGGGGGGCGCTGTGGGCCGCTGCCTGCGCCGCCCCCCATCCCAGCCCCCGTGGCTGTAGCCCCCCCCCCAGGGGCGGGGTCATCGTCGGATGCTGCTTGTGAGTGGGTCTCCAGGGCTGCGCGCGGAGGGCTCCCTTTCTGCGTGGTGGGTGGAGTTCCCGAGGCCCCTACTGCCCTGATGAGGAGCCCCCTGTCAGTGGATGCGGCCCCCCTTCCCCGGGCAGCTCTCTTGGCTGGGGCTCTAAGGTGAGCTCGCAGTGGGTGGGAGAGATGGGGTCTGCCTGGGGCCGGGGGCAAAGCCAGTAAGCAGACTCCCCTGAAAGCCAGAGCCGGGCGCCCGGCCAACCTGGGCCTGCTGGCGGGGGAGCGGGCGCCTGTCCTCCGGATGCTGCCCCCTTCCTTAACCCCCTGACCTTGGAGGGTCAGGTGGGTCAACACTTGGCCTTGGCCTCTGAAGGAGGGTCAAGCTTGCAAGGAGGTCTGCTGCTCGTTGGGGTTTCTGAACACTGGCAGCCCTCCTGCCCCACCTCTGCCGGGCCGACCAGGGTGGCACCTCGTAACCAAGGGACTGTGCTTCAGCGCCAGCCACTGGGCTTGAGCCCCACCCCCAGCTTCCGTGTGGCCTCCGCCGGCTCCTTCCCCCCCAGCTCCCGAGCTTCCTTCAGTGGAATCAGGTGTGGGGACGGATGCACCCGGCAAGGTGCGGTCGCTGTCTTCCCCCAGCTGAGCAGACCCCTGCAGTAGCCCCGGGAGAGCCCCTACCCCGGCCTGCTGCTCCCGGGAGCCCCCTGGGTGTGTCCCTGAGACCAGAGCTGGCAGCAGCCTCTGGGTGCAGGCTGGGGAGGCCCAGACCCCGCCCGGTGCTGGGCTCCAGGGAGGTTGTTAAAGGGTTCCTGCCCGCAGGCCGCCCAGCTGCTCTGGGGGCCGCCACCCTGTGGCGTGGACCGCTGGGGCCATTTCACAGGTGAGAACACCGAGGCCAGAGCATGTGGGTGAGACAACTGGCCTCCGTGGCCACCTCTGGCCCCACACAGTGCGGCCTGGAATCGGGAGCCGGGTTTTCGTCAGAGATGGAGAGGTGGCCCGCGGTCCCCTCCTCGGAGCATCCGTGCTTCCCCATCAGCAGGGCCAGGCCCGTGAGGCTGGCAGCCCCTCTGACCTGCTCCGAGGCTCTGTCCCCCCTGCAGGTGTGTCGTCCTCACTGCTTGACTTTGTTATGTCAGAAGAGCCTGGCCACGGGCAGAGGGGCCTGTGGGGCTGGGACCAGTGGGCAAGCAGCCCCTCTCGCCAGCTCCGTGACCTCAGGCAAGTAGCTCAACCTCCCTGGGCCTCGGCCACCCGCCCGGGGCCGTCGTGAGGACTGTGCGTGTGTGACATTGCTGGCCCGGTCCTTGGCACAGAGCGCCAGGCCTTCCTGAGAGCACCCCAGGACCACATGCTGTGTCGGGGTCTCCAGAAGGCGGCCCTGGCCCACATGCCCTCTGGGTACACAGCCTTGGGCAACTCAGGCCCCAAAGCAGGGCCCCTCCAGACGGGGGCCCTGGGGCAGCACCGCCTCCCCTGGCTCCCGCAGGGCCTCTGCCCCGCAGCCTCCAGAAAACCTCCCTCCTGGGTCAGCGGGTCTCTGGGGGCCCCGTGGCCGCTCGCAAACCAGCTGACAGACGTGGGGGCCCGAGCTGGGCCTGCCAGCCACAGAGGGCGCGGTAAGGCAGATGGGGGGCCTCCCAGCTGGCGGCAGGGAGGAGGCCGGCCTATCTTATCAGGCAGCCGGGCTGGGCCCTGGGAGAGGCCGCTGGCCTTGCGTCCCGTGCCCCAGGCCCAGGGAACAAGGGGACAGGGGTGACCCCACTCTGCCCTGGAAACCGTAGGCTCGTTCCTGCCTTGCTGAGTCTCTCTGAGACCCTCAGTGCCTTTCCCTCTCTCCCTGGGTGATGTGGGAGCCGGCGGCCGGGAGGCGTGGGAGGTCGTGGCTGGGTGGTGCCCGGGCCTTCCTGCCACAGCGCTGCCAGCTCCGCACGCCTGCCCGCGGGCGCACCACCCGGCACCTTTTCCCGGCTCCTGCCCCACCCTACTGAGCGCCCCAGACACACTGGACGGACCAAGGCTCACAACCCGCTGCCGCCCCCTCCCCACGCAGGGCCCCCCCGATGTCCAGGGCCCACCCTCACTCCCCCTGTCCTGTTCCGCCTCCTGGGTCCCAGGCTCCCGGGCACCAGCCCCCTCCTCGGGCGGGGCTGGCATGGGGCCTTGGACTGGGGAAGCCGAGGCTCCGGACCGCACAGACGTGCTCATGGCGGGACAGGTCATCTCGGCTCTAGTCCGAGCTCGTTGCCTGCCTGCTCTGAGCTGCTACTGTGGCCCGCAGCCCCAGAGTGGACGGGGACCCTCCCCGCTGCACCCAGCCTTCGCACGATGGGTCTCATCTGTCCGCCTCACTGTGGTCCCTTCATTAGAGCACTGACCCTGCAGGAACACAGGCCACTAGAGTCACTAGAAAACCCAGGCTGTTTATGCATAAATAAATGCAGTTCACCAGGAAACCGGAGCCCTCCACCGGTGGCCCCAGCCCCTCCCAGACTCCCAGCAGCCACACCCACCCTTCCTCCACGGGGCCACCCCGCCTCCTGCACTCAGTGTGGAGCCCTCCTGCCTGTAAGGCCCGCAGCTCCAGGCTGCCCAGCCCCGCCCAGGAGCTGTCCATCCAGGGAGGCCACCTGAGCCGATGGCCAGGTGAGCCCGGCAGGTCCCTGGGCTTGTCAGGTAGGCTCAGGTGCCCTCTTCTGAGGCCGAGGGCCCACCAGGCGATGGTGTGGCCCCAGGGCGCCTGACAGGGCTACCAAGCGACCCACTCCACTGGCCAGAGGTGGGATGGGCAGTGGGCTCCACGGGCCTAGCAGGAAGTTCCCAGGAGAGGCCTGACCTTTGGCAAGACGGTCGGTGGGTGAGGGTCCCTGTCCTTTCCCAGCGGCCTGGACCACTGACCCCAGCCAGGCGGCCGCTGACCCCGGGGCCCCTCTACAGCTCCTCCGTGGGGATCAGCATCCTCTTCTCCATGTTGCGGCTCTTCCTGCCCCTGCCGGAGCCACCACCCATGCCAGGGTGGGTGCTGGGCAAGGAGTCCCTGCCCTCGCCAGGTCCCTGGGCCTCGTGTGTGGCCTGCTGCATGTACTGCTGGTAGGCGGGTGAGAAGTTGTGGATGGCGTCCTGCACGATGTCCTGCGGGCTCACGGTCTCCTTGAGGCCGCTGGAGATGCTCTGCATGGGCGCCGTGGGGGCTGGTGACAGGCAGCGGGTGGGCTGTGGTGCTCCCTGTGCCCCATCGTCTGCCCCCGTGCACCCGGACCCCGGGACCTGACCCTGCTCCCCACCAACCTCGGGGCTGCCCGGGGCCGGGGCTCCTGCATCTCCAGGCCCTGGCTTCGGCCAGCAGAGGGTGACTCCTAGGACCCCAGAATCCCAGCCCAACTTCTCCACCCCAGCCCAGCACTGGGGCTGTCCCAGCCCAGACCCTCTGCCAGGGGTGGCAGAGAGAGACCGCCGTGAGCTGGCCCCCATCTCCTCTCCGCCCTGGTGTGAACCCTTCACACCCTCGGCCACTCCAGGCTGACCGGTCCAGGCTCAGGCCACCCCTACCCAAATGGGCCATTCTTTAGGGACACCAGCACCAGCCAGCCCTTGGCCTCTCTGGTCAGGCTGGTCCAGGCACCTGCGTATGGTTGCCGGGGCCCCCAGGCTCAGGCGCTGCGCCAACCCCCTATCACTGAGGGACCCTGGGGGCCCAAGCATCAGGTCCAGCCCATCTCACTCAGAGTTCAGCCCGCCTGCCTGCCGGCCTGCCTGGTCTCTTCCCCTGGACCACGTGCAGGTGAGGCACCTGTCTGGAGCTTGGGTCCTCCGTGGGGCCATCTCCCTGCCCATCAAGTCGACATTCCCAGGGCCCGTGGGCAAGACGGGGGACAGAGACATGGTGCTGGGGGGCCCGGGGAGGGGGTGCTGCTCAGGCCCACCCTGTGATGGTCCGGGTGCACCACAGCCACCTTCCCCACCCCCGCCCGGGGCTGGCGGGGCCCCGAATACCTGGCGAGCGCTCTTTCTTCTCCGAGTACACCTGGCAGGTGAAGGCGTAGCGCAGGGCGATGGAGGCAAAGAGCATCTCGATGCAGATGATGAGGTTCTGGTAGCCAGCGGCCACCGTGCCGGCCCCCACCCTGCTCCCGTCGATGACCTGGGCCTCAGGGATGAGCCCACACCTCTCCAGGATGGCCAGCAGCATCCCTGGGGGATGGGGATGGCCACTCAGGTGCCTGCCCCGGACAGGAGGCTGGACTGCAGCCAACCCCAGCCAAGACTCCCCCTGAGGCCGGCCTCCTGGGCTTGGCGGGGGTCTGCAGGGTCTGAGGTCCAGAGGGGCTGGGAGCCTCCAAAGCCGGGGCCTTGGCACAGCGGACATCCAAGAACTCCCCGAGCGCCTGTCCTGACCTCCCCCTGGCCCCACCCCTCACCGTCCCCTGAGAAGTGGGGTCTGGCAGTGCCCAGATCCTGGCCCAGGGCCCGCTGAGGACAGGTCTCCACCGTCCCCCTCATGGCCTCTCCCCAACACATTGGGCCAGACCTGCCGAGTGGGGAGCCCACCATCTCCCCCATGCCAGGGGCTTGATGGCCTCCCGCTGAGAGGGCCGCCTGCTGACCCGGCTACAGCTGGGGCATCTCTCTGGGCTCCAGCCCCTGCCTCAGGAGCCCCACCCACCCTGCCAGAAAGAGAGGAAGATGACGGCCTTGATGGTGAGGAACTTGAGGACAGGCTCAAAGGGCTGCAGGAGCTCCCTGGTGGCGAAGTAGAAAAGGCACAGGGCGTAGAGGGCCAGGCTCACGGAGGCGTTGTAGACGAGGGTGACGTAGAGGTGACCGCTGTGGATGCTGGGGCCAGAGCCGGGGCCGGCGGTGAGGGTGGGCCCGCGCCCCCGTGCCCTTCTCACCCTGCCAGCTGTGCCATTGGCCTGGGCCCCCAGCCTGGGCACCGGCAGTGGCTCAGACCTGGACCCTCCCTCCAGGGCCTGCAGATGGCACCCTAGGGGAGCGGCAGAGTCTCCGGACCTGCCCGCTTCCAGGCAGGGGCCCTGCGGCCTCTCCCCTCTCTACCCTCCCAGGCACGGGAACAGCCCCCTACGTCGTGGACCCACAATCGTGCATGGGTGCTTCGTGTGCATGTCAACAGTATGAGCATGTGCACATGCTCATTGCGTGTTCCCATGTGAGAGCACTTGTGTCTGCACATGTGTGTGTGAGGGTGCGTGCGCGTGCGCACACGTGAGGATTTCACGTGGACCCAGGACCAGGGCACAGGCCAGCGCAGAGCTTGGCTCTCTGGGCCTGAGCGCCCTTAAATCCATGCTCGCCCACCAGTGGCCCTGCTGTGGGGTAGCGCTGAGGAAGGAGCCCATCGCTGCCTGGGCCGCGAAGCCCTGGAGTCCCCAGGGCACATGTGTGACAAGGGTCTGTTTGCCATGGCCTTGCCCCCAGCCCTTTCCCAGGAGGAGGAGGGGGAGGGGGTTTGGCCCCTGCTGAGCCCTCTGCTGAGCCCTGCCTACCTCCCCTGTGCCCCCCAGGCCGGGCCCGCCCACCCCCTCCCTGCCCACGCGCCAGCCTGGCCTCACTTGAAGTCCCCGTCGTGGTATTTGCCGAACGCCTGCAGGATGATGGTGACCAAGGCCATGATGGGCTTCACAATGCAGAACTGCAGTGTGGCCTGCGGGTGGGGGAGGAGAGTGAGGGGACAGGGGAGGGGCCGAGGGGCCCCCAGCACACTGGGCGGTGAGGGGCGGTCGGGGTGGCTGGGAAGGGCCGGGACTCACCTGCTTGCAGAAGCGCAGAAACCCGATGGAGTAGGACATGCCCCGAAGGCAGCAGGTGCCGTAGAAGCAGCTGGGCCTGGGGTGAGGGAGCCCCTGAGGTGTGTTCCTGGAGGACACACCCCCAGACTGGCCTGGCTGCCCACCCTGGGTGTAGGGGTGCCTGGCGGGCTCTGGGGAGAAGCTCACCGGATGGGTTTTCCCCGAATCTCAGCCATGATGGCACTCTCGCCCCCCAGGTACTGGAAACAGAGGCTCAGGAAGCTGTAAATGACAAAGGCTGCAGAGCAGGGGAGTCGGCAGTGAGCCTGGGCGGTCCACGAGCGCACCCAGCCTGCACGAAGGCTCCCTGACCGCTCAGAACTCCTTGGCGCCCATTTCCCGGAAGACAGCTGGGGTTCAGCTCACGCAGCAGGACCACTCCTCACGGGGGCTCGCGGCTGGGTTCTGGGACCAGGTGCCATCCCTGGTGGGGGTGGGGCCTGCAGCAGTCACGGCAGCTCTGATGCCCCCCACCCCATCTAGGGCCTGTTCCCCACCCAGGCTCTGGGCAGGCCCAGCTGCAGTCTCGCCCCCAGCTTGGGAGCCTGAGAGTCTTGTATCGTTAGCACCACTAATCCCGACTGTCCTGCAGGGGCCTCGCTAAGCCAGACTCAGGCCTGGAGGGTGGGGTGCCCCGGGGCAGGCGGGGGGAGTGCGGGCTCCTGGGAGCCCCTCACTCGGCTCCCCCTGCCAGCCCAGCCTGGGGCCGCTCTGGGCCCCGGGGAGCTAGCTGTGCTCACCTTCGTAGCAATCCCTCACGGAGTCAAAGTAGACATAGTGCTGGCGGCCCCCCAGGAGGAGGAGGCTGAGCCAGGAGTCGACGGCGTAGACGGGGACGATGAAGAGCAGGCGGATGATGTAGCGCTGCTCGCTGGGCACGGTGTAGGAGCGCAGGTGCAGGTAGATCTGGGCGGGCGGAGCAAGGCAGGCCTGGGGGACGTGGCCCCCCGCCACCCAAGCGGGAGGAAGCAGAGCGAACCTCCCTGGGCCCTGCCCTTAGCGGACACTCTGCACTGGGAACATGCATTCACTCACGTGCCCATTCATTCGTTCATTCATTCAACGAGAATTTCCCCAGGGGCAGGGGGATGGGCGGCAGTCACGGCCCCCTCGTGGGCATGACTGGTCTGGAGAGCAGTTTGGCATTTTGACATGGAGGCATTAAAAGGGCTGATACCCTTTGACCCTTCTAGGCATTTATCCCATGGAACAGATTTGCGTTCCAGGACGTTCATCGTGGGGACACACATGAGACTGAGCACGGCGGCGGGGCCCGTGGCCGAGACGCAGCCGCGCACAGGGCTGCCCTGCAGCCCTGAGGCGCTCCGACAGAACGCAACCAGTCACAGCAGGATGGCAAACCGAGCGGGACCCAGGTGAGTGAAAAAGCAGGGTGAAAATGAAGGGAAAGACATCCCTGGACAAAACGAAAAGATGGGTGGTTCTCATGTTCATCTGTATACCTTCCTAGATGGTCCACATTTTCTACGAGGACAAAAAAATAAACAGTGACGGGGTCTTTGGAAGGAAGAGGCCCCAGGGAGCCAGCCAAACAGGTAGCTGGCTGTAGTCCCAAGCAACTCTGGGAGGCTTCCCGGAAGAGGTGTCATGAGGGGCGGTGGAGAGAGGGCAGGCAGAGGGCAGGCTGCGTGCAGAGACTCAGCTTCTAGGGCCCAGCACGGGGAGTGGCGGGGGCAGCCTGGCGTCAGAGTCAGGCTCCTTATCAGCCACTCCCTCCCCGGCTGGTGCGGCAGGCGGGCACGGCCTGACCAGCTATCGGGAGGTGGACTTCTGCTCCTGGGCTGGCACTGCCTGGCTGAGGGCCTTGGCAGCCGCCGTTCTCTCTGTCCTTGGTTCCCCGTCTTTAAAGTGAGGGTCCAGACTCTCTGTCCTATTGGGCTCTGAATGGGTGCGGAGGGTGGGACTCCTCCATGGGAGTGCGGGTGGGGGCGGGGAGGAGGGTGGGGCCTGGGAAGTGCCACCCACGGGGTCTCCATCAGCCCTGTCCAGGCCGTGGGGCCCCAGCACGCTGGGCTCCAAACACACGTGCCCAGCTGGCACCCAGAATTACAAAAGGTCAGGGCAGGAGACAGAGGACAAAGCCAAGGCCCAGACTGTGGCTGGAACTGGCCTGGACCCAGGGCGTTGGGTGCCTGTCCCCCTTGCTGCTCTTTGTCCCACAAATCACAGCCGACACCAGACCTAAAGCCATTCTGCCACCAAGGAGGAAGGCATGGCTTCCCTGCAGATGCAGATACACCACCCCGCTGTCCGGTCTACCTGTCCAGATGCTCCAGGGCAGCTTGGTAAGACTCAGGGCAAATGCTGCCTCCTCCAGGAAGGCCTCCCAGATGGCCCCAACAGGAAGGGACCTCCTCTTCCTGCCGCTCTCAGCTGCACCTGGCCCACTGATACATTTGCCGTGTCCCCCTTATATTTTGGTTATTTGAGGCCACACTTGGACACGCACCACACAGCAGGCAGCTCTCACTGAGAGGGTACCGCCCTGCCTCGGAGGCCTCTGGCCACCTGCTTCCCTGCCAGCCAGTCTCCTGACTGCCCCCGCCCCTGGCTCACCCTGCCAACCCAGTCCCTACGAAAATGCCAGTCAAGTCATGCCAGCAGCTCTGCTCTCAGCTCCCCCCAACGACAGCCTCCCCTGGCTCCCCAGCACCCCCGGGCTGAAGGCCAAACTCCCACAGGATGTTGGAGGCCCCTCCTACAGGTCCAGGGTGCCTCCAGCCCAGGCAGCCCTCTCCCTCCCAGCTCTGCTCGTGTCTCTCTGGCGCAGTCCTGGGCTCCTGAGACCCTCCGTTGCCTGAGATGCTCAGGACCCCACTGCCCAGCCCTGCACTCGGGCACCACCTCCTGTCACCCGCTCCCTGGCTCTTGCTGCCAGGCCTGGCGCCACTACATTGGGGGGCTGCCTGTCTCCCCAGCTCTGGGCCCCTCCAGCCGAGCTCTGACCCTGCTTCCACTCCCGGAGCCTGGTCTCACTCCTTACAGAGCCATGTCCCAGCCTCACCAGCTTTCCCGGGGATGCTGCACCTCTGGAGGGGAAGGACCTTTCTGCTCCTGGCTACGTGAGCCTGGGAAAGACCCCGGCCTCTCCCAGCCTCAGTCTTCTCATCCGTGAAAGGGGACAGTACTGCTGACCTCAGTGAACAGGCTGAGGGGCCGACGAAATGCCCCGGGGGAAGGGCCTGGCGCCCGGCTGGAGCTCTTCCCTCTGCCTGGAAGAGGCCTCCCGCCTTCGGGCCCGGACCTCTCCCTCCCCTGCCCCCTCCCCTGGCCCGACGCTGCCTCCACGAGCCCCTGGGCGCTGCTCCTGTGGCCCGAAGACCTCCGAGGCCTGCACCCAGGCCATCGCTCGTGGACCCACAGCCCCAGTAGGGCCGGCCAGGGCCAGGCTGAGCTGTGTTCACGGAGAGTGGGTCCCAAGGGAGCGCGCAGGGGAGGGCTCACCTGGTGGCCGGTGAGCACCAGGGCGGTCCACACGAAGACGCCCGAGATGCCGCGGGCCAGCGCCGAGGTGAGGAAGAGCTGGGAGGTGCCCTGGGAGCTGTTCCCCACGCCGTCCACCTGCGGCCCGGTTGCCCACACCAGGGGGGCTCCCAGGAGCCCTGAGGCGTTAGGCATCTGCAGAGGCGAGGGAGGACACAGATGGGGGGGGCAGAGGTGCCCAGACGCTGGGAGCAGCCCAGTGCCTGTGGCGGGGGAGAGTGGGGCAGGGGCAGGAGGCTGTGCTGAGCGGGGCCACCCTCCCTCCTGTGGGCGTTCCAGCCCGACCCTCCTGCCCGCTTGCCTGGGCTCTGCGCAGCCGTCTGTGTGCAGGGACCCAGGTCCAAGGCCCGGGCCTGGGTGCCCTCTTCCCCGGGGTCAGCCACCTGGGTGCAGACACCAGCTGCCTGACTGTGTCCTGGGGTGATCGGTCCCCACCTCTGGTGTCCCGGGCTTGTGGGGAGCCTGCTTTTCAGGGGCCAAAGACATCTGAGAAAGTCGGGGAGCCCCTGGTGCCCTGCCTACCAGGGGTGGAGTCCGGGAAGCAGGCCAGACTGGCACAGCCCGCAGCAGCAGACGGGGTGGGGAGGCGCCCTGCACCCACCGGGCCTGCCTGACCGTCTGGCGCCCAGCTTGGCCAGGGCCCCTGGCCACCCCAAGCCCACTTGCTAGCCCTGGGTGCCCTGTTCTTCAGCTGCTCGTAACCCACTGGGGTGCCGGGCGCCTCCCGCCTCCCTCCAGACCTGGTCACAGGGTCCGGCACCTACCTCTCAAGCAGGAAGCTCCTGGGCCAGTCCTGGGAAGCCCGGCCTCCAGGGAAGCCTGGCTGGTCATTTGTGTGGCCACATGGCCCCCACGGGCGGCCCCAGCTGGGGTGGGACCAGGCTACCTTCTGGAGGCTGGGCCAGGCCTGGGGACAGGCGGCCAGCACTCAACTCCCGGGTGGCCCACCGGAGCCTCTGGCTGCAGGGAGGTGCCCAGGCAGAGGGGAGGAGCGGAGGGCTGTTCCCTCCCCCTTTGACACTCTATCCCTCCCCCGGCTGTTTGCTCGAGGCAGCTGGCTCCCAGGAACCTGCCTGCGCCAGGTGCCCTCACCTGCCTGCGCCAGAAGGCCAGGCAGCTGCTGCCCGGGCCTGAGATGGGGGAGGGGTCTGCGGTGGGCCAGGGTGGGCTGTGTGCGTAATGGGTACGGGCTTCCAGTTGGGGTGATGAAAGTTCTGGAAGGAGATAGAGGTGGCAGTTGCATGACATTGAGGGTGTATTAAGTGCCACTTTAAAACGGGTAAATTTATTATGAGAATTTCACCTTGGTTAAAAAGGCCCCCGTCCCCAAGAGGTGCACTGGAGACATTTCTGTTTTTTTCTGCCAGGGGGTGGGGGAAGGGGAGGAGGGGGTGTGGGTGAGTCACAGACAGGCCACTGGGCCTGCCCCGTGGTCAGCCCTGGGCCAGTGGGAAGAGCTCACCCCCCCGGGCTCCTGGAGGCGCCGGCAGGGTGGGGGGCCTCAGCTGTCTGCCACCCTGGGTACGGGGACTAAGTGCCCACATGGTGCCGCCCTTGGTGCCACCCAACCCTCCCTGCGGCCCTGGGTTGTGGGGTCAAGGGGTGGGAGTCGGGGGTTCCCACGTGTCCAGGGTCCCCCAAGGGTACAGGAGGGTCCGGGGGGAGGTTGCCAGCCCCTCGGACACACTGCCCCGTTCCCCCACCCCTCCGCCCACACCGCCCCCCTGGGGAGGCCCTGGCCCGGCTCCCCGCACGGCTGCCTCCGGTGCTGACTCTCCTCCTGCCGTCTCGGATGTCACCTCCTCTCTCTCTTCACCTCTTTAACTTCCAGAGGCGCCTCGGGAACCTCGCGCCTTGCCCAGCCCACGTCTGGGGCACCGCTGTCCCGCGTGGGCTCCCACTTGGCCCAGCAGGGCTGGCCGGTGTGGTCTGGCCCTTCTCCAGCCGACATGCGTTCCTGCGAGCCCCGCGCCCGCCCCCGAGCCCCGTGTGCCTGCGGCGCCCGGACCTGCGGCGCTGTCCGCTCGGCTGCATTTTATAAACCTGGGGCTCCCCCTCCTTCTCTGGCTTCCTGACCAGGTCGCTCCAGGGGCAGGCCCGACACGCAGCCCTTCACCTGCCCCGCTCTCTGGCCACCTGGGCACACGCCCCTCCACCTCGCTGGGCCTCTGCTTTCTCGTCAGCAAAGGTGAGCTTAGGGTCTGCCAGCCCCTGCCTGGGGTACAGCATGAAGGTCCCTGCAATCCCTGGGGACCTGGGACAGCACCCCCTTGCCTTCCCCCAGCCCTAGACCCCAGACCCCGAGCAGGGCCACATGCCAGGCGCGGCCGGGAACCGCAGGGGCCCGGGGTGGGTAAGGCGTGCTTCACCGGCTTAGAGGGCGCGACGGACACGGGTACTGGGTCTGGGGGAGCGAGGGACTCGGCTCCCCGGTCCGGGGAGGGGCCGGGGAGAGGCTGACCCTGCGGCCACCCATGGGGCTCTCTGGCCGAAGGAGGCCCCACCCCTGGCGGCTGCTCTCACAGCCGGCACCCACTCGGGAGAGGCGGCCTGGCCGGCCGGGCCTGATTTCCCTGCCCGGGGCTGGATGCTGACCAAGCCTCTCGCAGGACAGACCTGTTCGCCCAGATGCGGGCTGCCAGCGCCTCTGACCGCTGTTTACTGTGACCAGGTGACTGGGCCCTGCACAGCTCCCGGCCCAGCTGTGGGGTGGCCGAGGAGCCTCAGGCAGTCACAGGCTTCAACGCCCCCCTCCCGACACCCGCCCTTCACCCCAGGGACCTAGTGCCTCAGTGTGGCACCGAACCTCCTTCCAGGCTCCCCCGCTGTGCCAGCCCCCCTTCTAGGCCAGCCTGCCATTTCCGGTGGCACACGGCTCTCTCCCACGGGGGACAGGCTCTCCCCTCCCACCTTCCCTCAGCCAGGCCCTTCCAGCTCTGAGCTGCCCGCTCTGGGCTGGCAGAGACGGGGCTGGAGGACAGGGTGGTGGGAGGTGTCCTGACACGCCCCCTTCCCCAGGCCGGCCCACCAGGGAGTGGCAGATGGGATTTGGCCCTGGGCTTTGGTGGCGGCCCACACAATGGCCACTGACTCAGCTAATGCCACCACAGCCTGGGCTGGGGTGACTGCAGAGGCCCCCAGCACACCCCTGTAGCCTGTGGGTGATGAGCCCCGGCCGGGCCACCCACCAGCCTGGGGACCCTGCAGCCACTCCTCCCCTTTCTCTGGGCCTCGGGGGCCGGGAGGCTGAGGGTCCTTCCAGCTCTAGTTTGGGGGCAATTTGGGAAGCTGTGCCTCCCCGTGTCCAAGGTGCTGGCCCCTCTGGGCAGGGCACTGGGCACCAAAGCCGGGCAGGAACAGGACCCTGGGTCCAACACGAGGGCTGGGACCCTGGCCTGGCCTCTCACCGTGTCTGTGACTTAGGGCCAACTGTGGACCTCTCTGAGCGTCAGTTTCCGCGGGTGATGGACGGCTGTGTGCAGCAGGTCAGCCCTGGTAAGAGCGGGGACTCGGGAGGCTTTGCCCACTCCTCCCACAGGCTGCTGGTGCTGGGGGCTGGGCGTGGCGTCCCGCCAGCCTCGGGCACATGGGTGGTCTTCCTCTACTTCTGGGCTGCCGGGCCGACCAGCCCTGCCCTGCAGCCCAGCGGAACCCACATGGGGCCTCGGAGGCTTTCCCTCTTCACCCCGTAGGCCTCCCGTCCTCTGTCCTGCCCATGCCAGGCCGAGCCCCTCCCCAGGCCTGTTGCCTCGGTCCCCAGGGAGAGCCTGTGACTGCCCAGGGCCTGTCTGTACCTGCCCGCTGCCCCAGCCCTGGGGGGCACCCTTCTGTGAGGACCTGGGGCAGAGGTGCCGACCTGGACCTGGCCCGGCTGGGCTGGTCTGAGACCCTTTTTGGTCACCAGGTGGCATCCTGGGGTCTGGCAGGGGGCACGGCCTCTGGGGTAGAGATGGGGTGGGGACGGAGCAGCTATGAGTCTCAGAATTTCAGGGTGTGGGCGCTTCTTTCCAGGGGTGCACAGGGCCCCAGGCTGGACACCACACCTCTCTTGTGGCTGCGCATGCACACACACACACACGTGTACACACAGGCATACACATGCACAGCTCACCTCCCTGGTGGCTCCCTCGGCCATCTGGCCAGGCCCCTGGGGCAGGTGTGTCGCAGGTCTCCAGGCCTGAGGGGGCAACCAGGGTTGTCCGGCCCTGCCGCCGGGCCTCCAGGTCTCTGCCGTCCCTCCTCACAGCAGCCTGGGTCACTCTGGTACGATTGCTACTGGCAAAGCACTGGCCTTGCCCCAGACCCAGAAAACCCCTCCCTGCCGCCCCCACCACCCGCCCTGCCAGGCCGGCCCTACCTGCCCAGGTAGCCCAGCCACACCCACTGCCATGCCCTGCCCAGATTTGGGACCAGCCGTCCCTCCCACCCACCGTCCAGCTGGCTGTCGAGTCTCCAACATCCAGGCGTGGATCTTGTCTGGACCACTGACCAGGCTCTGGGTGCTTCCTCTCCCTGCCCCATCTGTGTAGGTGGGGGGTTCCCACGCCCGCTTCAGAGGTGCAACGAGGGTTAAACAGGGTGATGCAGCATCCGCCGCGCACGGAGCTGGGATGCCCACCCCCAACCCCGCCCCATTCACGCCGCTCCGTTTTCCTTTCTCTGGTCCCTTCGCCCCTTGATGCCCCACATCGGGGAGCACCCTCCTGCCCGTTCGCTCCCCCACCTCCCCCGTGCTCCGGCACCCCCCCGCCACCGTCTTCCCACAGTCCTTCTGGAATTTACGAGTCCCCACACAAGACCGGCGTTGCCCTCTGCTTCCGGCTGTGATTAACGAAACCTCGACGACAATGCCTCTGCCTGCTCTAAATTCGTTCTGATCCATCAGGCCATCACTCTCGTCAGCTACCCGGCACCCGCTCCTGACGTCCGATTTCATTCCAAGGCGCTAAACAAAGCAGCCTACGCCAGTTTATCCAGCTGGGCCCCGCGATCACTGCCTTATTCCGCAGGTTATTTGCCATAATTGGTTCGGGTGGATCCAGGGCTCTGTCAAACCCTGGATAAGCTGCTCAGACTGGTAACCATGGACGGCCGCCCTCCTGGCCTCTCTTGACCGCCAAGGGTACCCACTGGCCCTTGACTCTGAACTGTAGCCACAGGCCCATGTCCACTTAGGAAAAGGGAGCTAGAGGGAGGGGAACTTGGGGTTCTGTACTTGTAGCTCAGCAGGACACCGTGTCGGACGAATCATACCGCGTTGGTCCAAGGGCATGGCCTTGAAAAAGGGAAACTCATCCAGCAGTCCATGCCGCAGGGGCTGGCAAATCAGCCCCACGTTCATTATTTACATTTGGCCATAAATTCCTGGAAGTTGTAATTACAGTTTGATCGCTGGGTAAGCACCATATGCAGCCTTTCCATCTAAAGGAATAACCATTTCCACAAAGCCGACAGCTCTGCCTGTGGAGACTGAGGTTGTATAGACCTCTTTACTGGAGACTGTATCTCTCCTCCGGAATTATAGCAGCTGGGAGCAGGGCAACGTGGAAAGCAAAGGGCCAAATGCCTCTTCATACGAGTCACACGTCTTGACTTATAAGGCAGAGCAGAGCAGTGAGGCACTAGCTTCGATGACGGAAGCCTTTGGTCTCAGCCTGTATTCTTTAATAGCTACCAGACAGCCTCGGGCAGCTGTGGATAAGTGCCACTCGGGAAGGCGCTGGGGACCCTGCTTTCAATTATACGTCAGTTGCCCCACCATGTTCTGGGCGGGCAACTGTGGGTCTGTGCCAATGACAGGGGCTCAGGTGTGTTTACATCCTGGGGTCACCACTGGTCACCTGGGGGTCTGAGCGACCCGCCCTGTCCTGCTAAGCCTCAATTTTCTCCCCTGCCTACCTGCCTCTTAAGGGCAGTCATAAGGACTCAGATGGTGTGTGCACTGCCAGGGCCTGGCTCGCGGGAGGCCCCCACACGGAGGCTGAATCAGAGCCAGGCAGAAGCACGGAGGCAAGTCTGCCTTCAGTGTGGACAAGGCGGTTGGCCCACTCCTTAGAGAGAAAGGGGTCCAAAAATGAGTGTCAGTGAGGGCCCGGGTGACGGGTGACCAGCGTGGACTCCAGGCTCTCTGCCCACTTGAAATCCCAGCCCTGCTGCTCGGTGGCAGCCACGCCTCAGTCTCCTCATCTGACATGTAGATGAGAGCAGTGGCCTCACGGGGTCATCGTGAGGATTAAACACGTTACCACGACTGCATGAAGGGCTGACCTCAGACCTCACCAATAGGCAGCGTGGGCCAGTCCTGTCGTTGTGCACTTACGGGCCAAATCAGAAAACTAGAGCTGCAAATCTGAACTTAGCCCCAAGTTGGAGCCTGACCCACGGTTCAGGTTCCCCGCTGGTCAAGCGAGAGAAGCATGTTTCCACAAACACATCGGATTGTTAGATGAGGGGCGTGCATAATCACAGGCTGATTCTGAGTGAGGAGGCTCCTGCCCAGTTGGGCTCCAGTGTCATCGGACGGTGCCCTGCCCTTCCCCCGGCCCAGGCGCCGGTTCTCCAGGGGCTGCCTGCCCCCCGGACCTGCTGACGCCCCACACATCTCCTTTACTCCACAGTGCCTGTGTCCCCACACCTGCCATGAACTGTGTCACCTTTGGGGTCCTCACACGTGGATGGACAGGGCCTTCCCTTCTTCTCCAGTTGGTCAGCTGCTTTCTGGACTTTAAAACTAGTGTCCGTCCAGGCCCTCCCAGTGCAGACACCAGGTGGGATCTTCTCAGGAGAAAGACTGGACTGATAGCAAGCAGGGAGGGAGGTGCAAGGCTGTGGAGACGTCACACCGCAGTCCCTGAGCCAGATTTGGCCACCAAGGAGCCCTGTGTCTCCCGGGGGGGTCTGCCTGTTTTCCCTGGTCGGGGGTCGGGTCCTGGGCCCCTCAGGCTCCTCCCACAGGAGCCTGCAAGGTGCCGAGCCTGCTCGAGCATCAGTACCCCCTCTGGGAAGTCTGGCGGATCCCCACGTGTGACTCCCTGGCCCTTCTGACGCTGAGGTCACCTCGTCATCCCGTGAGCCTGGTGTGCACCTGTGGGTTTACCCGACTGTCCCCAGAGGGGACGTGAGCTCTGCAGGCTGATGGTTCCCCCCTGGGAGTCTGCTGAAGGAATGAGCCCTTGAATACAGCTTTCCTCCGTCCCAACTTCAACAAACTCACTACGTTCTTTTCAAGTTGGACCAGCAGTGCAGCCCCTCCCATCACCTGTTCTCAGCAGGGGTTTCTAAAATCAGACTCAGGATTCCAGAGGCTTTTGGTTCCAAGAAAACCAAATTAAAACATCCCTTTCTAATCTCATCAACACTCGGATCCACCCCCGGTGTTCCCCGGAAGGGCATCCTGGCTGCCCACTCCGTTTCAGGATCCCAGTTGGTCTCTGCTTCCAGACCCCGGCTCTCACCTCAACTCTCCTGCTGCCCCTATTTTCTCACGAGACTAAGAGTCAAACGGCACAAAGATTTATCTGTCTGGTCTCTAGTACGATCAGTGACTCAGGTCACCACACCTGGAGGGATGAGGGAGCCAGGTGGTCCCAGGCCTGGGGACCTACAGGCCGTCTTCTGCGGCAGACGCCGTCCTGAAGCCAAGCCTCGCCTCGCGCTTCCACCAACCCTTGGGATATCTCCAAAGGGCAAACCCAGCCTGACCTGAAAGCCTTCAGTGGCTCCTCGCAGAGCTCAGGATCAAGTCCCAAGGGCTCAGCACACACAGGCCTTGGCCACCTGTCCCCAGCCCTCAGGCTTCACGTTCAGCTGGCCCCCAACAGCCTACAATCTGTGCTTCTCCCGCCTCCTGGCCTTTGCTATAAACACCCTCCTCCAGCGTCAGGATCCCCTCACTACAGAGCCTTCCCTGGGCAGCGGGGCGCCGCCTGGTCTGCCCCATGCGGGCCCTCCCCGGCTGACCCTGTGCCCGTGGGGTGATGCACGTCTGCCCCCAGCCTTCAAGGACGTGGCTCCGGAGGGTAGGGTACCAGCACACAGTGAGACCTCAAGCAGTGTTTGTGGAACAGAAGGCTCAGAGAAGTCACGGGAAGAGGGTCAGGATGAGGGTGCCAGCAAAGCCGGCTCCTGGGAGCCGTCCCACCGTGTGAACCTCAGGCCGAGTTTTTACCGAACAGGTTTTCTTCCCCGCTATGGTTCACTAGTGAACATACACTGTGTGCCTCAAGTTTGGCAGCATTGTTAAGAAGGACAGTGAAGTCTTTTGGGATACGCATTTATTTTTCATAAAAAAAATATTCCCCAACAATTCATCTGCACACTGAGGGCCATGACTCGTTCCGTCAACTCTCAAACATGTGCAACTGTGTGGACCCAGGGAGGACCGCTCACAACGCCCCAGGACACATTCCACGTCTTCCCTCCACAGGTGATGTCAGCCCCCAAACCAAAGTCGGCCCGAGACGTGCATGTTTCTTCCAGCTTCAAGGACCAACACCAGATAAAGGCACCCCTTCTGACTGAGGGAGGGTCTTCAAATCCTTGAGAGGGTGTCTGAGTTGCCATGTGGCCCTGCTGGACAGCAGGGGTGGTTACTCCGCGGTCACCACACCTGGCACGTCCGGATCTCCTCTTTCAAGGCCGTCACCCCCTCCATGCTCTTGTCCTTCACGGCCAGGGCGAGGAGGACTGCTCTGTTTCCAGCTTCCTGAGACACAAACGCCACCAGATTCTTTGCGAAGACGTGGATGAGGGGCTGGCGAAGGCAAGGAGAGACCACTTTAACTGCAAGAAACCTGTTTTCTTAATGCCTTCACTGAGTACCCGAGGGACCCAGAAGGGCTTCCCACACCACCATTAAAGCACCACCTGTTAAGTCCAGCGTGACAGTGATTCAGATTCAATGAGACTCTCCAGACACTCCAGTCATAAACACACTGCTAAGGAGCATCATTAGATTTGTCTCCTCAGTGCTTTCTGGCTCCTGCCTCTTCCAGCCATCTTTACTCTGGAAGGACCCATGTGGGTCTGCAGAGGGAAACCCTGTCAAATGTCACAGGTGATCTTTCCTGAGTGGAGTAGGCACTCATCACCATAACGTGCTATGACAGGGTCAAAATGAGGGGAGGCCTACATTACAGAATCAACTCGTCCGGGAGCAGCAGCCACCAAGGGCAGGTGGATGCCCTCAAGTGCACGGAGGCTGCGGAAAATGCTGTCTTGGGCTGGAGGCGGGTCTCGCCTACCAGATGCTCCACATCCATACAGACAAGTTACAGGCACGGGGAGCCCTTCCCAACCACTTTACCTCGTCCTGCCCGAGAAGGACTTTAGTGTTCAGCACGGGCTTGCCAACGTCACTGGTCACATTGCTGGGTTCCAGGGAGACCAGGGTACCCATCTTCCCGAACTGGGTCACCACCACCAGGATGTGAGTGCTGAAGGCTGTACAGACCACCTGGGTGGGGACCCCACACACCACTGCAGTCTTCTCTTTCGATATCACCAATGGCTTACCTTCCATAGCTGGGACTGCTCGATGGCACCTTCAGTTTACGTTAAAAAGATAGAAAAAAAAAGAGTCAATCGATAAATGGCAGGTAGCCTTGAGGCTCCAAGAATAAGCATTATTGGGCATTAAAACAGAAACACAAGAAGGCCCATTCAAAAGCCTGTGCCTGTTCATCCATACAGGCTTCATTCGCCCGGAACTTTCTGGATCCCTTGACTAGACACATACGTATATACAGACAGGCGGGATGTCAAAATACACTTTCGCCTCTGGAGGCAGGTGAGAACTCCCCTCCCCCACGCGTCGCCCCCCGCCGTCCTGCATCACTGTGACCCCCACCGCATCCCAACGGCTCTCATTTGAGTCTTGGGGGCCTCAGTCGTGCCATCGCGCGGGGGTGGGGGGGAAGTAAGCGCCGCAGGTGCAGAAACCCGGCGGAGCGGGTGGCGGCGCCCGCGTCGCCCCTCTAGTCCGCCCACTGAGGTTTCGTTTTCTGCGTTTGGGGAAACCATTGGTCCCACGGGAGAAGCAGCACCCCCCCCACCAAGGCGGAGGGCAGAGGGTGGCTGGAGCCGCCCGGGGGCCGTGGGGACGCCCACCCCCTCCGCCCCCGTCCGGCCCTGCCGGATCCCCAGCAGCCCCGCCGCCCACCATGCTGCCCAAGCTCACCGCGCCGCGCCCGGAAGTGACGCACGTGGGCAATGCGGGCCCGCCTCCCGACAAACCCCGCCCTTCGAGCCGCAGGCCTGCGCGCTCGCTCCGCCCCCCGGAAGTGCAGCCTCCAGGGCTTCCGGTCCCGCCGGCGGCTTCCGGTCCCATCGGCGGCTTCCGGTCCCATCAGCGGCTTCCGGGCCCTGGTCTGAGGGCTTCGCTGCTGCCGAGCTGACGGGCTCGGCGCCGTGTCAGCGGGAAGGAGCTGCACCCCGCCCCCAACCTGCAGGCCTCGGCCCCTCGGTTCCAGGCCCTCAGTGGAGGGGCCTGTGGCTTTTCCAGAAGGGGGTCCTCGGGCCTTCCTGCCGGGGACCCTGCAGCTTTTTGGTTGGGGAACTCCAGGAATGGGGTCTCGGGCCCCATGGCCGTGGGCTCCAGTACCCTCACAGAAGCCCAGGGAGCTGAGAGAGAAAAGCAGGGCCGGAGGGCAGTTAAAGGGCTGAAAACATTCCACTCAGGACCGTTGACATAGGGCACAAGAGACCTCAGTGTGGGACCCAGCGGGCTCAGCCCCAAATACCGTGTGGACTGAAAAAACAATGCACGACCTAAAAGTTGAGCGTTATGTTTTATTCGGTGGACAAAACTGAGGACTTAAGCCCGGACACAGCATCTCAGATAACTCAGGGACTGTTCTGAAGAGGTAAGGGAGGATCCAGGATACGTAGCGGCTTTTACAACCAACACCGGGTAGTCGGAACGTCCGAAGATACTGTTCATTAAAGAAAACCAGGCACCTCGAGTTAAGGAGTTTAGTGCTTCTCTATGTATGGGAAGATGCCAGAGTCTGGGCTCACTGAAATCATTCCTTTGATGTGCACCTCAGCTCTCTGGGGCCAGTATCCTTTGCTTTCCATCCTGAGGAGTCCCCTCAGGGTGCAGCGTCCGAGGGCTGTAAGGGGATGGCTTGTAGATTGCAACATCCTTTGTTTACTGTTATGGCAGGTGACATTTTTCACTTAAAACCGCAGGGGCCAGTGGGAATTTACAGCCAAGGAGCGGCGTTAGGTCAGTGGGTGGGAAATTACTAAGAGGAAACATCAGGGGGTTGGGGGTTTCTAGCCAAGGAAACCTAGCAGGATTCTCGCTGAAGGCAGGCCTGGGCGGTATCAGACCACCTGGGGGTCGGTGGGGGATGAGGAACTGATCAGACCTGGGGGGGAGGGTATCAGATATGGAGGATGGCGGGGGCAGTTCTTGCTAAAATTGGAAAATGCAGAAGTCCAAAAAGTGGAGGCCTGGTTGAAAAAGAGTCCAGGGAGTAGAGGTTGGTGTAGGAGAGAATCTTTGTCAGCGTCGAACAAAGGCTTTTTAACCACTCTGGGCAGTGCCGGGGCCTCTGCCCTCAGAAGCCCATCTGGGATATCCTCCCATGTCCAAGGGCATAATAAGAATAGCTAACATTTGTTTGGCACTTAGTATGTGCCAGGCGTTGTTCTAAGTGCTTTCTTTTTAAAAAGTATTTATTTTATTTATTTGGGGCTGCGTTGGGTCTCTCGTTGCTGCACGCGGGCTTTCTCTAGTTGCGGCGAGCAGGGGCTACGCTTCGTTGCGGTGCGTGGGCTCCTCTTGTTGCGGAACCCGGGCTCTAGAGTGCAGGCTCAGTAGTTGTGGCGCACGGGCTTAGTTGTTCCGCGGCATATGGGATCGTCCCGGACCAGGGCTTGAACCTGTGTCCCCTGCACTGGCAGGCGGATTCTTAACCACTGCGCCACCAGGGAAGCCCCTAAGTGCTTTCTCTATAGTAACTCATTTAATCTTAACATCCCCATTAAGTAGAGTTGTTATTATCCCGGTTTTATAGACAAGATGTTCAGGTTCAAAGAACTTGCCCAAGGTCACAAAGCTGATAAGGGCTGGATCTGGGCTTCGGACCTTTACCCTTAATTACTGGTCTCGCAACGCAACTCGCATTCCCGGGTAAAGGGGAAGATGAGGGACAGTGCTGCCCTGTAGCAGGATGAGTTCTGGTCCCTCCCAGGCATTCTGAGCGCCCCCCAGCCCCCCGCGTATCTTCCCTTTCTCCACGCTGGAAGTGGTATTGGCAGGGTGGGGAGTCTTGTCTGGTACTGCAGTAATTGGAGCCTTGAGACTCTTCCTGAGGGGATGAACACCCTTCAAAGCCACACACTCAGAAGGCTTCCTCTCCGGCTCCCTGACAGGCCTGTCAGGGCACATTCTGCCCCACCCCCAGCCTGGTCTGTCCACATCACTTAACCCCTTAGGAAGCTTTGGGACCCCTCATGTCCTTACCGCCTTTTCTCATGATGTAATGGCTCCTTGTACAGTCCAAGTTAAGTCAAATGAAGCATGCTCATTCCACAATGATTTCTGGTGGCCTAAAAGAAAAAGGCAAGTCTACAAAACATTATCAAAATAGACCTAAAAATCAAGAGGAAACTTGTTTTTGAGCTTTCTTGCAGCCAGTTCACAGTGGGAAAGATTATGAGTTTCATGGTTCCAGTACTCAAAAAGAAAGAATCATATCAATTTCTCAGGAGAGTCTAATTTTTTGTTGGTTATAAATTTAAACACACATCCACCCCCCACACACCCCAAAAGCCAATTGCCAATGTATTGCCATGTGAAACCTCTAAAAGGTTCATTGACTTTTATTCACCAATTCATGCATCCTCTCTCTGTAGGCAGATTGGTACAAGAAATCTGACCCTCCCCACACCAAAACCAAAACCAAAACCAAAAAAAAAAAACCTAAGTCTGAAATAAGCTTATCACTTTTATAAAAGAGATGTTGGAAGAACAAAGTGGATGATGTTTTGATGACACTGGCTGTTTTTTGGTCTAGATCTTCGATAAAGACTAAGTTTGGAGGAAACGAGGTGCGAAGGCTGTCCTCGGGTGAGGTGGGGGCAGTCAGGGAGGAGGCTTCTTGGTGGCCTAAGTGGATGTGTGGGCAGAACTTACACACTTACAATAGTGGAGGAGGTGCTCACTGCCTGCCACTGAGCATTCTCCAGTGCAAGATGGAAATCGAACTGGAAAGAAAGATCCCTTAAGTGAGTTCACTTAAAGTGGGAATCAAATAGTAATGATGTCAATGGTGGGGCAAAAGATTTTGAGAATTTATCGTGAGAAAGAAAAAAAGGGGGGGATATCTTGAATTTGTCTTGTATTCAAGGAAACTTAGGTTCTGAATGCAATTATAAGTTAATTTGTAGAACCAACAAAGAATCAAGTGTTGATTTGGCAGCCTCATAGTTTTTCCGACAAATTGTGTGATAGCCCTCCGCATTCTCCTTCACATCATGTGTGATTTTCTCAGCTCCGTTATAAAGAGGATCCGTTGTGCTAAAACATACAAGCGCACCCTCCATTTCCCCAAGAGCCTCTCTCTGATACTCGAATCACTTCTTGTGGGAGTACCAGCCTGTCATTACCTTGTCAGATTCGTGGTCCTCAGTTGCGCGGCCAGGCCCTCCTACTCTTGCCAATTGCTTTGGGCTAGATCTGAACATCCCTCAGTATTATTACATTTATGGACTTTCTGAAATCTTGCATCTTTCATAAGATTTACAATTTGATTTGATTTGCACTGTACTTCCACAGCCTCACAACGTGATCCCCAGGCCTTTCAATGTTGGTGCGTGTGTGTGTGTGTGAGAGAGAGAGAGATTCTGGAGCTACACAGGGAGGGGTGTTTGAGTGGAGCCCAGTTATGTAAATGGTCAATTCATTCATGAAACTGTCTGTGCTATGAGAATATCTATTTTCCCCTGCAGCCTCCTGACTGCAGGTACCCAGGTAGACAACACTTGGACCAAAAGGACCTCCTGGGTATCACAGCCTTGGAACGGGTAAGCCTTTGCCAGGGTTTGCCTGGGTCTCGTAGAGGCAACGTCCTTCTGAGTTTTTGTGAGACATGGTGATAGGTGGAACCACTTTATTTTTAAAATTTAAAATAATTTTTTAGCCGCGCCTTGAGGCTTGCGGGATCTTAGTTCCCCAACCAGGGACTGAACCCAGGGCCACGGCAGTGAAAGCTCCAAGTCCTAACCAGTGGACTGCCAGGGAAGTCCCAGAACCACTTTATTTATATAAATTAAATAATCACTGTCACTTCTCTTGGCTGGTATTTTAAGAGGCGCTGGGTAGCAGGTGTCGGAGATTACATTCGTGATGCAGGCCTGAGACACAGCCATCAGATATTTTATGACATTTAGATTATAGATATTTTGGAATGAGTGAGGGAAGCTGTATCCGTAGGACTTTTTCAAGTGTAGGTGACAGACACAGATGTGAAACCATCTTCTGCCCCAAAAGGAGAACAGACTGGCTTTTCTCTGGGCTGAAAAGACCCAGAGCGTTGCATGATGTCTTTCTCCGCCTCTTAGCTCTGCGGGCGTGTGGGCCCTACTCTCAGACGGGCTGTCCCCCATGCTGTGGTAGAATCAACAGCCTCCACACCTCAGGAGCTTTCCCCATATTCCCAGTGAAAGTCCCAGGATTGAATCTCCTTAGACCAGCCTGGTCACGTGCCTGTCCTTGAACCAATCACTGTTTTAAAAAAAAGTTAATGTTGGGAATTCCCTGGCCGTCCAGTGGCTAAGACTCAACGCTTTCACTGCTGTGGGTTCAATCGCTGGTCAGAAAACTAAGATCCTGCAAGCCATGCAATGCGGCCAAAAAAAAAAGTTAATGTAAAAGCAACTTCCCATGCATCTGGGAGTTTAAAAAATAATTCTAAATAATGTATGTCAGAGAAGAAATCGTAAGTGGAAGGTACAAAATATTTAGGCCTCCCCCCTGGAAACCACTCATCTACTTTCTGTTCCTACGGCTTTGCCTGTCCTGGGCATTTCCTATAAACAGGCTCACATTCTGTGGCCTTTCATGTCGGCTTCTCTCCCTCAGCCTTCGGGGTTCATCTATGTTGTAGCCTATGTCAGTGCTTCGTTCCTTTTGGAGAAACCCATTCTTGCTTGTTCAGTAACGGGGAGGATTAAATGACATCCCATTTGCAAAAGGGCCTCGTTTAGGGCCTGGCACATACAGGGCGCTTGATAGAGTCTCCTTCCGTTCATGGGTCATTGGAATCCGCTGGCAGTGCCCCACGCACAGGCCCTCGTGTGATCGGTGGCTCCAGCCTCTCCACGCCCAGGCTTTTGCAAGGAGCAGAAAGACCAGGAGGGGCGATGTAAACCGACCTGCCCGGTCCCCTAACCGTTAGGGCTATGAGGTCCTGAATGCCACCATCCTGTCTCTGGAGAAAGGCTGTGATGATACCGAACTGGGTCTTTCTGTAACAGGACGTAAATTCCTAAGCGGCACAAGAGCTGCAGAGGCAGCGAGGCCCAGCACGGCGACGGGGTCAGCCTCAGGGCTGTCTGCAGATCTCCCTCAGCTCGGCAGCCCTGCAGCCAAGGACAGAGAGTCTTGGTGCTTGTGGACCCTGGTTGTTACCCCCAGGCTCGCCACTGGCCTTTCTCTGCCCCCAGCAGGTGCGACCTGGTCTTGTGGCACGGCTGCATGCCCGGCAGTCGCCTGTGTGGCACAGTGTCTGTGCGCTCAGTGGTCGCAAGGAACCTTTGAATAAGCAGCAGCACGGAAATAAGACAGTTCTAACCAGGGGGCTCCGGGACACAGAAACGACCTTTTGCTGCACCCAGTTACCTAGAAAGAGATAGTGAACAATTAATTTTTCATAAACCAGGTTTATCCAAGTTGAGGGAAGGGATAGGATATAAAGATTAAAGGCAACCCATTGAAAATCACATATATTTTATTACAGAAACAAAACCCTGAGACTACGTGAAATTCGAATTTTTCCCGAGGGAAGTGAATGAATACCATTAAAACCGAGCCCAGTTTATAAGGGTCCAGGGAGCGGTTCACCCGGAAAGGGCATAAATCCTCTTCCCAGGGAGCATTTAAAGATCATTTCTGAGATGCCTGCTGCCCAGGGTCAAGAGTGAAAGCATCTCATTCCCGTGGAGGCCGGTGGTGCCCTCTGGGGCAGGCGCTTGCTGTGTGGCCTAGGGGTGCCCTGAGCTTTGGAGTTTCATGTCAGCAGGAGTATTTTTGTTTAACGTCACACAGTCAACACAAAGAAAAGCCTCTATTTTTGGACCTAACTCCAGCAGGGCACAGAATTGAGAGTTTAGCTTTTGTCACTGTGTTTTCCGCCAAACTTAGTCAAGCTCAGATATTACAATCTTTTTTTCCTAGAGTGAGGCTTTCTGCCCTCTTTAGAAATACTGAAAACTGCCTTGTACCCACATCCTGCACTATTTGTTTAGTTCTTTAATAAATGAAACCTTAATCCATGTACAATTTCTGAAAGCCTTTCTTTCAATATTTTAAGAAGTTATTTCCCCCGATAGGAGGCCGTCTTGTTGCCCCCTGTCAAGCCAAATGACAAAGCCTGCCAGGCTGGTTATTGTTCGTACTCTTTTCTTTTACAGGGAGAGGACGGAAAGCCAGCATGCGGCTTTGATAAACGTTTGCCCAATTGGATCGCATTCAAGTTGGTGTGTAAAGCAGTGGGTCCAGAGTGGTGGGTGGGGCTAGGGAGGGGGCAGAATGAAGTGGAAAGAAACCCAAGCTCTGCCCCCAGGCCCTGGCACTAACTTGCTGATGACCTTGGACAATTCCCTTCCCTGCTCCGGGCCTCTGTTTCCTCATCTGTAAAATGGGCAGATTGGCCGGGTGGCCTCCAGGTGCCTCTGATCCATTCCTCTGTGCTCCTGCCCTCTGATGGGGACAGGGCCCTGGGGGATGGACTGGAGTTGGTTTTGTCTGAGCAGGGAGGGAACGGAGTGGGCTGGGAGGTCGGGGCGGGCCCACCTTCCTGAAGGCCCATTCTGTGTCTGTAGGCTGGGCCCAGGGCCTGTACCACATGGAGGTTCTGAGAAGGTAGATTGGGCACAGCACATGGACTTTCTGACCAACAGAACTTTCCAGGAATGCCAGGGCCTTCTGTAGGAGGCGGTGATTGCCCTCCCTGTGGAGGCGTTGGGACCAGGTGGTCATTGGGCCTAAGGACGGTACCAGGATGTCTGCACTGCAGATACTGGACTCAAAGTGTTTTTTTGTTTTTTTTTTTAATTTAAGTATGTATTTATTATGTATTTATTATTTTTTGGTATTGGGTCTTCATTGCTGCGCATGGCCTTTCTCTGGTTGCACCGAGCCAGGGCTACTCTTCGTTGTGGTGCGCGGGCTTCTCATTGCAGTGGCTTTTCTTTGTTGCGGAACATGGGCTCGAGGCACATGGGCTTCAGTAGTTGTAGCACACGGGCTCAGTAGTTGTGGCTCACGGGCTCTAGAGCGCAGGCTCAGTAGTTGTGGCGCACGGGTTTAGTTGCTCCGCGGCATGTGGGATCTTTCCGGACCAGGGCTCGAACCTGTGTCCCCTGCATTGACAGGCAGATTCTTAACCACTGTGCCACCAGGGAAGCCCTGGACTCAAAGTGTTTTGAAGGCCTTTCCAAATCCCAACGTCTGTGGTTCTGTGCGTCGAGGTGGACTGATGGCCACAGGAGATGTGGCTAAATCCCACTAGAGTGTCCCCAGCAAAACACACAACTAAACTCAACAGGGTCCGGCCACGCCAAGTGCTGGCAGGAACTGGGAGCAACTGGAGCGTCGCTGCCTTGCTGCTGGGAGGGCCAATCAGGGCAGGCAGTGTGAAAAGCAGTGTAGCTGCTTCTCATAAAGGGGAATATACACCTACCATATGACTCAGCAATCCGATTCCTGGGTATTTACCCAGGAGAAATGAAAATTATGTCCACACCAACAGTTATGTTCCTAGTGGCTTCCTTCATAGTGACCAGAAACGGAGCACAGCCCAAATGTTTCCAGCAGGTGAACGGATAACAAAGTGGGGTCCATCCACGTGATGGGTCATTACTCTGGGCATGTGACAGTGTGGATGGACCCCAAAACAGTACAAGGAAGGAGGGAAGCCAAGCACAGAAGGCAGGGTGCCCTGTGAGTCCATTCATGGGATGTTCTGGAAGAGGCAAGATTACGGATCAGGGGTTGCAGACGGGGGGTGAGGGGCAGGTTTGAACGCAAATGGGGGGCACCAGGGGGTGAGGGATCGGCTGTGTCTTGGCTGTGATGGTGTTTTCAGGGCTGTATATTTGTCTACGCTCTTGGAACTGTGTGTCCTGAGTGAATCCTAAGCTGCGTAAGTTGAAGAAGAGCAAGTAAATGATCCAAGCAAAGAGCAGACAAACGATAGGAAATTCTCACCCCAACCCCAAGCAGGCGCTGCCTTGGAATGCAGGCCTGTTATACCCATTAGGATGGCTAATGTGCACACACAGATGGAGAGGAAGCACGTGTTGGCTGGGATGTGGAGGAATTGGCGCCCTCGGGCACTGTTCACGGGCTGTAAAATGGCGCAGCTGTGGCGTGAAAGCCACGTGGCAGTTCCTCAAAACACTGAGCACAGAATCATGACGTGATCCAGCAATTCCACTTCTGGGTTTGCCCAAAAGAATTGAAAGCTGGGTCTTGAAGCGATATGTCAACATGCACACCCACAGCAGCATTATTCACTGTAGCCAGAAAGTGGAAGCAACGCAGGTGTCCATGCACAGACAGATGGACAAACACAGTGTGGTCTGTCCCCACAGTGGGAAATCATTCAGCCTTAAAAAGGAAGGAAATCTTGACACCTGCTACAATGTGGATGAGCCTTTTTATTTTAAACTTTTTTTTTAGTGGTTTGAGAGACGGCAATTTTTAAAATTTTATTTATTTATTTTTGGCTGTGTTGGGTCTTCGTTGCTGCAGGCGGGCTTTCTCTAGTTGCTGAGAGCAGGGGCTACTCTCGCAGTGTGCGGGCTTCTCATTGCAATAGCTTCTCTTGTTGCGGAGCACGGGCTCTAGGCGCACGGGCTTCAGTAGTTGTGGCATGTGGGCTCAGCAGTTGTGGCGCACGGGCTCTAGAGCGCAGGCTCAGTAGTTGTGGCGCGCGGGCTTAGTTGCTCCGCGGCATGTGGGATCTTCCTGGACCAGGGCTCGAACCCGTGTCCCCTGCATCGGCAGGCAGATTCCTAACCACTGCGCCACCAGAGAAGCCTGGATGAGCCTTTAGAACATTGTGCTCAGTGACCTAAGCCTGTGTAGGTGCTGAGGGTTCCAAGGGCCCTGTCCTGTAGCCCATGGTGGGGCGGGGGGCAGACATGGAACCAGGACTTACAGGTGTGGTGAGCACCAGGGGAGCAGTGTGGGGCTGGGGCCCAGGTTCCAGGGCTCTTCGCAGCTGGGTGCTGCCAAGCCGTCCTTAGGAAGCTGCAGCTCAGCCAGGTCCCAAATGAGGTCTGGGGAGTGGGCAGCTGAGTGATGGAACAGGTGGGCAAGTGTCTGGCGCTCGGAAGTTTTGGATTCACTTTTTCACACCTAAGTCCCAGTAGATGGAGTCTTACTTCTTTTCTTCTTTCCTGAAATTTACTGATAGCACTGTTGTTGTTGTTAGAATAGCTAACATGTTCATACCCTACAATATCCCAGTGCACAGAGGGATCCAGAGTGAAGCCAGCCTCTGTGCACAGCAGGTGTGGCCGGTGTCCTGCCCAGGCACTGTCACCTCAGCTCCTCAGTGCTCACAGGTCTGCTTTCCACTGCCTGGGCCTGCACTGCATTGCTGGGGGCTTTCTCTGAAAGTGCTGAGGTCGCTCATCCATCCATCCATCCATGTATCTATCTGTCCATCCATCCATCCATCCATTCTTCTATCCATCCAGGGGTGAAATGTTTGCTTGGTCACTCAGTCAATGAACATTTTCTGTTAGGAGCTGGTCTGACGGGACCCCCAGATGCCCACCACCTCACTGCAGAGAAGAGACCAATGATGAGCAAACAGCTGAAGGTCAAGGCAGAGTCAGGTAGAAACAGGAATAACTCCACCCCAACAAACGGGACAGGCAAGAATTTCAAAGGAGGTTGAAAGCACGGTGGAAATACTCCCCTAGGAAGACAACTTTGAAAAATAAGATGGACCTATAAGCAAAGAGGTCCTAGAAACACAGGATCTACTGCCTGGTGAAAAGGTCAGTCATGACACTTTGTCACAGACGTGACATTTTGGCGTGGTGAGGGTGAAGAATTAGTTGGGACTTTTATCAGTTTCCATGGTCACACATTTCTGTACTATTTGAACTTTTAGCATATTTCAGAAAAGAAATAAAAAGGGGAAAGAAGGAAATGTACTCCTGGCCGTTGTAGCAGGGGATTTTGCACTGTGTAGATGCACCCAGAGCCCCCAGGCGAACCCAGGCCGGGATCTGAGTTGGGTCTGGCAGGAATGAGCTGCAGGGTGGCCCCCAGCCCCAGGGAGAGCTGGGTGGGGAGTGCCTGCGTTACCAGAGAACACCTCTGGGGGGCAGCAGAGGCCACAGAACGCTCTCAGCGTGCGGAGCAGGGACAGGGCTGAACCCAGTGTGGGCGGAGGAACGGAGGAGCCCCGTCCTCCTCTGCGCCGGGGAAGGGGGCGTCCTCCTTCCCTCGAGCCTTCCCACCCCCATCCACACTAGGGCAGGGCTGGCCCCCTGCCTCTTTCCCAGAGGCCGGGAGCCAGTTCTATTCTCGGTCTCTCTCCCTCTCTGTCTCTCTCTCCCCTGCCCACCCCTCTGTCTCTGTCTCTCTCCTCACCCCCACTCCCACCTGCTTCTCTGGGTGTCTCCCTCTCCCCATCCAAAGAGTCATCTAATGACAAACCTCTTTGTCCTTCAAAGGTGTTGACATCTGTCGTTTATGTCACAGGCCCTTGCAGAGCTTGTCCTGAGGGCCGGACCCTGAGCTATGCACTGTAGGGCTAGCAGGAAGTCCAAGTCCAACCCCAACCCCTGGGGAGGCCGTAGGACACTCACAGTTAACAGGATTATAACTCAGACCACAGCATGAGCGTTACAGATCAGGACTAGGCAATATAAGCTGGACTAGACTGTCAAGGCCATAATGAAACACAAAGTGGGTGCATGCTGGCCACTGGGTCCTCCACCGTCGCTATGATTGGGCCTCAGGTTTAGCTTTGAGCTTCCTGGCAGCCACAGAGAAAAGGGAAACAAGATCAGGCACCCAGGTACCTACCTCCCTGCTCATGGTCAGAAGCGCTAGGCTGTCCAGACTCCACAGGGAGGACTGTCCTCTCCCAGGCTTTCTGAAGGGGCCACTGAGGTGTCAGGGCGACACCTGGGCACTCTCACTGCCTCTTGCTGGGATGTAACCCCAAAGCATCACTCAGACAGGACAGGAGGGTTGGGGGGATGGAAAGCAAGGACCCAGCCTCCCCCGGGTCCTTGAGGAATTGAGAGCCTTGACATTCTCTGAATAAATAGCAGGGCTCTAGGCCAGGTTAGGTTTATATTTTTATAACTTAAAAAACTTGAGGCCTGAAGTACATGCAGTAGATGCACTTGGTGTGCCGTCCTGAGTTTCGACAAACGCGTGTGATCGTATAGCCATGACCGCGGTGCCCCACCTGCCCAGTTCCCTCCTGTCCCCCAGCCCCTGTGACCCCTGGTCTCTTCTCTGTCCCCGTAGTTTTGCCTTTGCCAAAATGTCATCTGAACAGAACCCCGTGGTATGTGCTGGCAGGGCTGCTGAGGGGGTGAGCTGCGCAGGCATGCGTGTGTAAGTGTTTGCATGTGTGTGTACCTGTGCGCGTGTGTGTTTCCGGTCCCTCCTCGTGCGCCGGTGGCCCCGTCCGCCCACCACCCTCTCTGCCTGACTTGCCACCTCCGCTAGGGATGAGCTCCCT
Organism: Mesoplodon densirostris; assembly: GCF_025265405.1. NCBI lineage: Eukaryota > Metazoa > Chordata > Mammalia > Artiodactyla > Ziphiidae > Mesoplodon > Mesoplodon densirostris. The sequence goes on along the minus strand of NC_082676.1, from coordinate 87,544,741 downwards.
TGGGAATGAACCGCCATCACTCGTCAGCTGACAGTCCTGCCCCCTTGTTTTCAAGTGGTTCCTAACCGCCAGCCCCCCACGAGGGGCACGGCCCCCACTCCACCTCCTGGGCACTGCTGGCTCTTTCGTAAAGACACACGAGTGACACCGGAAAGTGAGGCTGTGGCGCGGGGACCCCGTGGGCCCAGCCCCTGGAGGGGCCCTTGTTCTGCTGCGCCTCACGTCCGTCCTCCCCTCTGGACGCTGGGGGCGAGTGGGGCCATGCAGGTACCTCTGTCCCGGCTCTTGGCATCCGGCTGTCCTGGCGACCCTCCAGCATGAGGGAAGTCAGACCTTCGGGGGTGGGGGGCACACGGTGGGGGCTTTTGAATTCATCCAGGCTGCGGTTCTGCTGCACCCTCCTGGGCGGCCAGTCAGCTGCCACCAGCGATCCCCGACGACGTCCTGGGCACCCGCCCTGGGAGGCAAGCTCTCTGCGTTCCTGCTCAGCTCACCTTCCCCGCTCCCGCCGCCACGGCTGGCCAGGAGCCCTGAGCCCCGCTGCCGCCGCTGGCGGAGCTGAGGCCCAAGCCTTTCCCTCCCCACAGCGAGTGTCAGGCTGGCTGTGTCCTGGTCCTGGGAGGACAGCAGGCTTTGCAGCGCGCAGCTGGGACGCTGGCGAGGATGCTGGCAGTGGTCCGCCCCAGACTGTTACGGTTGTCCACACGCTGGGCCTCGCGTCGCCTTGGGGCCTTAGAGGGGCTTCTCCATCCACCACGTGTCCGGGGAGGCTCCAGCGCCCCTGCACAGGGCTGGGGGCAGGGGAACTCCCTCTGGGACGAGGCCCTGCAGGGCAGGCCCCTCCTGGGGGGCCCGGGTCTGGATGTGGGTGTGTGGGCGGTGGCACTGCAGGGTGAGGAGAGGGGTGGGTCTGCCGCCAGCTCCTGCCCACCCCCCTGCACGTCAGACTTGGCTCCATCACCAGGGGGCAGTCCAGCAACAGCCTCCTGCACCTTCTCTCCTGTACCGGAAGGGCGTCCCTGCTCCCGGCCTGTCCTCTACCCGCTTCTCTCCCGCCGCCGCCGTGTGTCTGGTTTCCCTCCGCAGCCCCCAGGGCCGAGGCCCCCGAAAGCCTGCACTCTGGGAGCGGAGTGGCCTGAAACCAGAGACATGAACACCGGGGGATTTGGCGTAAACTCATTAAACCCCATGAACCCGCCTGCCGAATGATCCCAGCCTGCGCCTGCCTGGTCTTTTAATCTCGTCCGGGCCTCGGGATAATTTGTTTAGCTGTGCCGATCAGTTGAAGGTTGATTCAATTGGACTAGGGTTATTTATTTGTGCCCGGATTTGCTAAGTGTCATTGGAGGTACATGAGGTCTTCATTACGGTGGCGAGATGGCTTCATTAGGGTGACGGCCACTCCTGCCCTCCACCCCCCCGCCCTTCTCCGAGCACCCAGGCCCCCTCCCGCCTAGGGAGGGCATGGCAGCCTTGGGGGGCTGGTTCCCTGGTGCAGCCTGGCTTGGGGGGTGAGCACTGCGTTGAGGGTCCAGAGACCCAGGTTCTGATCCATGCTCTATGTTGACCACCTGTGGTTCTGCTCAGGAAATGGTCACTCCTAAATGAGTTTGGGTGACCTGCTCTCCTGCAGTCATCCCCCTGGAAGGACTCTAAAGGCATCCACCTCCCCAAGCCTCAGTTTTCCCATCCACAAACTGGGAACACCCACCTTCCCTCTTGCCGCCTCCGGGGTGGGCTGCATAGTCTGCGAGGCCCTGTGACTTGTGCACTTGGGCGCCAAGGTCACAGGGAGGGCAGGTGGGGTCCGCGGGCTGGCAAAGCGCACTGCCCAGAACTAGGCTCTCTCTCCAGGCAGCTGGGAATGATGGATGGTGCTGCGGGGCCGCCCTGGATGAGCAGACCTGGCAGTTTGCCGCTCTCCTGCCCTGGGGTCAGACTCCTGGCTGGTTCCTCTCCCCCGTCCTGTGTCCTCCTAGCCCGTCCTGGGCATCGACTCTGGGGCTTGTGCCTGGGGCCATGGGCGGGCAGGTGGGAGGCCCCATCCCTGTGACAGGGCTGCTCCCCGGGTGCCCCCCTCCCAGCCAGCAGGCTCTCTGGCACAGAGCAGGCACCGAGGATAAGAGAGTTCTGGGTGGAGCTGGAGGGCCCGGGCCACAGGCTAGAGCGACCGAGGTCAGCGGAGGCGAGCAAGAGGTGGGGGTGCCCGCCAAGGAGTACCCGCCGTGCCCCGAGATTGCCAAGAGGGCTGGAGTGCTGGCCGTCCTTCCCCATCGCTGATGTAGGAGCCCAGAGCAGGGGAGGGTGGGCAAAGGGTCCCGGGGCAAAGATCCTCTCCATGCTCCCCACCGAGGGGCACCCCAGAACCAGCGGGCTTGTCCTTCCATCTCTTCCAGGAGAGGAACCAGAGCCATAGACAAGCGTCCCCCTGGGTGGTATTTCCTAAGCGAATACCCTGTGTTCTAAGAGCTCAGTGGGTCTCAGCAGCTTAGGCTGATCCCTTACCTGAACCTGGGGGAATCTGAGGCCCAGAGAGGAGAAGGAGTGCCCCCAAGGTCACACAGCGCACCAGGGGCAGAGCAGGGACCACCGTTGAGGGCCACACGAGGAAGACACTGGTACTGACCCAGGAGCCAAGCCCTCCGTCTACAGACATCAATTTGTTAAGGCTCAGAGAGGTTAGGTGACCTTTCTAGAGAGGTTGTCCGGGGCTGCACAGCTGCTCCGCTGAAGAACTGACTGCAGACCTGTCTGCTTCTACACCCATCCCTGTACCTCCCTGAGCAAGACAGGCATCAGGGCTGTCCTGGGAAAGACTTGGGGATCTCCCTGGAAGCCAACCCTGAGAGGAGGGTCTGAGAAGGAGTGCTGTCATTGGAAGGTGCTCTCAGGGCAGGGGGGAGTAAGTGGACGGCTGCGGCTCCCCCCGCTCAGGGCCCTGGGCGACACTGTGGAGCATCCCTCAAAGCCATCCCCCTCCAGGTATTGGAGGTATTTCTACACCAACTCCATCAGGCGCTGGTGAATATCTGTGTCCTGGACCATCTCCTCCTGGGATGTCTCATGGTCCTCATGTCACCAGGAGGAGACACCAGATGGAAAAACTGAGGCTCAGAGAGTCTTGACTGGGTCAGAGCCCAAAGCAGCCACACCAAGAAGCCTTCCATCCTTTTCTCCAGCTGGGTCCCACCCTTCATCAGACTCCTGTCCCACCAGGCCGTGAGCCCCCCAGGGAAGGGTTTGTTTCTAACTCACCTGAATGCCCCCAGCTGCCCGCATGCTCTGGGCCCCAGGAAAGGGTCAGTCATGTCGTGGGTTGGTATCTGGATGGTCTGTTGCTGTGTGTTCCAGTTTGCTATATGACAAACCGTACAACAACGATTTTACTATAGCTCATGACTTTGTGGGTCAGGAATCCGGGCTGGGCTCAGGTGGGTGGTTCTGCTCCACGTGGCATTGATGAGAGGCCACCTGGGGCAGTGTTTGTCCTTCTGTGACTGGCTTATTTCACTGAGCCTCATGTCTTCCAGGTTCATCCATGCTGTAGCAGGTGTCAGAAGGTCCTTCCTTTTTTTTTTTTTTTTTTTTGCGGTATGCGGGCCTCTCACTGTTGTGGCCTCCCCCGTTGCGGAGCACAGGCTCCGGACGCGCAGGCTCCGGACGCGCAGGCTCAGCGGCCATGGCTCACAGGCCCAGCCGCTCCGCGGCATATGGGATCCTCCCAGACCGGGGCACGAACCCGTATCCCCTGCATCGGCAGGCGGACTCTCAACCACTTGCGCCACCAGGGAGGCCCGGTCCTTCCTTTTTAAGGCTGAATCATATCCCATGGTGTGGATGGACCACATTTTATTATCCATTCATCCACTGATGGTCACTTGGGGCTGTTTCACTTTTTGGCTATGGTGAATAATGGTGCTGTGACCATGGGTGTACACGTATCTGAGTCTGAGTCCCCGTACGCTCTTTTTTTTTTTTTTGGCCATGCCACATGGCATGTGGGATCTTAGTTCCCTGGTCAAGCATCCAATCCATGCCCCCTGAAGTGGAAATGTGGAGTCCTAACCACTGGACCACCAGGGAAGGTCCCCCGCCATACACTCTTGAGCCCACAGATTAAGGGGAGGGGGTGCAGGCTCCACATCAACAGGAGGAGGGCAAGGACTCGCAGCATCTTTGGTCCGCCCCGCCGTGCTGTGCAGAGAGAGGTTGCCTGGACATCTTGGGTCGCGTAGCAATAGGGAGCCAGCAGAAGAGATGGCAGACGGTGGAGGAGAGGGGAGCTGGGGGCCCGGGGTCTGGGGTCTGGGAGGGCGGGTGGGAAGCAAAAGGGGCCTGAGAAGTGAAAGCAGGGGCTGGAAGCCTCTGGAGAGGGCGGGGCTGTGGTCCTCAGGTCTGGCCAAGGGGGGTGTGGTTTCAGAGGACACAGGCGGCCTGGGTGTGAGTCTGGGCTCTGCCGTCCAGGAGCTTTGTGACCTGAGCTCTCAAATGCCCTCCCTTGGGAGACGGGGGGAACTAGCACAGCTGCCCTCACAGGATGTGGAGAGAATTCAGCGGGAACTCGGGCAGGCCTCTCGCCTGGCTGCCAGTCAGCCAGGTGACGAGAGGGGCCGTAGACTCACCTGCAAGGGCCCAAGGTTATGCCCACACGGATCAAAGTCGGCAGGGCTGGGGGCTGGGGGCAGGCGGCTTCCCAGAGGACCAGGCAGAGAAGGGCTGGTGGTTCCCTCTGGTGTAGCAGGGCTCACCCACCTGTGGCAGCGTCCTGGGAGCCTCCCTCTCAAGGCCATGGTGCTGGGCTGGCTCCCTTCCCGGGGCCCCTGCCCTCGGAAGGCTGGACCAGCTTCCTTACTGGGACAGGGCCGATTGGGGGAGCCTTCCAGGGCCTCCTCGCGTCAAACTTGGGAATGGGTAACATCCATCCCACGCCATTCCAGTGGCAAAGGGAGGGGAAACAGACTGCATCTTGGTGGAGAGAACCACTGTGGCCGTACCTGCAGGCAGTTCCCCCAGAGTCCCGGCCACGAGAGTGCTGGGCGTGATGCCCCCCCACCATGGGCTGGGGCCGGGAGCCCCTGAATCTGGCGGGGGTGGGGACGCTGGGGCCTGAGGAAACAGCACTGGGGCGTCCGCAGGCGCTAGCGTCCGCTCAGCCCGTGATGTACGAGGGGGACTAAGTCAGCCAGGCTGGACCCGCCGGCCAGGAGTGGGTGTCCTGCCCTGGCACCTGGAGGGCTGAGGCTGGGTGGGGGAAGCACCTTCCTCGGGTCGCTCCCTCCCACCTGCTCCCCGAGCAGAATCCCGCCCGCACCGTCTCCCCGAACCTGCCTTTCCTTGCACGTCAGCCAAGTTCCGATTCCCCCAAGGCTGCCTCACCAAATATTCCTTCTTTCTCATCACCATAATTCTTCATTTGTAGGTTAAGCTGCACCTGGGGTTCTCAGAAATCCACTCACTCCCTTGCAACTTGCCAACTTCTCCAATGTCTCGTCCTCCTCTGCCTCCTTCCTTCTTCTTCTGGAGGAGGAACCTGGCCACGGCGGCGGTGTGGGGGCTGCGTGGGGAGGGTGGCAGCTCCCGGTGCCACCTGTAGGACTTTGCCTGGAAACGGTGGGGCTAAAGCCACGCTCCCAGCTGGAGAGAAGGCAGCCCGGACTGTCTGTCCACCCTTTCCAGGCACCGTGGACTAGAAAGATTAGTCAGGCCTGACCAACATTTTCCAGCACCTTCCATGTGCCAGGAGCTCTCTTCGTGCCCTGGTGATATTGTTGAACACTGAAGACCACACCCCCTGCGGTTCCCATTTTGTCCCCAGAGAACCAGGCTCAGGAAGGCGTGTGACTGGCCCCAGGTCAACTGGACGGTGACGAACAGAGTGGGATTCCAGCTTGGCTGGGAAGAGGAGACCAGTGGCTGGGCAGCTATGGCACAGAGGGCTCGTGGCCTTGGGGTGGCACCCCCGGCAGGGGCCCAGCACAGGCAGGGCAGGCGGTAGGGAAGCTCGATGTCCCGTGAAGGAGCAGAAGCCAAGGCTGGGGCTGGGTCCCGTCCTCCCTGCAGCCCGTCAGAGCCCTCGGCCTCGGGGGACTCTGCTCACCTGCAGCGGCGCCCGGGGAGGTTGTCAGGGGGGCGGCAGGGCCTGTCGGTCAGGCCGAGTGCTGGCGGGGCGGAGGCAGGAGCCCTCCAGAGACTGGGAACAAGGCCAGAGCCCAGGCGGACTGGGCACCTCAGGGCCTGGGGAAGCTGTCACCTAGCAGGGCTGGCAGGGAGCCACACAGGAGAAGAGGCCTGATTGACTGCAGACCCCAAGCCCAGAGGCACCCCCGCTGCTATTCCCCCAGTTCCTGCCTTTCTGAGATGGTCCAGGCCCCCCCTCCCACCCCACAGCAAGAGGGCCGGAGCCCCAGGCCAAGGGTGCTGTTTCCTCCCTCCCTCCCTCCCATCCAAGCAGCCAGGGCCCATCAGGACAGGGAGGGAGCTCTGCTGGGCGTGGGGATATGGTGGTGACATGATCACAAAGGCCGCCGTTTAGCAGGAGAGGGAACAAACCGGGAACAACAGGTCCGTAATGTGTGCTCCGGGGCTGAGCCTGTGGGAGGGGTAACGGGGCCGCCGGCCTGGGGAGTCTCTGATGAAGGGAGATGAAGGGACATTTGGGCTGGGCCAGCGGGGAGGCGAGCAGGCCATGGGGACGGAGACGAGGAATCAGCTGTGTGAGGGCCTGACGATGGGGGGTGGGGACACAGGTGAGATGGGAGGCTGCCATTCACTGAGCAGCTGTGTCCTGGGCCAGCAGGTGGGGTGGGGCAGGGGCAGGGCCCCTCACTGCACTGTCCCCTCCCCCGGCCCCCACAGGCAGCTCCTCATCCAGGACGCCTGCCCGCCCAGCTGGAACAGGCCTGAGTCCTGGGGGAGGGCTGTGAGGACACAGACAAGCCTCTCTCCTCAGATGACAGTATCGCGCGTCACTGACAGGAAGCGGCTCTGCGCTTCCCACAGACCCTGAGGGGTTGGGCTGTGTGTTTTTAACCCATTATACAGATTATTATTCCATTAGTGGAGTCACACAGTGGGGGCCGCGGGACTTTCATCTCCAAAAGGCCTTGCGAACATTGATGACTAAAAATTAATTAAAGCATTCTAATCTCCAAATGCCTCTAGGCTGCAATATCCCCTTCCTGTGTCGGCTGAGAGAAACACAGCCCTGGAAACACAGCCCTGGTTACGGGAAGCTCCTGGTGGGGGCATCGTTCACAAGGCAGTGGGGCAGAAGTCAGACGGGGGGGAGAAGGGGTGAGCGGCCCTGTCCCTCCAGCCCGTCCCTCCGGCCCCTGTCCCTCCGGCCCGTCCCTCCGGCCATGCTGTACTGGGGGTGGAGCCCAGTTCTATGCTGAGGTCTCGTGCCCTCCCGCAGGGAAGCCGTTTGCCAGCCTTGAGGGGCTGTGTCCCTCTGCTTCTGCTACATCCCCGGGTGGATCTGAGGAGGAGAGGCTGCGTGATGCTGGACCACCTCCCACCCCAGACCCCCATTTCTCATCAGTCACTTGGTCTCTGGGACCCCTTCCCGTCCTGATTCCTCCAAATCTGAGAGAAGCTTCTGGCACCCTGCTGCCTTGCCAGGCTGACTCTCTGGTGTAAACTCCAATTCAGCCAGAAGGTTGAACTAATAATGCAGGTTCTCCGGATTCATTATGTTCCCCGGGTTTCTCTCCCCTTGGGAGCCCTTGATGTCAGATGAGCAGATTTGGGGAAGCAGAGTGGCCAGGCGGCGGGCCGTCCTCAGGGTGGACCAGGGCAGGCTCAGTAGGTGTCGGATGCAAAGGCCCGGGGGCCTTCTGCCTTGGTGCTGTGTGCCTGGCGTGTGGACGTGTGTGTGCATGGTGTGTGTGGCCCCTACAACCCAAGATTCAGAAAGCCACGGCTGTCCAGGCCTTCAGGGCCTGACGGGTGCTTGGGGATGGGCATGCCCGGCCACGTGCCCCAAACACATGGAGAAGGGGTTAGGCCTGGTCTTGGGACTATTGGGAGGATGCTGATGAAGCACGGTTTTGCAGGCCCCAGGTTGCAGGGGACGGTCCTGGTTAGTCCTGAGTTAGCAGAGTGCAGGGGGTCGGGGAACTCTCAACCAGGCCTCAGGTTGGTCCCACACCTGGGCTGGTGGCAGGACTGGAGTGGACATCTGGTGAGCAGGCGGCCATGGCTGAGGGTCTCCCATCGGAGACCAGGGTGGGGCGTGCTGATTCAGGACTCCAGAGAAGGGCTCTGATGATGGTGCCACCACGCTGGCAGTGACTGACAGCTGCTTGTGTCAAGCTTGTGGGTGTGCGGGGTGGGATTCTGCGGAGTAGCGATCAGCAGGGGAGGCTCTGGAGTGACGCTGGCAAGGCCATGCGAACCAGACCCCAGTCAGGAACTGGGAACCAGAACCTTGCAGAAGGAGCCGCAGTGCTGCGTCTGGGGTAAGGGTCGCCTGGCCTCCCATCCTGGCGTGGCCTCTGAGGCGCTGCGCACCCCCGGTGAGTCAGTCCCTGTCTCTGAATGGCAGCGTCCTTGTAGGCAAGGCCTGAACTCTGAGGTGCTCTAAGAGGTAGAAATCGTGCACGTAAAACACTGGCCCAGGGCCCGCCTGGTCCGAGGAGGAACACAGCCCATCGGGGTACTGAGTGGCTGATCGTTGACCTGTTTATGGAGCGGGCCTTCTCCAGGGCTGGGGAGCGTGAATGCGCACGGCTGCCTCCAAGGACTTACCTCCGCGCTGAACGGACAGACGTTCGACAAGCAGCTCCAATCTAGTGCGCTCAGTGCTGTGATGGGGAAAGAGGGGCCGTGGGTGCCCAGAACGGGGGTGGGGTTCTCAGGGGAAAGTGCCATGAAGAGCTCTCCCAGCTCAGACCTAATGAGTGAGTAGCCCTTCTCCAGGTGAAGCTGTGTAGAGAGTTCTGGAAGGAGGAGGCGGCGTGTGCATAGGCCCAGGGAGAAAGAGTACGCGCAGACCAGGAGCCGGTAATGGTGGTGACTGTGACGGTGATGATGATGATGGTGATGTTGCTTGTGGAGATGATGATGGTGCTGATAATAGTGATGGTGGTGGAGATGATAATGATGATGTTTGTGGTGATGATGGTGATGACGGTGATGATGGAGGTAATGGTGACCGTGAGGACAGTGGTGAGGATGGTGACGACGGCAGTGGTGCTGAGACGGCAGTGGCCGCAGCCTCCTCCACCCCTGGTCAGGGGTCCAGGTCAGCTGAGGGGACCAGGACAAGAGTGCTGGCTAGTTGGGGACTTGGCTGACTTTTCCCATGCTCCTTTGCTCTCTGATCCCTCCACCTTTTCCATGGTCCCGTGCAGACTATACCCCCTGGGCTCCTCCTGTCTGTCCTTAGACAGGGCTTTGGTTTATGCTATGTCCCATCCCAGGGATGAGGACCACCCAGGCTTCAATGTCCCTCAGCTGTATCCCAAGTCCTCCACGGATGGCCACTCCCAGTTGGTCAGTTGAGGGGGGTGAGTTTCCATCTTGGAAGGGCAGGCCACCTCTCCCTCATCCCCTCACCAGAGCAGCCCCTACAATGAGGCGATAGCTGGCGGCTGCTGGGCCGCTGTTTCCAAGGCTGGCTGCAACCAGGGGCCTTATCAGGCAGGACTGAGCCCTCTGACTCTCCCCTAGACCCATCCTCCTGGACCCAGCAGCATCTTCCCAACTTCTTCCTTAAGAGCACGTAATTGGGATTTGAAATGGAGATCAATTAGGAGGTTCTAGAAATCCTGTAGGGACCCCATGTGGCCATGGTGCCGTTTCTATTGGAAACGAACCAGTCTGTGAGCTTCTGCCCCTAACTGGCCCCCAGCCCACGTGGGTACTGGTTGGGGAGCCCATGCTCCCTTTCCACCTGGGACAAGGAGCTGGCCTAGAACACAGGATGCAGGCCCTTCCAGAGCTGTGGCCTGGTTGTTCTCCCCATGCTTTCTAGTCTCCTCCAGACCCTCCAAAGGCGTCCATGCCCCGCCCTGGCCTCCCCCCTCACACCACACCCTGCATCAGGCACTCAGTGGGTGCCAGGCATGGGGCTATGCTCACCTTAGGCCCACGAGGCAGACCTCTCCAACCTCTGAGCCCGAACGCTTAGCCACGAGGCCACGGGCCCAGCTCACCCCCGCCTCCCACTGTGTTCCAGCCACATGAGCCCCCCCTCAGTCCTGCTCTTGTGTAGTGGCACAACATTCTGACACTAGCAAAACAATCATCCTTTCGTGTTCCCTGATGCCTCCCATCTCTGAGGCTGAGCCCTGAGCTGCCTCAAGGCCCCTGGGTGGGGAGGAGGGAGGATCCCATCCAGGACAGACAGGTGAAAGAAAGGTCAGCCCAGGGTGCAGAGCCAGCTCACAGCGAGGGGAATGGTTGGGACAGCCAGGCTCTCTGAGTGAGAACATCCTCTCGGTTCCCTGGACTCCGATTTAGCATTTCAATGGCCAGGGCTGGCAGTGATGTCCTTGAGTCTTGCTGATGAGTGAGGGCGAGAGAATCCTGGATGGGGTGCAGTAAAGGGGAGTTCCGGTCCTGGTGACGGTGGAGAGGCAGGGAGGTGGGGATGGGGTCGGGGGGGGGGGAGTAGCCAGGACCTCTGGCATCCAAGGGGCTTTGGGTGTGGGGACACACGAGAACTTGGGGGCTTCCGCCCTCGTGCAGCGTGGGGAGACTGAAGGCCCCTCGGCTGTGCCCTGCCCACTTCTGACACAACATAGGCAGGAAGAAGCCAGGAAGATGGGCAGGACAGGGTCCTGGCTCCGCGTGCCCCGTGTGGGTGTTCAGTACACTTGGAAGTCCCGGAGGCTGCAGATCAGCAGGGAAGGGCCATCAGGGATGGAGAGGCCACAGCCTGGGCGGACGTTGTGACCGGGGCAGACGGCCTTGAGAGAGGACGATGCGGAGCCGTCCTCGTGAACGTGGCAGCAGCGTGGATGCCCAGCCGTCCCCGCAGACGTCCCTGCAGGACCTGATACGCTCACCAGCTTGGCAAGCAGCCCCCAGCTTTTAATCTGTGGGAGAAGCGACCTTTTCTATTTCAGATCACATGAAGTTAATTTGCACTCCAAGTTCAAGAGAGCTCCTGAGAAGGTACAAATGTGATTTCTTAACAGCTGTTCCTGAAGGACTCAACATGACAGAAATGATGAGAAGTGAGGATTCATTTTTAGAGAGAAAGAGATGCTCTCTCCCCAGAGCCAGCCCTGGATGGCGGCCATCAGATGAGAAGAGCTGCGGGAGCGTGGGGGGCCCACTGCTCACCCTGTACGGTGTCCCTGACCCACGGCTGTCCTCTTGCTGCTTGAATACCACCAGTGATGGAGAGCTCACCACCTCGAGGGCAGCCACATCTAATGCTGGTCGGGTTGGCTGTGGGAAAGTCTCTCCAGTGTGGGGTCCAATCTGTTCCGTTGATTGTGCTCTGCCCTCTGAAGATGTACAAATCACCCCCCCACTCCTGTCTGGCGTCTGAAGGTGGCCAGCTCATCCTCCCCTTCTGCTGACCACCTCCAGTTCCTTAACCGTGTGTCCTAAGCTGGTGTCCGGGTCCTCCCGTCTTGTCCCTGGGGGTGTTCTGATCTGCCAGTGTCCCTAAAGTCAGGCACTCAGAACCAAACAGAACGTTCCTTTTTCTGACCAACCGGCCAAGAGTCCTATCGCTTTCCTGCTTCTGGACACCGCACCTCCAGCCAGATGGCCAGAGATCATACTCAGCGTGACCTTCGAGGTGCGCTCCTGGCCCACCTGGTTGACATCCAGGGAGAAGCCACACGTGACCGGTTCTGTGCCAATTGCTGTGGGAGGTTGGGCAGGGGACGTGGCGGCAGGAGCGGTAGGTCTAGTCCAGGCACCGAGCTGACATGATGCGGGCTGTGGCTTTAGGGTGAACCCAGCTGTCACGTCTTCCCTGCCATCCTGCCCCATACCCATCTGGGCCCTGATGATTGGACCAGGGCCGGTCACCTGACTTAAGCTAGACCAATCACATCAGCAGTTGGGGTAGCAGGTCAGTCCCTGCAGGTGGCTGCGGGGCAGCTTTATTCCTATGGGGTCTGGGAAATCTGATGTCCATTTGCAGAGAAAGAAGAGAGATGGGGTGGGGGAAGCCATGCGGAGAGAGGAGTAAAACGTGAAGCAAATGCAGAGAGGTGGGGGTGGGTGCGCACCCCCAGAGCCCCCCTGTGACACCCGCCCTCCCAGCCACGTAGACCCACAAGGTCCCATGGGGAGGGAGAGGGGTGCTGGGGGTCTGGCCCTGAGCCCTTCCTGGTGCCAGGATTCTCCGGCGTCCTTGGGACCCACCTCAACCTTGCGGAAAGATCCAAGGCAACCCAAAGGCCTCACCTCTCAGGGTCCCACCCTCCTTGCTGCCCAGGGTCACACAGGCCAACAGCCAATGAGGGGCTGACAGCCCATTGCCTGGGGCTCCTGGAGGCTGTGTCATCTTGTAACTTTTGTAATTTTTTCCCACCACTCCTTGGGGATGTTTACTGGCTACTGGCCCCGTACCTGCCCAGGTGTGGAACCCGCCAGTTGGGGCCAGGGGAGGATTGTCCCGGCTGAGGCGGCACGATTCAATGCTTGGCCAAGAGTGGTTAGGACCAGCGTGGGCTCAGCCTTTCCTGGGCCCTGCTCTGGCATGAGCAAGGGGCCTGCCCTCTCTGAGCCTCCAGTCTGTCCCCTGCAGAACGGGGACAGTTATGTCTCCCACCTCACAGGCCTGCTGGGGCTGCTCTAGGAGCTCTAGGAGCCAGTGTAGGTAGAGAGCCTGGCATAGAAACAGTCCCGTGGAAGGCAGGTCCACGATAGGAGGATGCCTTGCAAGATGGTGCACTCACGTGGCTGGCAGGGGTGCTGGCAGAGGGCCAGAGGCCTTGGTTTCCCCTCCACGTGGGCCTCCCCCCGGCCCCCACTGCACCACCCCTGTGCTCCGGCGGCAGGCGCATTGCTTTTTATGTTACCAGCCTCAGACATCAGACAGCATCTGTTATGAGCAGAATTGTGCCCCCTCCAAATTTGTGCGCCGGCGTCCTAACCCCTAGTAGCTCAGGATGCAGTTGTGGTGGAGACGGGGTCTTTAAAGAGAGAATTAAGGTAAAATGAGGTCATGTGTGTGGGTCCTAATCCAGTCTGACAGGTGTCCTAATAAGAAGGGGAGATGAGGACACAGACACACACGGAGGGACGACCACGTGAGGACACGGGAGAAGACGGCCATCTGCAAGCCAAGGAGAGAGGCCTTAGGAGGAATCACCCTGCCTACACCTGGATCTTCAGCCTCCAGAGCTGAGAGGAAATAAATGTCTGCTGTTTACGCCGCCGGGTCTGTGGTATCTGTTACAGCTGCCACGCTGACCAAGAGCACCTCTCAGCTGCACTCTATCCATAAGGCGATCGGAGGCCTGCCCAGGCTGAAAGAGGGGCCACAGGTGACCCCACCCCTTCATGGGAAGGTTCTGGAAGGGCAGGTGGTCCGGGAATATCGATGGTGGGAAAGACCGTGTGCTACACTGACGCACACGGATTGCCCAGGAGCGGGACTCAGGCAGGTAGTGCGGAGGGGCGGGCAGCCGCGAGGAGGCCTGCTGCATCATAGACGCGGGCCGAGGGGGCGCAGCGCCTAGCGGGGCCTCCCCAAGCCGCCTAAACTGCCGGCTGCGAGGGTGGTTGACAAGAGGCGGCGGGGCCCAGGGTCCAGCGTGTAACACCTGACAGCACAGTCCCGCGGCCCCGGAGGCAGGAGGTGCAGCTGGAAGCCGGGCGCTTCCCATACTCTGCGAGGCAGAGGACGGAGAGGTGCCTCCGAGGACTGCCCGGCCCGCCCCGCCCCCAGGCACCGGCCCCGGCCCGGCCCGCCCCCCCCCCCCAGGCACCGGCCCCGGCTCGGCCCGGCCCCCGGCCCCGCTTCGCCCCGGCTCTGCCGTCTCCGCTCCCGCCACGCCCCCCCTCCCTCGGCCCCGCGCCCCGGCTGTGCTGTCTTTGCCACGCACTTCCGACCCCACGAAACCCCTCTAGGCCGCCCGTGGCAGCCTCAGGTTTTGTGTGCCGTGCTGGGTCACGTCTCAGTGGGTTTTATTCCTCTCATTATGCTGTTTAACAGGCTGTTACAGCCTCTCAGACAGCGTGGGGAGGTGTTGTCAAAGGGAGAGGCTGGAAGACAGTGACTTAGGCGAAGGAGGGGCTTCTGGGCTGCGATTTCCCGGAGCAAAGCCGAGGCCCCGGGGTGGGCGGGCGACAGGAAACAACTGCTGAGAGCCCCTCGGCGGGGTCTCCTTCAGGCCTCACCTGAGTGCACATGGGCTCGGGCAACGCCCAAACCGAGCTCGCCTTGAGGACTGGAAAACCAAGACTTCTCCCCTTTTTTGTCTGTTTCCTCTTCTCCCAGGTCCCTTGGGTCACCTCATTCATTCATTCACTCACTCATCCATGACAGGGCCCTTTGGTGCCAGAGGACACAGAAATGAATGAGACAAAAAAATCCCAGTCTCCTGGCACCGACCAGACACAGCACGGACGCGTGCCCTAAAGCACCACTCTTGTTTCCTTTCTCTTATCTTCAAAATCGATTCGTTTTCAAGCAGTCCAGCAGTTCAAGTGGTTAAACACAGAATTACCCTACAACCCAGCAATTCCACTCCTTGATATTTGCCCACAAGAACGGGAAACACATGTTCACAGCAGCATATTCACAACAGCCAAAAGGTGGAAAGAACCCCAATGTCCATCAGCCAATGAACAGATGATAAAATGTGGTCTGTTCACACAGAGGAATATTATTCAGCAAATAAAAAGGGACTGAGGTCCTGATACGTGCTTCAGCCTGGATGAATCTGAAAACGTGGTGCTCCGTGAAAAAAGCCCTCCACACAAGGCCCCAGAGTGTGTGATTCCATTTATGTGAAACGTGGTGAGCAGGGCTGGGAGGGGTGGGGGAATGGGGTGATGGCCGAGGAGTGCAGGAGTGCTTTCTGGGGTGATGAAAATGTTCTAAAATTGATTGTTGGTGGTGGGTGCACTCCTCTAGGCAGGTACTAAAAACCTTCAAATTATGCGCTCCGAGTGGGTGATTTGTGCGTGAGTTATATCTCAGTAAGGCTGTTGGAAAATCACCATGCCTACCTTCACAGGGGTGTTAAGGGTATTAATTATTCTCTGTAAAGTATTTAAAATAGTGCCTGGCACGTACTAAATGCTCAGTAAATGTTAGCTATTTAAAAATAGTAAATTCCTTTTAAGCACTCGAAACCCCGGGCGCTGGTGCCGTGCCTTGCCTCCTGCTGTCCATCAGAGACACTCTCCCCTGTGATTTCTTTGAACATCTGGGTTTCATAACTGGCTCCTCTGCCCGTGTTTTTTTTTAATGAAGTTCTATTTTTTTAAAAAAATTATTCATTTTATTTTTGGCTGCCTTGGGTCTTTGTTGCTGCACGTGGGCTTTGTCTAGTTGCCGTGAGCGGGGGCTGCTCTTTGCTGCGGTGTGCGGGCTTCTCATTGCGGTGGCTTCTCATGTTGCGGAGCACAGGCTCTAGAGTGCAGGCTCAGCAGCTGTGGCGTACGTGCTTTGTTGCTCCGCGGCACGTGGGATCTTCCCGGACCAGGGCTCGAGCCTGTGTCCCCTGCATTGGCAGGCGGATTCTTAACCACTGCGCCACCAGGGAAGCCCCTGTCCGTGGTTGTAGTATCGCCTTTGAGGGACCCTGGCATGGCCTCCCCCCTCCCCACCTTCCCCGCCGCCCCACAGGACCCAGACTCTCAGGTTATGTGACCTCTTTGGGGGTGGCCCCCTCCCTGTGCTCCCCCACTCACTCGTCCCAGACCCCAGCGCCCCTTCCTTCGAGGCCAGCAGCCTGCCACACATGTGCTCACACGCTCGCAGGCTCACCCACATGCTTTGCTTGCTCCCGGAGAGGTAATTTGGACAGACAGGTGCCCTCGAGGCTGGCGCTGGGTTTGGCTCCCGGGACCCGGGCTGGGGGCCGCCTCCACGAAGCTCGTGGATTTCTGACCCAGAGGACAGGCTGGCAAATCCATGTGTGAACTTTTGCAAATACCAGTAAACTGACAGAATGGCTAATAATTTACATGATATTAAAACCATCCAACTTTGTCTGAGTTAATTAGGAGGGTAAAATGAGATTTATTAAGGGCAAATCCAGAGCAATCCAACAAGAGAAAGAGTCAGAAATAGAAAAGGCAGGAGTTTGGAACAGTGTTAATAACCACGGAGAAGTACTGGGAGATGGTGTCTGATGAGAAATGACATGTTAATCATGGTAATGACCCCCTCTCCCCATCGCCCCGGGGAGCCCAGAGCAGCCCAGGGGCTTCGGCTGAGCCATCCTGCCCGGCTCTGTGAGGCAAGAGGGCAGCCTCTTGGTCTGCTCTGGCAGCTGGTGGCACTGGCCAGGGGCTGGGGCCTGTCACAGAGCTCCAGTTCCCAGGAGAGACCAGAGACCCAGCCAGATGAGTGGCCCTTGAAGCCCCAGCAGCATCTTTACATGTACTGAGCACCTACTGTGTGCCAGGCAGGGGCTGGAACACTTTAAAGTACATTTGTTGAGCACTCACCGTGTGCTGTATTCAGGAAGTGCTGCAATGACTGTGTAAGTCAGGTTTGTGGATGCTCACTCCTAGTTTGTGGGTGAGTAGCCAGGCTCGGAGAAGGTCAGCAACTTGCCCGAGGTCACACAGCCAGGATGTGGCAGAGCCAGGGCCCAGAGCTGCTGGAGTCTGGATCCCACAGTTCTCCCGGCTGTTCAGCAACGGTGTGGAATGCCTGCTATGCACGGAACCGGAACCGAGGGTGCGGGGCGGGCACGGTTCCTGCCCCCAGGTGGTGCGGCCCAGAGGCCGAGAAGAATGAGCCAACAGGTAGTGATGCTGCATGTGATGAGTCCTCTGCTGGGGTGAACCCAGGGACTACAGGGGTGCATGGAAGGTCCTTGAAACCCACCCTGTCCTGGGTGATCAAGAAGAATGGCCGGAGCTTTAGCCGAGCCAGGGGCGTGCGATATGGCGGAAATGCTCCAAGCCGATGAAACAGCAGGTTCAAAGCCAGGTGTCCTTGGAGAGCTGCAAGTCATTCCTTCCCAACTGAGCCTCTGGCATGAAGGGACAGCGGGGACAAGTGTGGCTGGGGCGGGGGTGGGGAGAGATGTGGCTTGGAAGCCGTGCCAGGGAGTTCGGGTTGTATCTTCCGGACAATGGGGACCCCTGCCCACTCACGCCCCTGTCTGAGGATGAGGGTGAGGAGGAGGGCCCCTGGGAGAAGAGAGGGGCCTGGCCTGAGTGGGCAGCAGGCCCGTTGAACCTCATGGGTTCTGAGCAGGGTCGCCAGGCAGCTCAGGTGGCCCCAGGCTAGAGCCTCCCTGATGGTGCTGGTCACTGTCCCCGGCTCCCAGGGCGCCTCGCAGCCCCATTCTTCAGGGCCTGGTCCCAGCACACCGACCCAGCTCTGGGCTTCCTCACAGACCCCGCGTGTGGGGCTGTCCCTGGACTCAGGCTGTGCTGGCTAGTCGTCTGGAGCTAGCCGTGCCTGTGTGCCCAGCCCGGACACCCCCAAAGGAGGGGACGGTGGGGCCCACACCCCTCACACGCTCCTTTGTCTTTCCAAGGGCCTGGCCATGCAGTGAGTGTGGCCTGCCAACAAGCTGGGGGAAAGGCTGAACCAGCAACTTTATCCCCATTTTCATTTGAGGGAAGTGAGGCTCAGAACAGGGTCGGGAGCTGTGCACTGAGAACTTAACATCAGGGGAAGCCACGTGGGCCCGATGCTCTGGTTGCTTTTCCCCACACACTTAATGAGGTCCCCGTCAGACCAGCTGAGGCTGACCCAGGGAGGCATTGCTGGTGATGAGGGAGAGTAGAGACCTCTCAGCACCCCAGAACTTGACCAGCCTCCCAGGGTGGGGGTCTATTCAGGGACAGGCCCCGGGGACCCCTAGGAGCCTCAAAAACAGCTGCCCCAGACCCAGCTGTCAGAGAGAAGACTGGGGAGGTGGGGTGGGGCCTGCCGGGCCACGGCTCTGGGGGTGCAGGTGTGGGCACCGGCCCCACTGCAGAGCTGCCTGAGGAGCTCTAATGATGGATCATGTCAGAGCCGGCCCTCGGCTCTCACCGCCCTGCGTCTCCAGTGGCACCACGCCAATTAATGATGAGTTGAGTGTATCGTTAGTTTCCGAATCGTCAGGAATCCAATTAGGTGCATCTTAGATCCACTTGAGCGGCTCTGCTGATCATCCAGGCTGGAGAAGTTGGGCTGGGCTGGGGGTACCTGCTGTATGCTGACAAGTTGTAATGGGGCTTTGGCCGTCAGAGGGCTGGATTAAATTGGCACAGCGAGGCTGAACTCCTGGCTCCACCTGCATGCCGAGGGCCTTGGTCTCCTGAGCAGCCGGTGCGAGTGTCCTTCTCTTGGGGGTGATGGGCCAGGCTGACTGCAGGTCCCCGGGGAGGCAGTTCCAAACGTCGCATTCCCATCAGACCTGGCCCTGGGGGGCCATCTGGTCTACCCCTTCATTGACAATGGGAGAAACAGAGGCCCCTCAAGGCCGCAAGAGACCCTAGAGGTGGACCTGATCCAGACCCTCAAGCAGATTGGAATCCCCTCCACTGTCCCAGCCAAGTGGCCATTTACTTAGGCCTCTTTTATGACAACAAGGCCACTCTTCCTCCCATCAGGGCTTGTTCCCTGTGTCCATTGGGGTTCTTTATCTGCAAAGGAGGTGACGTTGGCCACGTGCAGATCTGGAGGAAGAGCTTTCCAGGCAGAAGAAATAGCAAGTGCAAAGGCCCTGGGGTGGATCAGAAACGTGGCCCATGGGACTTTCCTGGTGGCGTGGTGGTTGAGAATCCGCCTGCCAATGCAGGGGACATGAGTTTGTTCCCTGGTCTGGGAAGATCCCACATGCCGCGGAGCAACTAAGCCCGTGAGCCACAACTACTGAGAC
Source organism: Mesoplodon densirostris (assembly GCF_025265405.1). Taxonomy (NCBI): domain Eukaryota; kingdom Metazoa; phylum Chordata; class Mammalia; order Artiodactyla; family Ziphiidae; genus Mesoplodon; species Mesoplodon densirostris. Next base: position 87,525,761 of record NC_082676.1, on the reverse strand, counting down.
CACGCGCTGCAACTACTGAAGCCCGCATCCCTAGAGCCCGTGCTCCGCAACATGAGAAACCCGTGCACCGCAATGAAGAGTAGCCTCTGCTCTCTGCAACTAGTGAAAGCCTGTGTGCAGCAATGAAGACCCAACGCAGCCAAAAATAAATAATAAATACATAAATAAAACTGTCAGTAATAAGAAAATTAAATTGAAAGTCTGGTTTGAAAAAGAAAAAAAAAGAAGTGTGGCCCGTGTGGCCACTGGAGCAGGAGAAACTGAGGGCAGGGAGGTAGAGAAAGGAAGCCCTGTAGGCTGGGGTGGGGAGGGACGTGAGAAGCCACGGAGCTCGAAGCTGGAGAGGGACGTGATCTGTGCTCTGAAGGCTGGGGCTGCCTCCTCACTGAGCAGTGGAAGGCGGGAGAACATGGAGATCCCGGTGTGGCCACTGGCTGGAGGGGGGACTGGGGCTCCTGGACTTGCTCTGGCCTTGGGGGCGTTGCTGGGAAGAGGGTATGAGCAGAGGTTTTGGCCTGAGCCGCTGCCGAGGAGCAGAGAACGAGGCGCTCTGTTTGAACCCATCCTGTTTGAGCAGGTCTAGGGAAAGGGCAGTGGATCTGAAGGTCTGGGGAGAGGCGGGGGCTGGAGCTGAGAAGGGAGCAGGGCTGAGAGGTAAACCATCCACACGGAAGTGTCGCCTCCACCCAGGAGTGTGAGATCCAGCCAGGCAGGTGGTAGGTGGTGGTGGAGTGGCCTGGTTTGGACCCCAGCTCAGTTCCTCCCCGCCTGAGTGTGGTCTCCTGGGGGTCCTGTGTCCTCCTGGGGCCTCAGTTTTCTCACCTGTGAAATGGGAGCACACCCCTCCTTTGCAGGCAACCTCTCTCCGGCCACCAGCGTGGTCCCCCTCTTGTGGGCATGGCTCCCTAGCTGGCCAGCTCCTTCTGCCCACAGGTGGCTTCTGGGGCAGGTGCCAGAGACCCCCGCCCTTTGCAAACTGCAATGCCCCAAGTGCTGGGCATATGGGTGCTGCCCCCCAACTGTCTCCTTTCTCCCTGCGCAGACACACCCGGGGGAAGGGGCTCCAGGGCCCACGCTGACATCTGACCTCCCGGGTCACCAACCTGGGACCACCTCTCATTTGACTTGCTTTGGATGAGGACACGTCTCACCTGAGCATCCCTCATGGCCTGTGACCTGGGACTACTTGCCCCAGGTTCCACCCTCCCCACACCTCGGGGGGCTTGAGGTTGCTGCTGCTCTGCGACCTCCGGGTCAGGAGGGTCTCCACACGGCAGCGTGCTGCGCCTGCCCTGGGGAGGCCCAGGCACTAAGTGTGATTTAAACCCAGGTCTGGTGTAGGCGGTCTGTGTCCTGAGGCTCCGGGTGAGAAGCCCTCTCCTCACTGCAGGGGGACGAGGGGAAGAGGCCCTGCTCCGGACAGAGACACGGAAGGGGTTGGAGCGGAGCCGGGCCTGCGGTTGACCTGGGAATGGAGGTCAACCCGCTCCTGGAATAATTAGGAGCATTCTCCACTGGCTGAGGGGCGCAGACAGTGACGTGATGAGACCCGTGAGCCCAGCACTCAGGCTGGGCAGACGCAACATTCTGATACATGCCCTTTTCTCAGATCTTTTTTCGGCGTGGCTCAGTCCCACAGAGTTTCTGTATGTTTACATGCTTACATCCCAGCCGCCTGCAGAGTCAATGTTTAAACTTGACATAGATGGTACCTTGAGTCCCTGACATTCAGCATTGCTTTTCTGCTCAAATATGACCCTCCCGAGACTTATCCGAGTCGGTCCATGTCTGGTTCGTCGATCGTCTGTTTACATCAACCGCGGGCCAGGGCTCCCGCGTGAACGGCGTTCATTCATTTCCCGTGAAATACACACGGCGCTCTTCGCGGCGCTTCTTGATCACATGCCAGTCCCAACACACGCGGGCGAGGGGTTCAGGCGCGCAGCCAGGAGCTCAGCCGCTGGGTCCCGGGCAGGTGTGTGCAGCTCCAGGAGAAACGGCTGGACGGTTTTTTGAAACGACGGCACCATCTGCTGTCCCGACACTGGGAGAGTTCCCGTTGCTCCAGAGCCTCACCAACACTCCATTCTTTCGGACCTGAATTTTTGCCCAGCTGGTGGTTCTGAAGTGGCATCTCACTGAGGATTTAATCTGCGTTTCCCCGGTGATGCCCGCAGTGGACAGCATGCGCCTCCCACTCAGGGGCAGGAAGGTCCCCCGGGTGCTGCCCAAGGCCCCAGTGGAGGGTCCTCTGCCCCTGACACCCCCATCACCCGCAAAGCATGCCCCATGCCCCAGGCATCACACCGGCACAGCCCTCTCGTACCCCAAAGCACCCACCCCTCCAAAGGCTCAATGCAGGTAATGGGGCCAGATCCCCGCTGCCCCTGAACCCCCCTCCATCCTCTCTCATGGCCCTTCTCTGTCCCCACCCCCCCGTTATGGGCTGAACTGTGTCCCCCACCAACTTCATGTGTTGAAGCCCTACCCACAGCACCTCAGCATGTGACTGTGTATGCAGACGGGGCCTTTAAAGAGAATTAAGGTAAAATGAGGTCACATGGGCGGGCCCTAATCCAGTGTGTCTGAGGTCCTTATAAGAAAAGGAGGTTAGTACTCAGACACACAGAGGGACAACCTCAGGAGGACACAGGGGGAAGACAGCCATCTGCACACCAAAGAGAGAGGCCTCAGAAGGAACCAGCCCTGCTGATACTTTGATCTCAGATGTCCAGACTCCAGGATGGGGAGAAAGTCAATCTCTGTTGTTTAAGCTGCTCAGCCTGTGGTGCTTTGTTAGGGAAGCCCCAGGAAGCGGACACCCCCAGCCCAGGGCTCCAGGACTCCTGCCCGCCCAGCCTCCCAGGCAGCCCCTGATTTCCTATCTGAGCTGCCAGCCCCGTTGGGCACCGTGGTGTGAGGACTGGAGCTGGTGGCTGAGCCGGGGGAGCGGGGGGCGGGGACCAAGGTGGGGAAGGCGATTGGGAGGCAGTGTCACCAGGGGGTCCGAGTGTCCCCTCCCCGAGCGCTGGGGTAGCTGTCCTGCACGAGAGGGGGCCCCAGCTGGGAGCCCGGAGCCCCAGGCCTGGTCTTCACTCCTGTAACTCTGTGTGGCCTTGAGGAAGCCCCGGTCCCTCAGCGGGCTGGGTGACCCCCTCCAGCAGGTGGACGGTGAGGCTGGGGCCGAGGTCAAGGGCAGGGAGCCCTCCACCCCCACCCCACTTCACAGGTGGGGAGCCTACAGGAGGCCAGGGTCTCAGCTGGCAGGGCGGCTGGGCCTCCTGACTCCAGGGCCTGTGCTTTGCCCTCCCCCACCGGAGGCCTGACCCTCACAAGGCTTCTGTGTGCAAAGGAGGCTCATCACAAGGTTTCGGGGTCCAAGGAAGCTTCTATCACAGAACACAGACATCCCAATGTTGCCCATCCCTCAAAAGTGTCCCATTTAACTGTTGAGCATCCCCAGAGCCCCTCCCCCAGGAGCCCCCGTCTGCCGCGTCGTCCCAGCGTCCCAGCCGCCTCCACCTCAGCTGGCCTCCTTGCCCCCTCAAGGCCCTCTCATCTCTCTTCCCTTCCACACTTCCCCTCCCCTAGGGCTTCCAGGAACTCAAACCACCCTGTTTATCACAAGGAGATGGTGGCTATACTAATCAGAGGGGAAAGAGGGATCGAGCACCAAGGGGACCTGGGAAATCGGCCCCTAGACTGGAATCACCAGGTGAGACCGCACCTCACATCACTATGAAATGCGACCCCGATGGTTAGAGCCCTAAGTGTGCAGGGAAAACTTTTTTACCGTCTCTGGGTGGAGAAAGACTTCTTAAACAAACAAAAAATGAAGGGAAATATTGATAAATCCAACCAGAGCAAAATTAGAAAACTTGGTATGACAAAGCACACCGTAAACACAGCAGTAAGACCACCAGACACAGAGGAGATATTTACAATACGCATAACCAACGAGGGATTAACACCCAGGCTACACAGAGGACTCCTGCACATCAATAAAGAAGGACAGTCAGGGAGCCGGCTGGGGATGGGAACAGGACGTCCCAGCAAAGCAGAGGGAGCCCTGGAGGCCATGTGACCACAGGGACCAAGGTGACTTGTGGGGTCTTGAAGGACATGGGCCACACCCGAGGGCCATGGGGCAATGCCTCAGGGCAGGCGGTGGTGAGAGCGGCCCCTCTCCGCACACACAGAAGAACTCAGACCCACGTCTGCGGGGAGAGGCGAGAGGAGCTCAGACGGACAGCAGACAGAGGCTGAGTTCCCGCCGTGGGGGAAGCAGTGCCTCGAGGCCGACCTTCAGCCAAGTCACAGAGACTCATAAATTGTCCTTTCCTTGCGCACCTCAGCCTGGGGGCCAGTGTCTGTGTTTTATTGCTTCTCCTGGGGGCCACGTATTTTCCCCAGAGCCTGGGATTAAGTCACCAACAAAGACCGGGGACCCCAGGCGGGCTGGAAGAGGAGGGGTCCCGGATGCCCATCGTCTCCCCGCCTGCTCTCTCCCGGGCCTGTAATTGGATCTGGAGCCTGAGAGCTTTGGCCTGGGGATGGGTGGATAATGGGATCCCAGGTCTCAGGCTCTGGGCTAAGCCTTGGGTGGGGAGAGGCCGGGAGGGCACAGAGCGCAGAAGACCCCCCGTGTGGCCTGCACCCCGGTCCCACGGGCCCCCTCTAGGCTCTGGGCCCCTCCAGCTCCGTGTGAGCCCTGGGTGGGCCTACCCGCCCGTTGTCACGGGAGATTGGGTGTGAGGCGGGCCTGGCTGCCTTTGAAGGCCAAGGCCGCTGAGCCCCTGGCGTTACCCCCTCCAGGTGACACACGGGGTTGAGGGCTGACTGGCAGTTTCTCCATGGGGTCTGGGCTTCCTCACAATGCGGGGGCCGGGCAAGCATCCGGAGAGAGTGCCAGGCACAAGCGGTGACCTCTCTGTGACCTAGGCCAGAATATACAGACTGCTTCTCTGCACCGTCCTGTCTGGTGGAGACGTGGGTCCCCACCCAGATTCAAGAGGAGGGAGCACAGTTCAAAGGGGAGGGGCAGAGTCCTGACCACCACCAGGGACCAGGAATATAGCTGGGGCCATTTTTAGAAACTACAGCCAAGCACATCTTTGAATCCATGGTGCTCAGTGTGACCTTGGCGCATGGATGGGCGCCCGCCCTCTGGGGCCCCAGTGGACAGGAGCCCACGGGCCAGAGCTCCTTCTTCCTGTGGCCTGCCAGGTGTCTGAGCTGTTGTGTCCACCTTTAGAGAACCCTCATTCCTTTCCCACCTCTCAGGCTCTCTAGATACTAGGTCCCTCTTGAAGTCCCTTTGCAGTCGGGCCCCCCCCCCTCCCCAACCTCCAGTCCCTGCAATCACGGATCTGTTTTCTGTACTAATAGCTTGGACTTTTCTAGAACATCATATAAATATAATCATATAGCATGTAGCCTTATGTGTCTTTTTAGGATTTTAAGCAAATCCATAATAGGACTTACCTATTCTGGACATTTCATATCAATGGAATCACACAATATGTGGCCTTTTGTGTCCAGTTTCTTTCATTCAGCATCATGTTTTCAAGGTTCCTCTAGGTTGTAGCAGGTGTCAGTGCTTCATTCCTTTTTTTGTGGCAGAAAAATATTCCATCATATGAATAGACCACATTCTGTTTATCTGTCCGTTCATCAGTTGATGGCCATTTGAGTTATTTCAACCTTTTGTCTAGTGTAAATAATGCTGCTATGAACGTTTATGTACAAGTTTTTGTTTAAACAACTATTTTCTGTTCTTCTGGGGTCTGTACCTAGGCATGTAATTGCTGGGTGACATGGTAACTCTGTGTTGAACATTTTGGAACGGCCAAAGTGGTTTCCACAGCGACTGCACCATTTTACATCCCACCAGCTTGCACGAGGTTCCAATTCTCTACATCCTTTCAATACCTATTCTTTTCTTTTCTTTTTTATTATTGTGGTCAAACTAGTAGGTGTGACGTGGTACCTCATTGTGGTTTCGATTTGCGTTTCCCTAATAACTAATGATGTTGAGCATCTTTTCATGTCTTGTTGATCATTTGTATATCTTCTTTGCAGAAATGAATGTCTATTGAGATCCTTTGCTCATTTTAAAAATTGGGCTATCTTTTTATTCTTGAGTTGTATGAGTTCTTTATACGTTCTAGGTACTAGACCCCTATCAGATATGTTTTGAAAATATTTTCTCCCATTCTGTCGTTTCACTTTCTTGGTGGGGTCCTTTGATGCACAAACGTTTTAAAGTATAATGTAGGGCCTCCCTGGTGGCGCAGTGGTTAAGAGTCCGCCTGCCGATGCAGGGGATACGGGTTCGTGCCCCGGTCTGGGAGGATCCCATATGCCGCGGAGCGGCTGGGCCCGTGAGCCATGGCCGCTGGGCCTGCGCATCCGGAGCCTGTGCTCCGCAACGGGAGAGGCCACAACAGTGAGAGGCCCGCGTACCGCAAAAAGAAAAAAACAAACAAACAAACAAATAAAGTATAATGTAGTCCAATTTATCTATGTTTTCTTTTGTTGCTTGTGTTTTGGGTGTCATATCTAAGAAACCATTGCTAAATCCAAGGTCGTAAAGATTTGCCTCTGTTTTCTTCCAAGAATTTTATAGTTTTAGCTGTCATGTTCAGGTTTTTAAATTTATTTTGAGTTAATTTTTATATATGGTGTGAGGTAGGGGCCCAGCTTCATTTTTTTCACATGTGGCTCTCCAGTTGCCCCAGAACCATCTCTTGAAGAAACTATTTACCCCCATTGAATAGTGGTGGCCTGCTTGTTGGAGATCAGTTGGCCACAGATGTATGCGTTTTTTCTGGACTCTCACTGATCGTTATGTCTATCCTTACATCAGTACCATGTTGTTTGATTACTGTAGCTTTGTAGTAACTTTTGAAGTCAGAAAGTGTGAGTTGAATCCTCCACCTTTGTCCTTCTTTTTCAAGATTATTTTGGCTATTTGGGACCCCCTTGCGATTCCATATGAATTTTAGGACCAGCTTGTCCATTTCTGCAAAAAAGACCTTGGAATTTTGATAGGAATTGCATTGAATCTGCAGATCAATTTGGGGAATATTGTCATTTTAACATTATTAAGTCTTCAAATCCATGAACATGGGATGTATTTCCATTTATTTAGATGTTTTATAGATTTCTATGTTTTATAGATTTCCTTATATCAGTTTGTACCTACTACCTTGGTTTACTTAATTTATTATTAAGTATCTGATTCGTATTATTAAGTATTTGATGCTATTGGTATGGAATTGTTTTCTTAATTTCCTTTTCAGATTGCTCATTGTTAATATATAGAAATACCACTGACTTTTGTGTGTCAATCTTGTATTCTGCAACTTTGCTGAATTTGTTTATTAGCTCTAACGGTTTCTTTTGTGTGTATAGATTCTTTAGGATTTTCTATATATAAGGTTGTGTCATCTGTTAATAGAGGTAGTTTTACTTTGCATTATTTTTTTTCGAGATTTATTGGTGATGTTGTGTGTATCAATAGTTTATTCCTTTTTATTGTTGAATAGCATTCCATTGAATGGATATGTCACAATTTGTTTATTCACCTGTTAATAGACATTTGGGTTGTTTCCAGTTTAGGCTACTGCAAATTGGGCCGCTATGAAGATTATTGTACAATTCTTTGTATGGACATATCTTTTTATTTCTCTTGGGTAAATACCTAGGATTGAAATGTTTTGGTCATATGGCAGGTATATATTTAACTTCCAACTTTTAAGAATCTGCCAAACTATTTTCCAAAGTGGTTGTACAGTTTTGTCTTCACATCAGCAGTGTATGAGCGTTCCAGTTCCTCTAAATCTTCACCAACGCTTGATATGATTGGTCTTTTTAATTTCTGTCATTCTAATAGGTGCTGAGAGGTATCTCATTGTGATTTTAATTTGTATTTCCCAAATGATTATTAGCTTTGAGCATCTTTTCAGGTATTTATTTGCCATTTGTATATCTTCTTTGGTGAAGTATCTGTTCATATCTTTTGCCCATTTTAAAATTGACTTTTTGGTTTATTACTGTTGAATTTTGAGAGTTCTTTACACATTCTGTATATAAATTCTTTGTCAGATATACAATTTGCAAATATTTTCCCCCATTCTGTGAGTTGTCCTTTCATTCTCTTTGCAGTTACCTTTAAAGAACAGGAATTTTTACTTTTGACGATGCCCAGTTTATTAATTTTTATTTTTTTATCATGCCTTTGATGTCATATCTAAACAATCCTTACTTAAGCAAAGGTCACAAAGATTTTCTCCTATGTTGTATTCTATAAGTTTTATAATTCTAGGTTTTACATTTGGGTCTATGATCCATTTTGAATTAAATTTTGTATGTAGTGTGAGATATGGATCAAAATTTTTTGTTTGTTTTTTTTGACATATGGATATCCAAATGTTCCAATATCATTGGGTGAAATGATTGTCTTTTTCTCCACTAAGTTGCCTTTGTCCCTTTGTCAAAAATTAGCTGTCTATGTATGTGTGCATGTATTTCTGGACTCTCTATTCCATGCCTATTTGTCTGTATTATATGAATACCTCAGTGTCTTGATCACTATAGTTTTATAATCTGTCTTGAAATCAGGTTGTGTTAGTGCTCCAACTTTGCTCTTTTTCAATCACTTTGCCTCATCTAGGTCTTTTGCATTCCATATGAATTTTACAAATAGCTTGTCAATTTCTCAAGACAAACAAAACCAGACCTGGTGCAGACTTGCACTGATCTCTGATAGTTGGCAGTTGTTATGGTTTATATTGTTTCCTCTCCTGCAGGCCGAACTTTCCAGGAACTTCTCCTGCTTTTCTCTGATGTGGTCTGTCCATCACCGTGTCCACTCTCTGAACTAACATACTCGCGTTTGTTGTCCCCCATATAGAGACACCAGGCCCCTTGCGTTACCCACTGAGTTTCTTGTGGTGAGGGGATCATCACTTATTCTCCACCATCTATGAAGAGCCCATTGGAGTTGAGTATATGGAAGAGTTTTTCCTAAGGCTTTGATCATATTTCCAGAAAAGTTCATTACTTTATGGACTAAAATTAGGATGCTAGTGGGAGGCCTAATGCTGTGAGTTCCCATCCACCCATGAATTATTCACCTATTTACCCATCCATATTCCCATCCATCCAACCACCCATTTTTCACCCATTCATCCATCCATATTCCCATTTTTCCATCCATCCACCCACCCATCCTTCATCCATTTACCTATTCATCCAACTATTCATCATTCACTCATACATCCTTCACCTATTCGCCCATCCATCCACCCATCCATCCACCCACCCATCCTTCACCCACATCCTTCCCTCTTCTACCCACCTTCATGGTCCCCTACCCGTCCCTTCCTGATCACCAACCATGCTACACACTGGGGTTTAGAAATACCTTCCAGGACCTAAGTTTCTCTGTCTTTAAACGAGCGGGTTGAATGAAGTGATTTCCCAGGGCCCTTCATACTCTGTTTTTCTTTGACTTCCATACAAGGACAGTCAAAATCTGAAGCTGACAGGGTTACACGACTTCCACAAGAAGGATGAGGAGCGGGGCCAAGTCAGAGAGGGGTTTTCATGCCCACCAACTCCGGGGCAGACACAGATCGCCACTTGCACCTATTTGTGCCAAGATCCCAGGAGCTCAGGTCCCCATCACACGGCAATGCAGTGGGTGCTCCAGAGATGTCCCCTCTTGGTGCAGGTGGCATTAACTGGGCATCCAGGGGTGCCCCTCACTGTGTCCAGTGGGAGCCTCCAGGTACCCCGAGGAGGCAGTGGCTAAGCACAGAGGACAGAGAGGCAAGCAGTGGGGGCCACTCAGGCCCGAGGAGGGGCAGGGGCCTGGGAAGCCTCAGGTTTGCTCTCCCCTCTGAGCTGACATCAGCAGTGACCTGAAGCCCTGCTCTGGCCGCCACCGTACCTCCCCACCTCACCTGTGCACACCCAGGGCTGTTTGCACCAACACATGTGTCCCTGGCTAGACTGAGCATGTGGCATGCAGGGGGTGGCCTCCGGGCTGGCGGGAAGGCTAGGGCTGGGGGCCTGGGGGAGGCAGCTGACCCCGATCCATCTACCGTGGCTCCGCCACCCCTGGGTCCTGGGGCTCGCCCTGACCCCCTGGCAGCCTGGGCCCACTTGTGACAACATACAGTCTGGAGTTAATAACAGAGGTTTTTGTCTTTTCCACAGTTTTCTTGTTTCTCTGTGGCCTCTGCCCACTGAATCGGGGCCCCGGCTGCCTCAGGGGGGAAGCAGACACAGCGAAGAACAAAGAAATCAGTTGACTTTCTGGATGAATTTTTAAAAACTCGCAGTAGAGGCAATATTCTGAAAGCGCAGAGGATTTCTTTTGCAAGGGCAAGGCTTTTGGAGAAAGAAAGCATTTTTGAGTGAGAACAGAGACTTTATTGCGTAAGCCATGGATGGGGGAAACCATGTGAGGGCTTTTCCTGCTGAAAGGGGCAATAATTGGACCGGGGGGAGGCAGAGAAGGGGGACCTGAGACCCCCTTCCAGCCCCTGCCTGGGCGAAACCACCTGGAGGCAGCTGCTGGGCAGTCTGGGTGAGGGTGGGGATTCTCAGCACACGAGGCCTGTGCTTGCTCCGTGGCTTCATGGGGAAGCCCCACCTGACACCATCACGGTGGCCCCCGGGGGACAGCTCCCAGCCACTGCTCCTGCAAAGATACTTTATCATTGTTATCATCATTATTTTTGGTTCACAAAGCAAATGGTTTGTGTATTCGACATCTCTTGCTACATAACAAATCTCCCCCAAATTTAGTGAAGTAAAACAATGTGTATTATCTCCCATAATTTCCGGGGTGAGTCATCTGGGGCTCGCTTAGCTGGGTGGTTCCAGCTCAGGGGCTCTCACGAGGCTGCATCTGAAGGCTTGACTGCGGCCGGAGGCTCCCTGTCCAGGTGGCTCAGGGTCAGTAGTGGCCGGGGCCTCGGTTCCTCCCACTTGGCCCCTGCTCAGGCCGAGTGTCCTCACGGCACGGCGGCTGGCCTCCCAGAGCCAGTGACCCAGGATGGCAGGGAAGGGACGTGCAACGCTTCGCGGCCCTGGGAATCGGCCCATTCAGCGCGGGAAGAGCCGGCGCAAGGGCGCAGATAGCAGGAGGGGCGTGTCCTCAGAGGCTGCCAGCGCACGAAGCGTTTTCCGGATTCCAAAGCTCTCTGCACCCACAGCACACACGTGCACATGTTAGCTCATAGGCCCTTCCCTGAGATAGTCCCATTTCTCCTACGAAGGGACTGAGGTGGGGGCTTTGTGAGTTGCTCTGGTCCTTGTTGTGCCCCAAGCTGGGCCTCCAGGGTTTATGGGGCCCAGGAAGGCATCCTGGAGGAGAAGTCCAACCCAGCCCCAAAGAGCAAGACCAGAGCTAAGAAGGATGGGTCAGTTGTGGGTCAGCGAGGGTCAGAGCACCTGAGACCCCTGCCAGAGCCGTACAGAGGGCCTGGAATACCCGGCTGAGACATCGGCCAGCAGAGACCGCATCCCCATATGTCCCCTCCTCTGCGTCCCCAGCGCCCAGCCCAGGGCCTGGCGCCCGGACATTCTGTGGAATTGGGGGCCATCCCAGGTTTTGGAGTGGTGGCAGGGGGGCTGCTCTGTCGCCAGCTCCTGTGGGAGAGGCCTGGAGGCAGGGAGGCCCAGTGGAGACTGAGAAGCCCCCTCGCCTGGCAGGTAATGCTGGGGCTGGCCCTACCTCACTGTGGCCCCCCTGTATGATTCTGGGGCCCCCTCCCTTCTTGGGCCATCCGTGAACCAGGTTAGATGCCTTCTGAGGGTACGACCAGCCTAGGGGACTCGGTCCCCCTGGGGCCGAGGCAGGGGCCTGTGAGGTCCCATGAGGGGCTTGGTGGCAGCACAGAGCCTGTGCTGAGTGCCCCCCAGGTCCCCAGCTGGCCCCCAGATGTGCCCAACTCCTTGTTTCTGGGCCAGACTTCTCTCCCAAGGCCACCTCCTGCTGCTTCATGGGCTCTGACAGTCTCTGCTTCCCAGCCTTCCTGGGACCCCCCCAGCCTTCCTGGGGCCCCCCCCAGCCCTGCAGCCACAGGGCACACACTCACTCTCTGAGCCTCAGAGCCTCTCCTGGGGTCAGACCCCTGGCTGCAAGGCTGGCGCCACCACTCAGCAGTAGGGGTGCATTACTGGGCAGTGCTGTGGCCTCCCACCCCCTTGGTAACCAGTGGGGGCCGGACAGTAATTTGGTTAAGATTCTGAGGCCACAGAGCTGAGCAGGGAGCGGGGTCACCCCAGGCGAGTCCTTTTCTTCCCCTCACCACACTCCTGCCCAGACTCACAGAGGAAAGGCAAGATGCCTTAGCCCTTCACGTCTCACTTTTCCCATCTTTAAAATGGGCACCACAGTGTCTTTTGAAGGGCAAACATGTTAAATATTCATCAAGTCCACTTTATTTTACAATCTGTGCTTTCTGTGTCACATTTGAGAAATGTTTGCCAAACCCAAGGTCCCTAAGTTTTTCTCCCACGAAAAGGCACACTGCAGACTAGAAGAAAATATTTGCAAAACATATATCTGATGAAGGACTTGTATTCAGAATATATAAAGACCTTTCATAACTCTGTGGTAAGAAGACTCAGAGCCCAGTTTTTTAAATGGGCCAAGTATTTAAACAGACATTTCAGTAAAGAAGACACGGCAGATCAGCACATTGAAAAGATGATCAGTATCACTAGTCATTAGGAAAGTGTCGCCTCACACCTCCTAGAAAGGCTAGAATGAGCAAGGCTGACCACAGCGGGTGTTGGCGAGGGTGTGGTCAGCTGGAGCGCTCATCCACTGACAGTGGGTGGAAAGCGGGGCAGCCACTTTGGGAAGTGAAACACACCTGCCCTCGACCCAGACCCAGCTGCTCCGCTCCTAGGCTCTCACCCAAGAGAGACGCACGCATATGTCCCACAAAAATGGTGCACGGATGTTCCCAGCAGCTCCCTGTAACCGGGCAGATCAAGCACCCCCTCCCTGGGTTGTTGGCAGGATTCCTTTGGCTGGTGAATGCTGTTACTTGGGCCAGCACGTGGCAAGCACTGAACGATTATATCTCTCTGTGTCATCTTCATCTCGCCCAACTCTGTCAGGGAGCAAAGGTGGAAACTGATGCCGGGAGTGGGGTGGGGTGTTGACTGGGATTGGCCAGTGGGTCAGTGGCAACGCCGGACCCAGCAGCCAGGCCTCTTACTGTGGCCAGTGGATGCCCAGTTCCCTCTTCTTCTTTCGTCTTGGTGGGGTTGCTGAACCTTCACGGGAACAGGGGAACGGGGGTGTCTCCGAACTTCCTCTTGGCTGGATTGAAGCAGCATTACCTGGGCAGACAGAGCAAATACCCTTCCCTGAACCGCCCAGCTAATAAGCTCCCCATTAAAACCTAATGAGGAGAGCCCTTGCTGATTTGGGCTAAATTAATCCAAAAAGAGCATCATCTGATGCTGAGGCGGGCTCTTCTGGGCAGCCTGGACAGCAGCAGAGAAGAGAGAGGGCAGCGGGAGGCGGAGCTCTGAGCCTCCGCACTGAAAACTGGGGCCTTCAGTTCCAGAGTGAGGACCAGAAGGGAAAGGAGGCAGACGCAGCCCTGGCCTCATCTCCTCCGGAAGCCGCTCACGCCTGGAGCCGGGGGTGGGAGTGGGGGCCGAGCCGGGGAGCTGGGGCGCAGCTTGGACCACTGCAGCCCAGCCCCGCCCTGCTCCCCCTGTTCTGATGGTACTATTGCTGCATCACAGAGCGCCCCAAGCTCAGTGGCCTGAAACAACAGCGGTTGATTCTGCTCCCAAATCTGCACTGTGGGCGGGGCTGGGCGTGGACTGGACGCTGGTCTCTGCTGCCCGAGGCACTGGGTGGGGCATCCTGCCCGGGTGAAGGGGCCTCATTCCAGATGGTGAGCTCCAGTGGGGGCAGTCTGTGGGCAGAAGAGGGTGTCTGCGTCCCCAGGACAGAGCCGGGTGGCAGTGGTATCGCCGTTTGTGACCAGCGTCAGGGGTCACAGGACATCACTTCATCACGCTGCGTCCTGGGGACCACCGCAAACGCAGGGCTGGAACAGATTCCACCTCTCGGCACGGGAGTGGAGGGTTCTGGAAGGGCGTGTGGGACATGAAAGTACTGAGGCGACCGTTTTTAGAGCTGCACCTGCATGGACCCCACACTCTGCAGGCAGAAAGGACCCTGATTCACCCAGCCCAGAGCCCCCAGGAATGCAAGCCCTGCCGGATGCTCTGACCCATGGCCTCTGAGGGCAAAAGCTAAACCCTGCGCTAGCTTTCCAGACCTGCAAAGGCCACGAGCTTGTTAACTTGGAGGGTCTGAGGATGGAGGGGGAGGGGCCGGCAGCCGAGGGGGCGCGGCCTGGTGGGGGAGGGCTCTGTTCACCTGCATCAGAGGCTGCGGCACTTTCCTGATGAATGGAAAGCCTTTCTCTTTCATTTTTATTTATTTATTTTGGGGCTGCGTTGGGTCTTCGTTGCAGCGCGTGGGCTTCTCATTGCGGTGGCTTCTCTTGTTGCAGAGCATGGGCTGTAGGCGCATGGGCTTCAGTAGTTGTGGCTTGCAGGCTCAGTACTTTTGGCGCACGGCTTCAGTAGTTGTGGCTCGCGGGCTCAGTAGTTGTGGCTCATGGGCTCAGTAGTTGTGGATCGCGGGCTCAGTAGTTGTGGCTCGCGGGCTCTAGAGCACAGGCTCAGTAGTTGTGGCGCATGGGCTTAGTTGCTTCGTGGCATGTGGGATCTTCCTGGACCAGGGCTCAAACCTGTGTCCCCTGCATTGGCAGGCAGATGCCTAATCACTGCACCACCAGGGAAGCCCGAAAACCTTTCTCTTTAATGTTTGATTTTCTCCTTCCATTAACAGACCCCTCCCTCCTCCCCACCCCACATTTACCTGGTCCCTGAGCTATAGGAGGCCTGAGCTGGGCAATACCGGGAAACAGAATTACACACTGTCCCCAAGCAATTGTGCTCCAAGTTCAGAGTCACCAGAGTCACCATGGTGTCCCCATATCTTCCCTGGGACTTCCCCAAAACATCAGGGGTCCTCCGGGACCCTGCCTGTCCCCGTGAGATTTTGCTGAGGCTCGGAGCGGGAAGCGGGCTCTCCCACTGCACACACCTGGCAGCCGTGCGGCTGGGTCTTGGCCACACCCCTCTCACCTGTTGTCAGCAGTTTGCCCTGTCTTGCCAGCCACAAACAGACAGGACCTGGCCTGGGCCTTAAGCCACCAGCAGGGGCCTCCTTGACCATTGGGGGTGTGCACAGCTTGGCAAAGCATGCGCTGTGCAGGGGTGAGGACCGGCTGCAGTTCCGGGCACCCAGGGAGAGCAGGGCGGGCCGGGCCTGGGGCAGCAGATGGCCAAGACTCCACATTAGCCTCCACCCAGAGGTTGTCCCCGGGCGCGTGGCTGCTCCTACCTCCTCCCACTTTCCTACCCACAGGAAGGGCCTGCCACCAACCCTGCCCCCCACAAGCTCCAGGTGAGCCCCAAGTGACACATGTCGGTGGCGACCCCAGGCTTCTTCCGGGGGAGAAAAGACAGGCCCAAGTGTCCCTTGCTTGGCCCCATCAAAGTCTCCAAGTTAACAAGTTCAGGCCTGGTGATTATTAAATGAAAAAAATCGGGATATAAATAAATATTCCTGGAGATATTCCACCCCCTGCAGGCATGAACTTTGAATAATTGGAGAGAATTACGCTGAGGACTAATCAAAACTTTTTTTTTCTTTCACTAATTACCTCTGGGTTTCATCAGTATCAGAGTCTAATCAACTCCAGACATCCTAATCGACCCTCAGGCAATGTTAGGCATGGGGGGGCTTCGGTGTCACGTGGAGGGGGACAGGGAGCCAGGCGAGGGGTGCCGGGGTCCTGGCTGCAGATCCACCCTGGTCTGGGGTGGGGACGGGGGCTGGGGAGGGGGGGGTGGGTAGGGGGAGCCGCCTCACAGGCCGCCACCTCTGCTCAGGACCAATGAAGCCCATCCTGCACCGCGGGCCAGCTTCCCTCCTCTGCACCCTTCCCGTGGCTTGTTGCCTTGTCTGCCCCGGCGTTGCTGGGTTAGATGGATGGGGCCCAGGGTGGGGGCTGGTACTGGGGCAGCCCGCAGTCATGGGGAGAGGCATGTGAGGGCCGTGCTGGGGCCCAGGGCCAGTTCAGGATTCCGGGCATGTCTGGGGGGAAGAAAGCTTTGCTCCCCTCCCCCCAAGAAAGACATCTGCATCTGTTGAAAACTTCCTCCAGCGCTTGGGAGGAGAAGCCCAGGCCGCCAGTGGCTGATGGCTCGATCGCAGTGGTTTTCTCCAGCGTCCTGAACGCAGGGGCTCAGGAGCTGTGACAGCTGGGCCGGCGCAGCCTCTCAGCTCCTCTGAGCAGGGCGCCCACCTCCTTGGCCTCTCTTGCTGGCTGGGCCTCATTCCCAGGGCCTGGTTCTGTCTCCTTCCTCCTTCGCCTCCTCGTTTCCCGAACCCAGGAAGGCCTTTAAACAATTTCAGAGGGAAAACTTAGTCGTGTGGAAATCCACCTCAACTTCCTCAAGAAACCAAAACCCCACCCTGAGCCCTTCAGGCGGTCACGCCCCCCCCCCTTCTCCCCTTCCTTGCAAAGCGCCCAGGAGATGCTGCTGGTCAAGGTGATGGTCACCGCCCTTCCAGGCCCCCTTTGCAGTCTCCGAGCAGGATGAAGGGGCCCTGCCCGTTCTCCTCGCAGCCAACAGCCTGCAGACCCCACAGAGACGTCTGCAGCCTGCCGGGGGGATGGGCGGAGCCTCACGGGGCTGGGCCCTAGGAGACAACTGCCTCGTGGATCCCCAAGCCCCGAAAGGATCCTGGACTTGGGGTCCCGAGACCTGGCTGGGCGACTTGGGTGCCCTGCACCCTCCCATCAGGGGGCCCACGTAGACCCAGGATGGCTGAAGGGGGGTGTCTGGGGCACTCTTCTCTCCCTGGGGTCCCCGGTGGTCACAGCTCCCCGCAGCAGGCAGGTCCTGGCCGTGGTGGTCGGGCGGGCAGTTCCATCCTGTCCTCACAGCCCCTGAGGGGCCGGTTCTGACCCCCACCCTGTTTCCTGGAGGAGCCCAAGGCTATGACTGCAGCGCAGCTCCCCGCCCTGCATCCCATGGTCGGCATGGACCCCAAACCCTTTCTCCTGCAGCAGAGGGAGAGGACTGTGGGTGGTTACTGGGGTTCCCAGAGCATCAAAGCCGAGGCTGCTTCCCTCCCAAGCGGAGAGGGGGAGTGGCCTCTCCCCCGCTCTGATCAAAGTGGCTCAGAGGCTGCGGAAGGGGGTTTGCTTGAGATCGCCTTTAATTACAGAGCAGAGGGGTGCGGGGAGGGACCCAAGGAGCACCCTGCCCAGGGAGGCAGGGGGCCCAGGGGTGGGAGGACAGCGGCGCCCGGAGGGACCCCAGGAGAGCGGGGGTCCTGGGAGGTGGAGTCCAGGGAGGGGTCCTGGCGTCTCTGCCTCTGGCTCTCTCCTTGCTTCTCCAGGCCTAGCCTCCACCTTCCCGTCTTCCTGTCTCTCCCCACCTGCCGTGCAGGGGTCTCAGGTGTGCCACTGAGCCGGGTGGCCCAGGGTCCCTGTGGGCCCAGGGCAGGGCTGGCTGGACTGCCCCCGTCGCCTGCCCGTCCTGGTGCTGGCTGACCAGCTGCCCCCGCAGCCCCTGGCAGGGAGGGAGGTGATGTTCCGACTGCCTCCCGTCTCCCAAGGTCCAGAGGGGTTCAATAGGCCCTGACGCCCCTGAGCCCGGCCACGTCACTCCTTCCTGCCACCCTGCCACCTTAGCCAGAGCTTGCAGGTCGATTATTTCTGATTTCAGGCAAACACAGGGTAGATGACCACTGACCTGAGAGATTCTGGGTTCTCTTTTGTTTGTCTTTAGACACGTCAGGGGTTAGCATCCCCTGCTTCACAGGAGGGAACCCCAGGTAGAGCCCCCTGAATGTCATGCCAGCCGTGGACGTAGAGGGGACCCCTGCCCTGTGCCCGGCACTGCGCGCTGGCCACCTTCCACGTCCTGACAGGACGTGTGTGCCGGGGGACTTTCCCGGGGGTGTGGCTGACTTGGGATTCACACCCAGACTGGATCCCCAGCCCATACCCCCGTGGGGATGGGGCGCTGCTGCGGCCGCCGGCTTGGCAGGAGCTGGTAGGAGGTAGCAAGGTCTCCCGACTCCTCCCTGAGGGAGGTCCAGCTGCTGCTCTGTCCCCACCTCCCCTCTCCCCAGGGAGACCCATGTTCCTGCCTCTCCCTGACCCTGGACTGCTGTGTGACTCTGGGCCCCGGCCTCCCCTCTCTGGGCCTGTTTCCCTTCTCTCATCCAGATTGGATTCCACGAGCCCCAGGCCCTTCAGGCCCAGACACCGTGTCACTTAGGCTGCCCAGGGCCACCAGAGGCTGTCCCCACTCTCCCGGGGACCTGGGCTCCTGCTGGGCCCGCGGCTGGCCTGGCCTCCTCGTCCGCAGCAGGAACATCCATCACGCCTCCGTGACAGGTCATCTGTCCCTCTCCTCCCGCCCTCGTGCTGTCTCGGCAGCAGAATAATGTTTATCACTTCACACTACATGACACCCTCCCTTCCTCCTTCCTTCCCTCCTTCCCTCCCGCCACCGCCAGCAGATATCAGAAGATTTTCTTGGGCTATTTTCATGATTTTAATTTTCCATTCCCCATCTCCTCTCTTCCCCCTTATTACATTTTGGGCTCTTCTTGGGCTTCTGGAATTGAGCCTACATTTCCCCGGTGATACTCTTGAATAAAACCCATCATTTATGATTATTTTAGTCCCCCACAAACTGTCAGCCTCCTCATTTGATTTCCTATCAACGTGGTGTCCTGCCTGCTTTGTCACCATGCAGATGGGCATGTGTGCTCACCCTTTCAGCCTCGGGATTTGCTCCAGAGACTCAGGCCTCCTTGGCCTTGGGACCCTCCTGTCCACCTGCCCTGTCCTGTCTCAGCCCAGCCCTGCCGCCCGCCGCTCTCAACGGCCCCTGGTCTCCTGAGTCTTCTGTTTTCCTGCAGGTGAGTATCACCTGCACACCTTTCTCAGCTCCGTGTATTAGAAGGGATTGAGGTCACAGAGAGGCGGGGCTGCTGGCGGAGACTTCCCCACTCCTAACGGCTCAGGATTGCCAAAGACGGTGGTTTTCCACAAAGATCCGTGTCTAACCTGCAGGCATAACCCAGTGAGACAGGGGCTGACCCATTGTGCCCTCCAGCATGACCTGGGACGGGGCCCTTCCTCTGAGACTCGGTTCTCCCTTTAAAATACAGACACACGTGGAGCTGTGGATCATTCATTCATTGGATATATACAAATTGAGGGCCTATTAAGTGCGGGAAGGATCACACACCTGTTCTAGGGTAGGAACCAGCCCAGGTGTCACCCTCCTGCATACCAGAGCCCCCACCCACACTTATACACTCACAGAATGGAGCCCTGGACTGCCTCATGGTTTTGCTGTGTGACCTCGGGCGAGTTACTGACCCTCTCTGAGCTGTCCTCGCTTTCCTTCTATGGGCTCCGTCCACCCCTGACATTAGTCTTGTCCTCATCAGCCCCCAGGGGATCCTGTTTCCAGCAGCTGCAGCCTCTTCCCAGCTCCTTCTGGCTGCTTGCCAATTACCCGGAGGAGCCAGACCCATCTTGAGGCACCCAGCTCCCGGCCACTCTTCCCCCCCCCCCGCCTGCCACGCCCAGGCGTCCGTGACCAGCTGGGCCTGGGAGCCCACGCCCATGGCAGGGAGAGGCCATGTGGCCCTCTCACCCTGGCCAGGCCCTCGCTGGCCCCTGCTCCTTGTCAACCTTTGGAGAGGGGTCCCTGTTGGGTCTGCTGGTGGATGGGCCACAAGGCCCAGGGCCGTTGTCCAGGTTCTGGCCCCAGGTTGGCCAGACAAGTGAGTAATGGATTCTCCCTCCCAGCCCAGCTTCTCCCTTATCAGTGGTAGGAGATTGCTATGAATATTCACAGGACTCATGAATATTCACGCTGGTAATGACGCACTCCTCTCCACCCCCTTGCCCTTGGGCACCTCCATAGCTTTCCAGGCTCCCTGCACCCTCTTCTCTCCTTGACCCCTGCCTGAAGGGGCTTTACCTCCATTGCAGTGAGGCTGGCAGGAGACCCCGGGAGCTACTCCTTGCCCCGGGGGAGTCCACCAGCAGGAGGCGGGGCTGGGCACCCTGGATGCCCACGGCTTGCAGCACAGTGAGAGTCAGACAAGCAAAGAGGGAGCTGCAGGGAAATCGGGGTTCAGCATGGGCGGAGGTGCCGGGAGAGGAAGCGCCCCCAGAGGTCTGGTGCTGCAGGGAGCCTGGGCAGACGCAGAGGCAGGGTTTGCCCTCTTGGAGTCCCAAAGCTTTGGGTTCTGCGGTGTGTCACGGCTCCCCAAGCTGGCTCCCCTCTGGACAAGTGGCCCCTGGTGCCCAGGGGGTCTGGGTTCCTGTCTCCACTCTGACCCCATTCTGCATGGAAGGGCTGGCTTCCCCTGGGCCTCAGTTTCCCTTCTGACCTCCATGGGCACCGAGGGTCCGGCCAGGCTGACTGCCCCTGGAACCAACACGTCCTCTCTTATTCCACTTTCTGGGCCAGTGCTCCATTGTGTGGGGACAAATCTGGGGGCTTGGGTTCTCTGAGGGTGAGCCAGGCAGACTTCGAGTTACCCAGGCGGGTGGGTAACCAGAGAGGCCTGGGGTCCGATGTCACGGGCCCGCGGCCAGGGCCTGCTCAGCTAGCTGTCCCTTGGGACTGGGGAGACACAGGTGGGTGGGTGCACTCACCAGGAGGGATGGGGTCAGCTGACAGGACAGCAAGCGCGAAGAGCTGCTGAGCAGGCCGAGATCCTGTGCTGGGGTCTGTGTTCAGTACCCGCGTCCACAGGGGAGACCCGAGTGTTTACCTCTAAGATGAGGTACATCCTGAGAGATGCACTCTCACAATGCAGCAGACACTGGAGGGAAATAGGGGATGAGGGGCAGAGATACCGCAGGAGAATTCGGATCTGGAAGCTGCTGAGGGGGTGGGGAAGGGGGCGGGAAGACCTTCGAGGTCAGGGTCAGGGTGAGCTGGGGCTTCCCTCTGCCTGGAGGGAGTCAGACTCCACTGCTCACGCTGCGTGAACTTGGGCAGGCCGCGTGGCTCTGCATCTCAGTGTCCCTCTCTGTGCATGCCTGTTCCCGGCCGTATTCAAGGCCAGCTACCCTTGCCCTGCGTGGGAGGGCCCCACCCTGGGGCATTTGGCCACTTGTCCAGAGGGGAGCCAGCTTGGGGAGCCGTGACACACCGCAGAACCCAAAGCTTTGGGACTCCAAGAGGGCAAACCCTGCCTCTGCGTCTGCCCAGGCTCCCTGCAGCACCAGACCTCTGGGGGCGCTTCCTCTCCCGGCACCTCCGCCCATGCTGAACCCCGATTTCCCTGCAGCTCCCTCTTTGCTTGTCTGACTCTCACTGTGCTGCAAGCCGTGGGCATCCAGGGTGCCCAGCCCCGCCTCCTGCTGGTGGACTCCCCCGGGGCAAGGAGTAGCTCCTGGCCTGCAGGCCTTTTCCAGGGGTGAGGGTCTCTGGCAGGAGCACAGGGGTGGCCAGCTTGTCAAGGAGAGTAAGCCCTGACCAGCACCTTCCAAGAGTTCCAAGACACGAGGCCCCTTCTGTCCACTGGTCACCAACTAGAGTCCACGGATAGTGGCCCCCTTTGCACGTGAGCAAACGAAAGGCTCTGGGGGTCCTGATCCCTGTGCTTCTAATACACACTCTGACCCCTGTCCTGGGGCCCTGCCCTGCTCCCCGCAACCTGGAGTGGAGGCTCGGAGCGGTCCGGCGCTCGCCCAAGGTCGTGCAGGGAGCAGGTGAGGCCAGGCCCCCCCCACATGCAGTCTGCACCCCGTCCCACCTTCCCGGGTGGAGGACAGACGGCGGGCCCCTGCCCATGGGTCTCACTCAGGCTGACCCTGCGTGAGTTCCTTCACTGAGACCCAGCCTTCTCCGTGCTGTTTGCCTGAATTTGTTCAACCCCGTCTTCCCACGGGAGCCACACGGCCACGGTGAACATCTGTGGGGACACAGCCGAGGAATGCCTAATGAGGGCTCGGCGTGGCCCCGCCGTGGAGCACAGGCTGGGACAGATGGTCCATCATTACCCATTTTTATTAATTACTAGCTCCGCGTGCTGCGACTGGCCAGCCAGCTCCAGGCTCCTCAGAGGTGCCGCGGGCCCAGCTAATCTGGAAGGAAGAGACGGCCCTTCATTTAGATCAACGTGCCTCCCGGCCTCCTTTGAGCCGCAGAAATTTCTGGCTCGCGCGGTCCCTGGGGTGCTGGGCCGGGCGTGGAGCAGCGGGCGTGCAGCTGCCACCTGCCTGAGGGGACTGGGAGAGGGGCCGGCACAGGACAGGAACAGGGGGCCTCTGGGGACCCCGGCCCGGGGCTCGGGCGGGCAACGAGGCTCCAGGGCCCCCAGGAGCCAGCTCCGGGCTGAGGCTGCCTCCTGAGCCCTCTCCCTGCTGGCCTCTAGCCTGCGGGGCATAACCTGCCTCAGAAGGAGCCTGTCTTCCATCTCTGCCCTGCTGGCCTCGTAAGGGCCTTGGGGCCCGCAGACCCCTGGTGCCGGGGAAGCTTGTACTCTGGGTGTTGGTCTGGTTGGAGCTCCACAGCCATCTGCAGATGCTCCAGACCCCAGCCTGTTCCCTCCCGGGGGCTCCCTGAGCCTCTGGGGTCCCATAGCCTTGGGTCCCAGCCCAGCATTGCCTCTGACTTGCAGGGATGCAGGGTAAATCCCCCCATCCCTGGACTTAGCCCCAACCACAAGACGGGGGCACGTTCTCCTCGAATGCCGAGTGGTGGGCGGCCCAGAACCTGCGCTTCTCCCGATGCTGCAGAACTAGGACCGGTTCTGCTTTAGGCAAGTTCCTTGCCACCCGCAGCCTCCGCGAGGGGTGATCGTGTCCTGCCGGACCCCGACAAGAAGGGGGAGGAAGTGCATGGGGGACAGTGGCGCACCGCGTCAGACAGTCCTGGGAGGGGTTCACTGATGCTGGGGGACGACCGGGGGCCCCAGGCTGCGTCGGGCGCCCTGGGAGCCCGCGTCTCCCTGTGGCCAGGACACCAACTTCCCTCCAGCTTCAGTGTGCAGCCTGTTAGCCCGGGAGATAATGGGACATGAAGGACAAGATTTCTAGTCAATAAAAAGGCGCCGTGGAGGCTTTTTATATCTTGTTTCTGTTACACTGGGTAGGCGTTTTATCTGCTGCCCACTTGACAGTCCATCATAAAGCTGGGTCCCTGCCCTGCTGGCGTCCATCACAGCCTGTCCCGGGCTGCTCCCCATTAGCCCGCGAAGCCCAGACCCCCGAGAGGTCAGCTCCAGCGGGCACTGGTGGCTGCACCGCCAGGAGAGCTGGGGACACCTTTGCAGAGATGCAGGGGAGGTGAGGAGGTGTGGGTGGAGGTCACGTGGGAGGGGGCAGGCAGGGCTGGGCCAAGGACTGAGCTGAGGCCAGGAGCCCTCAGAGGTGGGCCCACCACAGGCTGCCCTGAGATGGCCAGAGGAGCCGCCCTGGCTGGGGCAGGACGGGATGCTCAGCCCTTCTCAAGACAGAGCCAGGTGGGACATGCAGGTGCATAAAGCCAGCAGCTGCCAGGGCTGAATCGTGAGCTCCCTGACAGTGGAGGAAATCAAGCACATCCTGATGCCCCACTGGGCCAGGAGGCTTGAGTGGGAGAAGAAAGGCCAGTAACACAAGGGGCGGTGTATATTTTTCTCAAAAGTAATTGGGGTGGGGCTTCCCTGCTGGCGCAGTGGTTGAGAGTCCGCCTGCCGATGCAGGGGACACGGGTTCGTGCCCTGGTCCAGGAGGATCCCACATGCCACGGAGCGGCTGGGCCTGCTGAGCCTGCGCGTCTGGAGCCTGTGCTCCGCAACGGGAGAGGCCACAACAGTGAGAGGCCCGGGTACCGCAAAAAAAATAAAAATTGGGGTGGGGGCACGTTGTCCTGCAAGGAGGTGGTGGAGGGACCACCTCCCACACTAGCTGGTGCTTTAATGGAGGCCCAGGGGCTGGGCAGCCTGGGGGGATCTGAGGCCTGCAGCTGTAGATCCCAGGCTGCCCTGCAGAGGCGTCGACACAGACCCAGGAAGGGGTGGATCAGGGTGGCTGTGAGGAAGGCCACCCCCTGGACTCCCGTCCACACGCCTCTGACCCACGGATCAGGCCGGAGGGAGGACGCTCGGCCTGGAAGGACGGAGGCGCTGGCCTCGTTCCTGGAGGAAGCTCAATCAGTCGTTCCCTGCAGCAGGGCACCTCCTGGCCCAAATCTCCTACTTGTGCCTGGTTTTCCATCCTGACGGGGGCTCAGGGTAAGTGGCCTGTCGGTGGGGGCAGGGGGCCCTCTGGGAAAGGAGAGCGGCTGACACGGAAGCAGGAGGTGGGACAGGAGACTGCCGGGGGGAGGGGCGGAGTCGGCCTCTGTTCCCTGGACCCACTTGCCTGTCCCTCCCCTGGGATCCCACCCTCCCCCGCCCCC
The DNA here is from genome assembly GCF_025265405.1 of Mesoplodon densirostris. Lineage (NCBI taxonomy): Eukaryota > Metazoa > Chordata > Mammalia > Artiodactyla > Ziphiidae > Mesoplodon > Mesoplodon densirostris. The sequence continues at coordinate 87,501,188 of NC_082676.1, read as the reverse complement.
TCCAGCCAGGTCAGTTCAAGTCCTGTGAGGGGCACTGGGGCTCAGGGGCACTGGCACAAGCCCCTTCCTGCAAGATGATCCCTGACCAGGAACCACGACCCCAGCCCAGGTGATGGGCGTGCACGGGCACCTGAACCAGCCCAGGACACCCAAGCTGGACCTGAAGGGCAGAGGCCTGGGGCAGGCCGGCCAGCATGCTGGACAGCGTGCCACGCAGGGGCACAGGCCTGGAGGTGAGGGGGCCACACCCTCAGAAGGGGACGGACAAGCGCGCACTAGGATGGTGCCCGCTGAACCCAGACCTGCCCTCCTGCCCCCGGGCTCCTGTGCTCTGGGGCTGGGCTGCAGCGGGTCTCCCAGGGAGAAGGGTGGGCATTGGGGTCTCCATCGAGCAGGGCAGCAGGGCTACACGCTGACGGCCCACCTGTGAGGAAGGGCACGCCTGTGGCTCGGTCCCGAAGCACCTACTGTGAGTACTTTGCCCAAAGGTGACACTGCTCTGACTGGTCCTGACCCCAGGGGCTCACGTGAGAAGTGGGGGAAGGGCCGGTGCTGCAGCCGCTTTCATTGTGTCGGCAGGGGTCCACGTGTGTTCAAGGCCACGTCCACTTGTGGCCTCCGACGGCACCTCCATCTTGGAGTCCCTGGAGGGACGTGGGGGCCCCCGGGGCCATTTCCCTACCAGCATCGACGTCCTGGATCTTTCCTTCCGAGAAGGAAATGCTGGCGGCTGAAACCGTTTTTAAGAAAGAAAATGCCTGTCAGTCCACTTCAGAGCTCGTAAATGTCATCTTTGTTATTTTCTGGCCTAGTCCCTCAGTGAGTAGGAAAAATCCCCGGGGGCCCAAGTGACTGGGGCCTGGAGCTGTGGTCCGCGGCCTCTCACGCTGTAGGAGGGCAGCTCCAGCCCTCAAAGCACGAGGGGGTGCAAGCCCCTTTGGGACAGCTTTCCCAGCCCCACCTCTGCAGCCCCGGGAAAGGCGGCCTGTTAGTTCCCAGAAATTGGAGACGCAATGGACCCGACCCAGGTGTGAGGCCCCCTCTGTCTGTCTGTCCATCTGTCCTTCCTGCCTGCATCCAGTCTGCAAACGTTGGCTGGTCCTTGATGGTGGCCGTGGGCCGCGCCTGTCAGGGACACAGACCTGACATCTCGGGGTCCCTGAGGGCAGGGTGCCTCAGAGCGGCCTGAGCTCCCCTGTTCTCTCCTGCGGGCCTCACGTGCCACGACAGCCCCGGCCGTCGTAATCCACATTCCTAATCGTCAAGAGGGACAATTCTGGAAAAAAAAAAAAAAGAACGAAGAGCACCATCGTTCGGCCAGGTCTTACTTCTAGGCACGCGTACATTTTTTCTTTGCAAAATTGGGATTGAATTTACTATGCAGTTCACACTCTGTTGATTTCTCCACCCAACAGCCTATCGTGTGGTTTATCCCAGACGTACAATGCCAACAAAGACGTGCATTTCTGCAGCCTCTGGCTTCCAAGGAGGCGACATGGCCCCCATTTCCTCCGATCGGTGTGCAGCTGGCCCCGAGGAGCAGGTGGGGACACAGGTGCGAACAGAGGTCACGCAAGTGAGCAGGAGAGAGGCCAGAGCTGAGGCCACGGGGGAGCAGCGTGGCGTCTGAAGGCTGGGCAGATGTCTCTGCCTCCCTCAGACCGAGACATGCCATGGGGGTGGCGCGGGGAGGCCTCCAGGCGCCCAGCCCCACGATGGGGAAGAGCGGCCGTGATGCGCGAACGACTCAGCGCCGCTCAGCGAAACAGCAGCCAATGGACACACACCTTGGACGGGGTGGAAGGAACCAGACCCAGGGAGGGCATACTCTGTGACCCCAAGTTTATGAAATTCCGGAAGAGAGTAAGCCAACGTACGGTGGAAAAAGTCGGAGCCAGGGTGGCGCGGGGAGCCGGGGCACGTGGGCATTTTTGGAGTGAATGTTCTGTCTCTGAATGGGGGTTTGGGCTGCAGAGCACACATTAGAGCATTCGATGGTCCCCCTGATGTTTCTACATTTCATTATCAATTTTACTCCAAAGAATTAAAAAATACATAACGAACATTGAACTCTAGTTTGTGCTGTGCGCGCTGCCTATTTAGGGGTGTCGTGTACGGACATCTGCAACCAACTGGGAAAGTGGTTGATTCCTGGGGGCTGGAGAGAAAGGTGATAAAGCAAGTGCAGCCAAACATCTGCTGTGGGCGTTTGGGTGTCACTATAAAATTATTTCAACTTTTCTGTGTGTTTGAAAATTTGCAAGATTACACGTGAAAGCCAATGAAGGAGCCCAGGTGCTGTAGACAAGCGGCTGGACCGTGGTAGCTGTTCACTGACCGTGTGTGTGAGACCTTGGACTAGTTTCTTGGACTCCTGGTGCCTCAGTGTCGCCATGGCATGAAAGAATGAACGAACATCAAGTACTTACACACAGTAAGTACTGGCGTACAGTAGGTGCTTGAAAAGTGTGCCCTTTGTTGGTAGCAATTCCATTGTTGGTAATATTGAGTTATCAGGGCTCCTACATGTGCCGTAGGCGGCCCGGGAGGCTGAGGGATAAGCCAAGGGTTTGCACTGAGTTCAAGAGTAAAGGGCCCCAAAGAGCCAAAATGATCTTGCAAATGAAGAACAAAGCAGAGGGCTCACACGTCCCACGGTCAGACTCCTCCAGGGACCGGGACAGGGGGGTGTGGCAGGAGGACAGAGACATATACACCTGGGGGGTAGGACTGAGGGTGCAGAAGTGAACCCTTGTATTTATGGTCACTTTATTTTTGACAAGGGGGCCAAGATGATTCAATGGAGAAAGAGCAGTCTTTTCAACAAATGGTGCTGGGACCAACAACACATGCGAAGAACGAAATTGGGCCCCTTTTTCACAGCATCTGAAAAATAACTTAATGGCTCAAAGACCTAAATATAAGGGCTGAAACTATAAAACTCTTAGAAGAAAACAGAGGAGTAAATCTTCACCTTAGGCAAGGGCTTCTTAGATACGACATCAAAAGCACAAGCAACGAAAAGAAAAAAAAATCGGACTTCATCAAAATTAAAAACTTTTGTGCTGCAAACAATTCCAACAAGAAAGTGAAAAAACAACCTATAGAAAGGGAGAAAATATTTTCAAATTATAAATCTAATTAGGAACTTGTGTCTAGAATAGGACTCTTACAACTCAATAATAAAAAGATAAATAGCCTACTGGCCATGGACAAGGATCCTAATAGACATTTCTCCAAAGAAGATTTGTAAAGGCCAAGAAGCTCATGAAAAGATGCTCAACATTATTAGCCATTGGGAAATGCAAATCAAAACCACAGTGAGATACCCTTTCACTCCCACTGGGATGGCCAGAGTCAAATAGACAGATAAAAACAAGTGGTGGTGAGGGTGTGGAGAAATTGAACCATACACACTGCTGGTGGAAATATGAAATGTTGCATCCACTTTGGAAACAGTTTGGGAATTCTTCAAAATGTTGAACACAGAGTTACCATATGACCAGCAATTCCACTCCTTGGTATAGACCCAAGAGAAATGAAAACATATATTAATGTAAAAACTACGGAAATGTTCATAGCAGCACATTTGTAATATCCCCAAAGCAGAAACAACCCAAATGTCCATCAGCTAATGAATGGATAATAAAATGTGGTCCATCCATACAATGGAATATTATTAGCCAATCAAAAGGAATGAAATTGTGACATATGCTACAACATATGAATCTCAGCTTTGAAGTTCCTGCAGAAGTCTTCTGGGCAGGCGTTGGGCCAGCACTGTGGCATGGCAGTGGCAATGGGAAGAGAATGATTAATTCAAGATTCTACAGAGGCATGTGTCAAAGGATGCAGGCAGGGATCCTCCCTTTCCTTTCCTCTCCACATCTCGCCATCTCTGTACAAGGTGGAGAAGAGGGATCTAGGATTCTAAACCGTGTAGGCCAAGTATTTGTCAGGAGGAGAAGCAGTGGAGTAGGAAGAAGGGAATCTAAAGTTTCTTCGTAGACCCACTGCCAACTAACATTTGACTTGGGCAAGAAACTTCACTTCGTGGGCCTCATCTTCCTTGCGTGTAAAATGATGCTGATTCAGATGCTTTCTCAGACTCATTCAGCTCGTTTTCCACTCTTTTATTCCAAATGCCTACATCACAGGTTAACATGATTTTAAATAAACTCCATATCTGAAAAAAATGAAAAACAAAAACCAAAAAACCCCTGCATTTTACCACTAGACAATACCACTAAGTGAAATTAGCCAGTCACAAAAGACCACATAGCATGTGATTCCACTGATTTGAAATATCCAGAATAATCACATCTACAGAGCCAGAAAGTAGGTTGGTGGCTGCCTAGGGTTAGAGGTGGTGGTGGAGAATGGGGGTGACTGCTAACGGGTACTGGGGTTTCCTTTTGGGGTAAAAAGTGCTCTAAAATTAGATGGTTGCACAACTCTGTGAATATACTAAACACCATTGACTAGCACGCTTGAAATGGGTGAATTGTATGGCATGTAAATTATCCCTCCATAAATCTGTTAAAACAAAAGTGAGCCTTGGGTTCAAGTTCTGACTCACCTCTCTGGGGCAAGTCTCTGTCATTCCAGGAACGAAGTTCAGTCTGATATATAAAATGGGGCTGGAAAGATTTGCCTTCCTGGGTTATTGCAGGGGCCATATGAGATGACAGATATGAAACAACTTTTCATTTTAACTTCTGTATTTAAATGTATTACAAAAGGAAACGTATGCACATTGTACAAAATTCAAGTGGCAGACGTGGGTACTCAGTGAGAAGTCTCATTTTCTGGGGCGATGGAAGTTTCAATATCTTGATTCGGGTGGTGATGACACAGATGTGTACGTTTGTCAAAACCCGTGGAGCTGTACCCTTAAGGAGCGTGAATTTCATTGTCAGTAAATAATACACACAAGCAAGTGAAATGTGATTTTGTTAACACCCTTTTTGTACTCGTAAAAAAAAAAAAAAGGACTACATACACTGTTCCTCTCCTTGTTTGTTCTCCTAAAGACCATTCTGGGAGATGGACTCAAATCAGTCTGTGCTCATCCAGCTGCACGCGCCTTCATGTGGATGTGTCCCAGCGCTCCACCACCAGCCGATATTTAGAATGTTTCCAATCTGCTGTTATTACAAAGAATGCTTCAGTGAATAACCTTGAATGCAGTAATATATCATTTTTCATGTTTGTGAGCAGTCTCTGGAGGACAGATTCCTAGAAGTAAATGCTGGGCCAAAGGATATATTTGTAATTTGGACATTGTTTCAGATGTTCCAAGAGTGCCTGCTTCCCTATACCATTGCAACATGGTGTGTCATTAAACTTTACTCTTTGCCCATTGGATGAATGAAAAATCATCTTTGAGAGTAATTTTAATTTGCATTTCTGTTGTTAAGTGTGAGACTGGGCACTTTTTGTATATATGTGTTATTTTTATTTCCTTTTCTGTTCATAATCTCTGCTCACTTTTTTCCCTCTTGGGTATATTTTTTAATTGATTTGTAAGAGCTCTTTACATATGGGGATAAAGGATCTTTGCTTGGATATAAGTTGGACATATTGCTTCTTTTATGGCTTTTGGGTTTTATGTTGTTTGTTGTTGTTACTGTGAAGTTCTGGGCACAGGAAGAGAGTCTCCATTTTTCTCTGGGTACCATCTCCCAGGATGGGGGTGGGGAGGGCTCTTCTCCACATTAATTCCAGCCACTTGTGTCCCTCTGCTCTTTCCCTGCATACTCTCAGGTGACTGACTGACCTGCCTGGGTCAGTTCCTCCCAGCCAGGCCATCGTTAGAGGAGAGAGGAGCCATGACAGGGGTTCAGAGAAATGTGAGACCCTCATCTATTCTGAAACTGCGCTCAGTCACCCCTCCTGTGCTGGTCAGGTGTATGGCACCTGGATTCAGAGGCGGGTCAGACTGTCCTGCTCTGCTGAGTTCACAGTCTGGTGGAAAATCCAATGTGGTGAGTACTTGGCCGGGGGAATCTGAGAGTGTCCGGAGGAAAAAAGAGGGGGGGGGACACAGGCACGGGAGCTGGGGAAGGTGGTGGCCCCATAGCCCCAGGCCCGAGGGCCCTCACTTCCTAGCTTGCCTCTCCCCAAAGAGCACTGGGGTGCATCCAGATATGGTAGTTGGGTTGTTACAATAAAAACAAGAATCTTGCTGACCCAGTTCCTGTAGAGTTCAATCCTGGCCTCCCTGTGAAGTGGGAGGTGTTAATAGTACTCATTTCTAGGGTGGCCGTGAGGATGAACTGAACTGATGCTAGCAGCAAGCACATGCTTGACGCATGGAAGTGAATTTTATAATTCCATATGGGTGTGCGTGAGTGCATGTGTGTTAGGTGTGGACTTGGGGTGTATTTGATTTGGGGGTGCTTGGAGCAGGATGCCAGGCTATACCAGCTACAACTTAAGCTGGGCTTCTGTGAGGGTGGAGCAGTAACCCGCATTCCCGACCAGATAATGCCTCGTGGTGGGGTGGGCTGGTGGGTGAAGTTGTGGCTGCCTATAGACATGAGGTGTGTGGGCGCAGTGTGTCTACAACAGAGGCTGGCGGGGGGGTGTTCTCAGGAGGAGAGGAGTGTCTGAGAGACGAGAGAGGGAGGGATCTTGCCTCACAGCAGACACACCAGAGAGAGCCCTCCGCCTTTATTTAGCCCAGAGAGAGACTGGCCTCCCTCCTCCCTCCTCCCTCCGGGTCTGCCCTGGGGTCTCCCATTCCCAGCCTGAGGCGGGTCTGGCCTTTCTGGGGGGGCAGCAGCCAGGCTCTGCCCTCTTAGAGCAAACAAAGGCATATTTCCACATCTCAAGATGCTGGAGCAGGAAAGGCCTGGGTATCCGGCAGGAGTGCTCCCCTAAGGCAGGAGCCCCGCTCCTGGGGAACCAGGTCACAGACTTGCAAGGCCCTGGCGAGTTGGGGAGAAAGTGGGAACGGGGGCTGTGAGCCGGCCTAGGCTACAGAGGGGCAGTGCACCTCTAGTAGGGACCTTCGCAAGAGAGACACCCCCCCCAAGGCAGCCCCTGCCCCCACCTCTCGGTCCCAGGAGGTCTGAGCGCCCCTCAAGGACTGGACAGCCAGAAGACAGTGGCTCCGACATTGACCGTCATCCTCTAGGCCCAAGGGTCCAGGGGAAAGGTGGTGGCCTATCCTCTATCCTGGCCCCCTCTGGGGTCTCAGCTCTCCCGCGGAGACGTCGAGTCTGGCGGAGGCGCGGGTGGGGTTGGGAGGAGCTGGAGGGCGGCAGCCGGCGCCGCAGGCTGGACGGAGTTTATGGCCTGCGGAGAGGCCGCTGGATCGGACCCCGAACCGGAATCCCGCGCGCCCATCCTCGGCCGGGCCAGCCTTTGGCCGCGCTGCTCGCAGCCTCACGCGCCACTGCCACGCCTGTCCCGGCGCCTCCTCCCGGGCGGGGGCGCCCCTCACCCTCCAGCAGTCCCCTACCCTATGCCGCGTGCGCCCCACGGCGCGCAGGTCGACCCCGCCGTCTCTGTCTCCCTTCCCGGGCCGGGGCAGGACGCGGGGCAGGGGCGCAGCGCCCGGAGGGTCTTGCCCCGCGCGCCCGCCGGCGCCCCGGCTCCCGGGCTCCCACACAGCGGCTCAGGAAGCGGCGCGCAGGCCGTGCCGGGCGGGGGCGCTCTTGAGTCTGGTTTGGAATTCTCACCGATCACTCAAGCCGCAGGCTGGGCAGCGGCCGTGGGGAGCGGGAGCCGCCCCGGGAGGCGGTGTGGACGCTGGGTGCGGGCTCAGGGAGACCAGGGCGCTGCGGATTTAGAACCCTGTTTAGAGGCCGACCGAGAGATTTCAGTCCTCCGGGGGTTCGGGAGGCGAATGTAGGGGAAGGGGATTGGTGGGAGGAAAATCCGCTAAACCGAACCTTCCGGAATCCGAAGGAGCCTGGCTGATCCCACACACCCTCCTCGGCCCTCCCCCTAACCGAAAGGGGGCGGGGCCGAGCAGTGGGAGGATTAGTGGGGGTCAGCGATCTGGGGGAGGGCAAGTCCTTTAGGGCGCGACCCCCCGCAGGTGCAGGGCCCTCCCCATCCCGGAAACGCGCGCCCCTGCGGGCCGAGCAATTGCACTCGCGGACGCGCGCGCCCACACAGGGTCTGACTTTGGGTCAACTTTCACGCGGTTCCCGGGTGTGTGTGCACAAGGCAGTGCCCGCACGCGCGTGCACATCTCTGCCCCAGGGGCCCACCTCCCATCTCCACCCAGTGTCCCGACTCCTAGGCCTTCGGGGGCTTCTGCTCTAACGTGGCCTGGGGGCGGGGCGGGGGCGCGCAGGGCGAGCCGGAAGGAGGGGCCGAGGATGCCGCTGGGCTCCCCACGCCGCCCCCACAGCACGCTCCAACTTCCCCTCCCGCCTCACCCTCCGGACACCCCCAGTCCACCGACGTGAGGGATCGCCACCGCCGCGCGCCCCTCCGGCCGCCCCCGCCCGCGTCCCCCGCCCCTCCTCCAGCCCTCCCCGCTCGGGCTCCTCCACGAAACCTTCGATCACGCTCGGAAAGAATGTGCTACAACCTCGGCGCGGCCGCGGCCGCCACCACCGCGCCCGCGCCGGAGCCGGAGGCGCCGCTCCCCCGCCTGCCCGGCCGGCCCCAGGCTCGCCACGCGCTGTCCCCGCCGCCGCCCCGCGCTCGCCCCGCGCTTGACGCAGTGAGCGCCGCAGCCCGGCTCCCGCCGGCTCCGCTCCTCTCCCCGTCGCAGGCCGAGCCCAGCCCGGCGGGCTCCGGGAGTGGCGGGCAGGGCGCGAGGGGGAGGAGATCTGTCTGGAGCCAGCGAAGCCGGAGGAAGAAAAGCTGGAGGAAGGAGGGGAAGCCGCCGCCGCCGCCGCCGCCGCGCTCCGGGGACCTGGGCGCGCGCGCTCCGCTCGCCCGTGACCGTGCC